>NC_056734.1:727752980-728095480 GCF_019279795.1 Protopterus annectens | reverse complement strand
AATATATCCTTCTCCCCACTGTAGTGTGATATTGGAGTTAGTATATATAAATACTGGAGGTGTGTCCGGCAAAGTAAAACACATTGTTGCAGGAGACCCAGCCCCCCTGCTCCCCCCACCCCTGCTACTTATATATACTAACTCTGAGATCACACTACAGTGGGATATATTTCCTTATTCCCACTGTACCATGAGTCGGTTAACTGATTTTTGCAAAAGTGCAATTTTAGTTAAGTGCACTTTCTCTGAAATGGGTTTGTCCTTCTGTTCCGTTGAACAGAAGTAGACCCCTATACATATATATATATATATATATATATATATATATATATACAGTGGTGGCTGGTGACTTCATATTAAAGGGGGACTACAGGAGACAGCTAAATAGGTGGGGCCAATGGGAAGGGGTGTGACCAACTAGAAAGGAGTGGAGCTATGCTCATAACCACAACAATACGCTGCCCTGGGTGCCAAACCATCATTATGAGAATCCAATCAAGACAAAATGAAGTGTAGAAGAAAAAAATATTTCAATGCATTGGCTACATGACAACTTACTTAATATCTAGATGGAAACACAAAGGTTGTGAGGCATGAAAAAATAAATTGCTTTTTAAATACATTATTGGAATGCCAGTCAAAATCAAGTATAAAATAAAACAAGCAGCACTCAGCTCAAATCACTTCTCCTTGCACTGCATTTCTAATTATAATTTATATTCAGCTTTATAAAATTACCAAGTAACATGCTGAAAGTAGCAATCGCTGTGTACCCCCACTTGTAAAATATTTATTATCCAAAAAAGGCCTGCTGCCTGACAAAAATTATCTACTTGTTTCAGGAGGGAACACATGATCAAAGTAAAAAATGAACAGCGAACAAGAAACAAGCTCAAGATAAATTGCTTAAAGGATTACTGCACTAGTTATGGACCACACATAATAGATTGGCATTCTGTTTAGTTTACGGGTAAAGCCTGCAAAGATGACTGCAAGTCTCCAACAAATGTAATGAGCTTCTGAAAATACTGTAATCCTGTCTTTTATTTCAAATACTGTCATATGCATTTCAATACCTAAGGCTTATACGTTATCTAGTTATGTATTCTCTGCATGGCAACAATGAAAAGGCTTTCAGTGTTGGTAATTCTTTAACAGTATGCTTATTAAAGCTTACTTGCATCTTACAATCTCAGACAAGCTTACCTGATGGTCATCAAAGCATTGCTACTTAAACACAAAGCAACAGGGCACTGTGACAGCATGCATGTTCTGAATAATAAGAAGCATAAATCAACAGTATAAAAATGACAGAAAACCAGAACATTCTGCAAAATCAAGGACAGATGAAAAGTCACAGTCATACTTGTGGTCTACCTTGGATGGGGGAATACTCTGCACACTTACATTGCATAACTGCTCCTTGCCTTGCTTGGACACATCCAGAGCCACTACAATGGGGAGTGGAGTAGAGTGCAACAAGTAGGTCACAGTTTGAAATGTCTCTGGCTGACGGTGATGGCTCTGACACTCATACCTCTCAACCTCAGAGCAAGAAATCTGGACAAAGCCATACATAGAAGTGGGACACAGGCCCAAAAATAAAGATAATGTTTAAATATTGCTCTTATAAACTTAGAAAGATAATAGAATAGTAGTAGGTCTTGCGTTAGTATGAATTTATGAAGGTATGAAATCTGAAACTCAAATGTCTGCCATTATTTTCTAACTTCAGTCTTTAATGATTTGCTACTAATTTGCCAGAAAAAACACAATTTTATGAAAAACAGACCAAAAATGTTGTGCAAAAATATAAAATTGCCACACAATACAGCTGGGAACCTGTCAAAGAAGGGACATCTTTTTAAAATTAGTACTGTTAACGTGAACAGCTGACAAAATAAGATCATCTACATCCATTTCTGAAATAAAAGTAATCTATCACTCTGATCATTACAGTTATTTATAATTGTAAACCCTCCACGTTTTCTTCCAAAATTGCCATTTTGTAGAGGGATTATTAGGGGGAGAGCAAAACTTTGAGCCAAAATTGGGGACATTTGAGAGGTTTGGATATTCCTAATTCTATAAAGTGATTTATATGCATGTACCTCTCAACCTCTTAATGCAGGAAATCTGGACAAGGCCAAATATATTGGGGGAACAAGCAAACCGTACTAAAAATTGCTCTTGTATAAACTTAAGACAGTTGATAGAATAACAGGTCTTGCTTTAGCATGCATTTTTCTAAAGGTTATGATGTCTGAAACTCAATGTCTGACATTATTTAGTGACTTTATTCCTAAATGATTTGGCAGAAAACCACAAATTCTATGAGGGACAAACCAAAAATAAGAAGCAAAAATCTATTCATTCTGCAAAACTCTGGACAGTTGAGAGGTATAGTTCAGCTGGTGCTGTCTGAGTTTGCTGCCCTTCCCCCCATCACAAAATCATGGTCGAATGAAGTGTCCCCCCTGCAGCCATTTCAATGTCCCATTCCTTGGTTATTTCGCCCCATTTGCCATAAACACTGTTATGTGAATACTGCTTTACTTCTACAATGATATGGATTTCATTTGAAAGTTTTATTTTATATTTTACATCATAATCCCTAATAGATATCTACTAAACAAAGAAACGCAGTCTCACTATGAAAATAGACTTAGCATTAAAACATCTCTGCCCTTGAAACTCACATTCATTGAAACAGCATTGAAACCCACATGCAAAGAAAATATATTTTGCCAGTGGCAGATAAAGATTAATTATCGTCTGTTTTCAAATCATAGGACCCTTGAGCACGAAACATATACATGCTCTTTGATACATCTTCCTGACTGTATTAAATTATATTCCTTGTACAATACAGTACAGTTGTTAGAGGGCATTTTAAATTTATTGTTTTGAACATTTTTCCAGTAAACAATGAAACAAAATGCCATCACCAATAGTGACAAAACTGCCCAATTCAGAACATTTCCATCATAAAAGTCTACTCAAACAGTCTACCATCTAGCAGTAAAGATGCACGATCACTGAAGAAGTAAAAGTCATCTAAATATTTCCACATTAAAGAAATATGTTAACTAATGAACAGGTTACTGCTAGCATACAACTTTCTCTGTCATTGTTTCATATACAAATAAGGTGCCTGTTGCCCTTGAAGAATAAATTGCTTATGTTGCATTAAAAAGTTATAATGCTAGTAATATCACAATAGGGAATGGATGGCAAACTGATAACAGGCTCACAGTTGTTATGTATCTTCGCCAAAGAGGACTTCAGCATCCATCCCCTTTACAACAGAGTACAGTATCAGCAATGGCTCTATTTACTGTGGGAGTAGAACCCACAGCCTTCTGCATTAAAAGCAAGAACACTACCTGTTGTGCTATTTACAATGAAAGAAAACTTAGCATAAGAAGCACTAAACTGTTGTTCCCCTGCAGCTCTCAGCCCCTTGTAAAATCTACTCGACACTCAGCTGTATCTCTGAACTTTGCAGCACAAGAAATCTGGACAAAGCCAACATTTATTTGGGGGGGGGACAAAAGCCCGAAAAGCAGGGACACATGTTAAACATTGCTTGTATAATGTTGGAAAGTTGCTAGAATAAAATGCTGTGTTATTACCATACATTTCACTGCCAAGTATTGAACCCACGCCCCTATGCAAAACAGCCAGAGAAACATACCACTATGCCAAATCATCTATTTTATGAAAGAAAGGAAGACTGAAACTTAAATGGCTACCATTTAGTGAATTCAGTTCTCACCATAGCTGTCAACATCTTAGCACAAAACACCTGAACAAAGCCAATAATGAGGGAATACAGCCCCCAAACATATTCAGTGAGTTCAGTTACCACAATAGCTCTCAACCTTGGCACAAAAAACATGGATGAAGCCAATAATGAGGGAAAACAGTCCAAAAAATAGGGGCAAATGTCCACTGAGGACACCAGAAGAAACCCACACAAACACAGGGAGGGCATACAGACTCCACACAAAAGGCACCCCAGCTAAGAATCAAACTAGACAGCCCATAGCTGTCAGGCAACACTACTACCACTGCACCACTGTACTATTGTCTGCTCTGAGCAACAAAAATACAGAAACCACATGTTTTATGAGGAACAGAACAGATATGAGGCAAATATCAGTGAATGTTTTAGAAATGGTGGTGGATAGGGAATGCAGGCTTTTGTCACTTAGGCCCAAGATACAATGTTCAAGAATTATTCTCTACTCACCACCATGAAACAACTGGGGCATTACACACATGTATATAGAGGTCCTGACTGCAGAAATACAATCCATGGACTTTATAGCTCTACCCCATTCAGGAGGGTTGTGACCGCAATAAGCATAAATGGTGAGTGTGGGAAAGAACAATCAAATGTGTTATTTTGCATTTTACAGCTGTGACGATTCATACGTGCCAAAGAAAATAATCTTTAAATCATGCGACTGTTTGATGCTAGTCATGGAAAACTGCACACTGAGAATGCAATTATTTTCTGTAAAGAAGTCAAACAATCATTAAAGGTGATAAAGCGTGTTTTGCATGCAGCAGTATAATTGAAATTCCACCATCTGTACTGGTTTATATCCCTGTGTGATTGTTCATTCATGAGTAAACAGCTCTTTTCTTTGTGTGTAAAGCATCTTCTTCATGCTAACAATAAGGCAAACAGCTTGCAAATGCATTCTACTTATTTAGTGCTGGGTTTTTGCAAAACATTCTAGTCACTGTTAATTACTACAGCAGTTCAAGCCAATTTTCTGCGACTTCACCTTGCAATGAGCTCCCACATCAAATGCTAGTTTTATTACTATGATTACATTTACCACTTTCAAAAATACAGTTTTTTGTTTTTATTCCTACAATTTTTATGAGAAGTCAGGGTGTATTTTTAAACGTTTTAGCAAAATCTGAGGCTGTGTTGTCTACACTTGCTAAAGGATAGCTATGATGCATCTTTCAATACCTCGAAACAATCTCCTTCTCTTTTACAGTAGGTATATTGGTACCAGTGCTGTTATTTTTGTTATTTGAATTTCTGTCTCACTAAAGAATACACCAGAAGCCAGCATGTTTAGCTCTTCTATTATGCCCCATCCTCATAATTCTTCAATATCAGTAACTTACCTTGACAAGATGTAGTCCCATGTGCTGAGAATGTTTACAACACTGACTGTAGTCCACCCTACTTCTAATCTTCACACCTACCAAGTAATTAGCCAGTAATGCCTGACAGGACGGACATTACTGGCAAAATTAGTTGACTACCAGAGGTGCTGTTAGGTCTGACACCACAGGCAAAGGGCCTGTGGTGTCAGACCACAGGCAAAGGGCTTCTCTACCCTTAAAAGGGGGTAAAATAGAAATGGACAGTGGCTGGCTGTTCAGTGAGTGGTCACTTTCAATGAATTAATTTCCTCAGAAAGATAACTTAATCCATATACATGAAAATGCATGGCTCTGTTAGTGTCGTGGTACCATGACTTGATCAGCAATTACCACACTGTCCAGCTGATAAGAATGACATAGAAGATGGGAAAGCCAAAAATGCCAGAGGTGGTGAAGAGGGAGGTGGTTTCAGAATATCAGCAGTTAACAGAAAGCCACTACTATTCTCTTTGGGGTTTTCTGTTAACACTTATAATAATATTAATTTAGTAACTTCTAGGTACCATGATGTCCTCAATGGTACTTGCTTTTCTTAATTAGTTTACCTCTCAAACATAAAGTAAGGGTGCCTGCATACTGCTTACACATAAATATTTTCACACTTAACAAAGAACAGAGAATAAGAAAATCTATAAATTGCAAGAATGCACTGCGAAGGAGTATGCACAAATACAAGGCAAGATGCCAGATGTAGTCTATACTGCACAGAGCAAGTGCACAGGAAAATTCAAGGAAAAAAACAGCACACAACTTAAACAGAGCTGCAGATACACTGAGGATTATGACTGGGTCATCCATAATAACCAGCTTATTATGGCTCTGAGCCACAGATGCCAATAAATGCACCTCAAAGGCAAAGCTTGAGACATGAATCTTAGCATCCATGTTGAGAACCACTTTATAATGGATTATGATCAAAGACCAGATCATAATTCATTGTAGTGCATGGAACTCCCTGCCATCTTTAGTAATGGGTGCTAACCTTAACCCTAACACTGCCTCTTCCCCCAACCCTAAGCCTACACCTTAACATCATTAAACCATTCATGTAATACTGCCACTATTTAGTTAAATTTGAGGTTAGTGTTATGGGGTTGTTTTAGTTTTAATATCTGGAGAGGAAATTGTTTTTTTTCACTACTGTGTATGATTGAACTTATTTTGTCAGCATTTTACATTCAACATCAGGGCAGTTCAGTCATACACAATAGACCAAGATAGATATATATTCATATATATATATATATATATATATATATATATATATATATATATATAGAGAGAGAGAGCACGCTATATAGATATGTGTCTTTTTTAATTTCTCCAAATCTTTTGGGTTTCTAATACAATGATGAGATTGGACCCCATTCCTAAGTCAAAGTATGATTAAAGTTCATGAAATTAGTATTGTTTCAATCTTTGATGTCAGCTAGAAGTGCTCTTTGCAGCACGCGCAATGTGCTCAGTAATGACTCCTTCTGCAGTTCATACAGACTTACATGTATTGGTAGCATGTCTAAATACAATTGTAGATTCTTTTTTATAAGACCTATTGCTCCTACTACTATTGGGACTGTCTGTGTATCTTTCTTCTAAATTGCTCTTGTTTCTATCTGCAAATCCTGATATTTTATGACTTTGTGTCTCTCTGTATGCAAGACACTATAGTCAATGGGTGTGGCAATTTCAATGATCAATGCTACTTTTGTCTTTTTTTCATGGACCACTATATCCAGTTTTCCAGCATCTATCTTTTGAACTGTTGGCAGTGGTTAATCCCATGTAATATAAACTTCATCATTTTCTATGATGCTTTGTGGCACAAGTTTGCAGTGGTTTTCAAGCCACTTTAATACCATAATGTTTGCACAATCCCCAGTGTAACAATCTTGCCACATTATTATGCCTTTCAGTAGGTTCATAGGTAGGTACTAGGCTATCGGCCCTAGGGCCTATACAAGCCTAGCCAAAAAGGTACCCTGGCTTTCACCACCCAAGAAAATTATTTTCCTGTGCCCCTGTCAAGCAGAGACACAGAGGTGATCCCCGGGGTGAATTTCCTATTTCCCATCCAATCATCAAGATTTTTCTTGAAGAGTGGTAATGAGGAGCTTTGTTTGATATAGATAGGTAGTTTGTTCCAGAGTATGGGAAGTGTCTGGGACAGGAATCTATCCCTCCAGCATGTTCTGTTTATTGTGGTGACAAGGTTTAGGTCACTAGAACGTGTAGCTCGGAGAGACTGGGATTTCTTTAAGTGCAGCATGTCCAACAGCTCTGGGTTTGACATAGCTTTGTATGTTAGGCAGAGATTGCCTCTGAGTAGGCAATATGCGATGGAGTAAAGCTAGAGTTTTTTTGAGACGGTCTGTGTAGGGCATCTGTTTGAGGCCGTTAATCCTCTTTGTGAGGTATTTCTGTGGCCTTTCCAGTTGTTGTAGATGTCTCGTGAGGTACATACTAAAAGGGGTGTTGTACTCTACAATGGGTCTAATGAGTGATGAGTAGAGGGGAACAATGACCTCTTTTTTCCTGGATGAGAAACCTGTTTTGATGAGGTGTGCAATGTAGAAGGATTTCCTGACTACTGTGGTGATGTGATTATCAAAAAAGAGACTACTGTCCACCTGTGTCTCAAGGTCTCTTATCACACGTTTGGTGTTAAGTAGACTACCACCTTTGTGGTAGCTCATGGGTACAGAGTTTTTACCAAAGGGGATGACAATGCACTTTTTGGCATTGAGCTTGAGGCCATGGCTTTGACACCAGACATCTGTCTCAGTGAGGCCCTTTTGTAGGATGTCCACATCATTAGGAGTTTCAGTTATGGCTCCTAGTTTGTAGTCATCTGTGAACTTTGTTAGCCAAAGACCTTCTGTGTTAGCCTGTACTTCAGAAAAGTAGATACCAAACAGGAGAGGACCCAGGACTGAACTCTGTGGTACTTCACTTGTCACTGGTCTGAAGTCAGATTTGGAGTCTGCTACTTTCTGTGTGGGTTCTGTCAGTGAGCCAGTTGGTAACCCATCTTGTGACATAGGGATTTATACCTAGTTTAGTGAGTTTATCTATAATTCCAGAGTGGGGGGATGGTGTCAAAAGCCTTGGCGAGATCTAGATAGGCTGTGTGAATCACCTTACCATTGTCTACGGCTTTGGTGACAGCTTCAAAGAAGTCTATCAGGTTTAGAAGACATGATCTGCCTTTTACAAACCCAAACTGGGTGGAGTCCAGAGTTTGGAGATTACCAATGTCTTTGTTTATAAGTTCCATGATGATACTTTCCATGGCCTTGCAGACCAGGCTCATTAGGCTAATGGGGCGGTAGTTCCCGGGGTCTGTGGTGCCTCCCCCTTTGTGAAGTGGGATAACAGTTGCTGTGCGCCATTCAGTGGACACAAAGCCTGAGCTGAGGCTATGATTGAATATGGAGCTTAGGTGGGGTGCCAGTTCATTCTGTAGTTCATGTAGAACGCAGCCTGGGATGTTGTCAGGTCCCATGCATGGTGTGTTCTTGGCTTTGGAGAGTGTGTTTTTTACGTGTGCAGCCATGATTACAGGAACTTTGCATTCTTCTGGTTTAGAGATGGGCCCTTTAGGGGGTGAGAGGGGGGTAAAGTTAGCACTGAACGTATCTGCCAGGATGTTGGCAATATCAGTTGGTTCTGCATATTTAGTGCCATTGTGCTGTAACTCAGAGCAGATCTGAGTGTTGCCATTGAGATTCTTGACATAGCTATAGAATGCTTTGTGGTTGTCTTTAGAATCAGTGGCGATTTTGTTTTCATAACTAGCTTTGGAGGATTTTATGAGGGATCTTGGCTTCTTACTGAGGTTGACCAGGGAGTTCCTCCAGTCATTGGATTTTACTCATTTTTGCAACAGTTTCTTTCTTCTATTGAAGAGTTTGTTTATGGCAGGGGTCCACCAGATTGGATTCCTTTTTTAGGAGGATAGCATCTTGGTTCTGTTAGGGATAGCATGATCCATGCACTCGTGTAAGTGCTTATAAAGTGCATTTGTGTATGATTCAGCAGTCGTACCTCTATTGTCCATCTGCATGGGTGTCGTGAAGTTTGCCACTTCTGTCTTAAGAAGCGTGAAAATTGGCTTTGGAGAAATTTTTTATGGTGGTTTCCCTAATGGGGGGGGTGGGATGCAGATGTCTAGGGTGATTAGCTTGTGATCGGATCTGACCAATGAGTTATTGACCTCTGGTGTGGAACACCGGTCACCCATGTTGGTAATGACCAGGTCTAGGATATTGCTGCCCCTGGTGGGGGTGTGGATAAGATGATCCAAGGTGTTGGAATTTATGAATTCCAGAAAGCGTTGAGCAAAAGAGTTGGTACATGAGTAGTTTTCCCAGTTAATGGTGGGGTAGTTGAAGTCACCCATTATTAGAGTGTTGGGTTGTACCCTAATATTTTCCAGTGTATCAATAAATGAGGAGTGGGAATCCTGGGGCATGGTGGGGGATCTATAGCAAGTTACAAATTGGATTGCAGTCTTGCCCAGAGTTAGTTGCTCTTGGATAATCTCGGATGCATTCTGCTGACCAACTAGCCTGGAGGTGTGGATATCCTTAATGAATATGGACACACCTCCACCTTTAGTGTTTCGGTCCAGGTTAGGTGGCCGAAAGGTGTGGTATGAATTATAGCCTGGTAATGCAGGGGTGCTTTCTGGAGCCTTGAACCAGGTCTCTGTCACTGCAGAAATGTCAATGTTCTCCATTTTAAGGAGTGCCTCGAGTGAATGCATTTTGAGGTTTAGACTTCTAGCATTGAGTGTCATTACCCTCAGATTTTGCTTGCTTGTACCTATTATGGTGGTGAATTTGTCATTTGAACCTTGCTTAAAAAAGGCACTATAGGGGTGGCAAGACCCTTAGCCAGTATCCAGAATCCCAAGGGCGACAGGTGCAGGCCATCTCTGGCAAAGCATTGTGGTCTGTCGATCATGTCATCCCAGGCAGCCAGATACTGGATCCCTATAGAATGACATCAGAAGCTTAGCCAATTGTTGAAGTCAATCATTTTGTCCTTGTACTATGGTATCATTCTGGGTGATGGCAGGATGCTACTCAGGGCTAGGGCTATACCTGCCTGGGCTACAAGATCGGAAAGCTCCTCCATGTCTCTTTTCATGTAGTCCAGGGAGGTACATCACAGGTCATTCACACCAACATGGACAATGACAGAGTCATATTTGTACTTGTTGTGGAGTGACCTGAGTGTGCATTATGTGAGAGATCCTGACACTCGACATGCATCTGACAGTAACTTTCTCCTTGTTTAGCCTGGTGAGTGGAACATCAATGTGTCTGACTATAGAGTCAACTATGACTAGAGTGTTGGGTGTGTTGTTATGCCTTATGGGCTGTGGTTGAATGGCACACTAAGTTTGTGGGCTGTGTGTCATTTGGGTTGTGTTGGGGGGTGGAGGTTGCTTGCATTTCTGCTTTGGAGGTCTCTGTTGCTTGAGAAGATTTTTATTGAGAGTCTCTGTGAATGTAGGTGTGTGTTTTGTGTTGCTATATGTGCGTTTTGGTGGTGTAGGTTTTGAGGTGATGAGTGTGGTGTGGTGCAAATGTTTATCTTATTCTCTTGACTGTCCTTCTGTCATTAGTATGTCACAACCAGCAACGAGGTGTGCAACTATTTCCAATTTGGTTTCACAAAACTTACATTTGTCTGTATCTCCCACATGTTCAATGGACTTTGTAAACCAATGTGTATGCAGCCCACTCTCTTGGGCCACCAGTATTAACCTTTCATCTCTTGGTTTGAACTTGCCTCTCCTTAATCATTCCTGCATTCGTTCCTGATCACCATGAGGTTCTTCTAGATGTTTTCTGTACTTGCAACTATATTTATGCATTTTCCACATTTCTTGCCTTCTCATCTGGCCCTTCACCTTATATTCTTCCTTTTGTTTTTTGGCACATTCAGTTAAGTTGCTGCCTGATTTTTATCTACTTCAGGTTTGATTTCCATTCTTGCTTCAGCTAAATTAAGCAGAGAAGTCATCTTAGAATTATTCTCCTCATGTTTCAAAACATTCACTACATTTGGGTCTTGTGAGGTCAGCAGATACGTGTGGAGTCCCACAATTGCAGATCTATACATGTAATCAATTTCAAGGAGGGCCATCCCTCCTTCGGAACGGGGAATATATAATCTTGGTATGCACTGATTTTTATAAATCATTTGGTGAGCATGAATCATCCTGCTTGTTTTCCTGTGTAATCTATCCAACACGTTTTGGGCCAGTCAGTCACTTCAAAACTCTAAGTTCAGACAGGAAGACCAAATTGGTTTATAGCTTGGATTTTGTTCCTAGATGTCAACGCTGTTTTCAGGATTAATTTGTCTTCTAAAGTATTCCTTACTAAGTTTTATTTCCATTTGTTCATGTTTTATTGTTGATCCCGCATCAATTCACAAATATTTATACACTCCCTCTAGCTCAAGTCCCAAACTGATGTTTTCCTGGTGCTGCAGTTTTCCTGCTTTAAATGTTGCTTTTGCACATTTATCAAAACCAAATGACATTCTTATATCATCTGAAAAAGTTTTGACAACTTGCTGTTGTACTTTCAGTTCCTCATCTGATGAACTATACAGTTTCAAATCATTGACAAAGAGAAGAGGAGAAGTCTTTACACTGTTGTTTTCTAGGAGCCAAATTGTAGCCATGGGCTAAGATGTTACGTATACAGCTTAATGGGTTAAGGGCAAGGCAGAATAGCAGCAATGAGAGTCACCCTGGAATATCCCCCTTTGAATCTTTATCCCCGGGATAATAATTTGTCTTTTACCATGGCTTAATTGCAAAGTGGTTTGCCACTGTTTCATGGTCACTGGAATGTAGTCAATCAGTTTAGGGTGTATCTTACACATTTTTAAGTACTCTTTTATCCATGAATGTGGGATACTATCAAATGTTTTTTTTTCAGTCAATCCATGCAATACTTAGATTCTTCCCCTTTTTACAGTTTTCTACTATGACTTTATAACAACAAATTATCCTTTGTTCTATATGACTTTCTTTTATTGCCCTTTTGTTCTACTGCCATAATTGAGTTTTCTTGTAAATGACTATAAACTGTCAGCATCAATTCCTGTGTATAGTTTATACGTCTCATTTAGGATGTAGTAATGTAAAACTAGGGCTGGTGATCCTAAAACAGAGGGTATTAAGGAGTGATATTTTAAAGGGTAACTAGTGGGAATTTTTTTTTTTAATTTTTAAGTTAAAGAAGTTTCTTTTATCTCCTTGTATGAGCATTATTACTTGGAATATAATGATTACTGCATATCACATGAATTTTTTGTTAATTTTTGGTTTAATTTTTAAAAACACGTGGCTGGCTGACTTCATAAAACAAGACCAAAATTCCCATATATGGAGAAAGGTAACTATCTGCAAGAATTGTCGTAATGACATCTGTCTGAGTGGAAAACAAAGAAGCCAGGAAGGAAAAAGAAAGCTAAACTACGAATACAATTTCAATGGTAAACAAAACTATGAAGGTGAAAATAGGAATAAACTAAACCACAAAGCTGAGGTCTGAGTTTATAGAAGAAGAAGCAGAACGTGAAACGGAGTGTGAATGGAAATATATATATATTTTTGTGTGTGTGTGTGTGTGTGTGTGTGTGTGTGTGTGTGTGTGTGTGTGTGTGTGTGTGTGTGTGTATGACAGAGACAGAAAGCAAGATTGAAAAAGAAAATCAAGAGACAAAACAGCAAATGTATTGTGCTGGAGGCATTTCAGAAGCAGATTACCCTGGAATGAAATTAGCTATTATCTTTACAAAGGGGGGCTGCTGGCAGAATATGTCCTATACGCATATTTTTTGTAACTTTGTTAACCTTGCCTGACATTTTTCAGAATTTACTGTGATTGATTAGCATTCAGTTTGTAAAGTTTCCTAAAATATCATATACACTATTGGCTTCAAATCTGGGGATACCATCATTTTCCTGATTCTGACACTTTATGTTGCACAGTGTGCTTGTTATTACCAGCAGACTGATTAAAAGTGAAACCAAACTGTTTAAGACATGATATGTTAAACTCGCTGGATGACTTTTCTTTTCTGGATTATAGCTTTAAAGAAGCTGCCAACACATTGTCAGAAGTGTGACTTAGGTTATCTAGCAGGTTTCTAACCACTTCCTGTGAAGGTTAGAAGTTACAGTACCGCACATTATTATATAAATGGATATTGGTGTTACTTAAATTATATGACTGCCAAGGTCAACAACACATACAAGAGGATCTAAAAGTCACATCCTGAATAAAATGTGTCAAACATTTCCATCAGAGACAATTATCTCAGACTAAGCTGTGATATGTACCCATGCAGTCATTTTGCATTTAACATATTTTACAGTAAAATACAGTGTTAAAGAGTTATAAGAGACAAACTTTACAAATTTGTAGAACTACAAATGCAAATGTTTGGGGAAATATTAACCTTCTCTGTTTGTACTAATATAAAGCTATTTTTTCAGTTATACTGTCATGCTAATGTAGCCCTATTTAGATTTACAGAGAACACTGGCAGCTACATAAATAATTGCTCAGTCTAATTAGCTGCATTTTATTCTCTGTAAAAATATTGTATTCCTGAAATCAGGAATACCGGGGAAGGAGCCTTGCCTCATCACATAAGGTAGTGTGACCCTCTTTATGTTGATCTTAGAAAACAATACAGTCTAAAAAAAGGGGTTAGAAGTTTTTGCTGCATAACTGTTTTAAGAGTTGTGGGGGAAAATATTGGAGAAATTTTTCTGTTATGAATTGGGGAGAATGTGTTTATGATGAGTGTTGCTTGTCTGATTGATAGAAATGTAATGGCTTTTGGCAAACAGGTTATGTTGCCTCTTCTCCGCTGCTGTGCAGCCATGGAGTTGGCAAACTTAAGTTAAGTATGGGGGGATTTTCCCTAATATGGAGAGGTGAAAGAGAGTCTGACCCTCTACAAAAGAATTCCTGTTCACTGAAAGTTTCTGTCATCTATTTTTTTAGCTGTTTTGCCCATCATACAAAAAGCATTCAACAAATAATCATAAATTTGAATTAAGATGTGGGTATAAAACTATATTTCTTATACTAAGTTATGCTTTTCTGTCTTGTACTGCAGGCTGACACACACAAACTCTTCATCTTTTTTTGAATGCCAAGAGTGAAAAAACGACTTTCCTGCTTTTTCACAGACTCTGGATGATACATACAACCTGATAAAATGAACTGAGGTGCCTATAATCAAAATGCAGCTGAAAAGCTCTGAAATATGTAAATAGCTATGAATACTCCCTACAATGCATGAGCTAATCGCTATATGGTCTCAAAGGGAGGGACTGAGTGTTATATGGCACCAGGGGGAGAGACTGAAGGGGATAAATTAGCTCAAAAATATATCAGCATAATTAATATTGTGTTTGTGATGAATGGGCTACATATTTAATGATTACATGTAGTTCATAGGTTCATAGATGTATACTAAGCTAACAACCACTGCAGCCTTTTTAAGCCTAGTCATGCATCCTAAATCTCTAACCCTTGATAAGTTTAAGCAGAGGCTTGGGAAAGGAAACATTTAAGGCAGGGGCCTGGGAGATGAACTATTTACAGGCTGCCTATGTCCATTAGAGACATAGGTGCCAAACTAGGAATTAATCTCCCATTTCCTATCCAATTGTTCAAGTTACACTTGAATTTGATTAGGGAGAAACTCTGCTTCACATGGAGGGGAAGCCTGTTCCAGAGAAGGGGTAGTCTCTGGGATACATACCTGTCTCTCCAGCACATCTTATTTATATCACAGGCAAGGTTTAGATCTTTAGAATGGATAATTCTGGTGCTGCTTGTTTTGCAGATATGCAGGCTCCATCAGGGAGTGGTCCAAAAATGCCTTGCATGTGAGGCATAAAGCTGAGCTTTGAGAGAGTCTGCATAGGACATATTACTTACACCCTGAATTTTTTCAGTAAGGAACCTCTGTGGACAATTCAATTGTTGGATATGCCTGGTTAGGTGCATACCAAAGGGGGCATTGTACTCAATGATAGGTCTGATGAATGCCAAATACAGTGAAACAATGACCTCCTTGTACCTAGATGCCATACCTTTATTTATATGTTGCACAGCATAGAAAAAATTCCTCAATACTGTAGACCCATGATGGTCAAAGGCTAGATTACTGTCTGTGTGTGTTCCCAAGTCCCTGACTACTGGGACAAATCTTAAGGGTGTGTTGTCAGTATGATAGATACCAAGGATGGCTGACTTCCCAAAGGATACTATTATGCAATTCTTGGAATTTAGTTTTACTCCATGGCTCTGAGACAAGTTATTTGTCTGTGTTAGCCCATCCTGGAGAACATTAGTATCAGTGGGAGGTTCTTTGACTGATCCTAACTTGCAATTGTCCGCAAATTTGGTCAGCCAGAGGCTCTTTGATATTGGCCATGACTTCAGAGACATAGATGCTAAAAAGAGTGGTCCCAAAACCAGTCCTTGAGGGACTCTGTTTGTAACTGGCCACTTTGTAGAGTTGGACTTCCCAATTCTAACTTGCTGGATCCTGTCTGTAAGCCAGCTAGCTACCAGCCAGGTGACATAAGGGTTTATACCTAACCTCCTGAGTTTGTCAACAATGCCCTTGTGGGTTATTGTGTCAAATGGCTTGCCCAGGCCAAAGCAGGCAGTATAAACCATTTTGCCCTCATCCGTTGTTTTGGTGAACTTCTCAAAAAAGTCCATCAAATTGAGTAGACATGTCTTGCCCTTGACGAAACTAAATTTGGTTGGGTCCACTGACTGGAGGTTTCCTGAGACTAATGAGATTTATGGGTCTGTCATTTCCAGAGTCTGTAGATGGCCCACCTTTGTGCAGAGAGATGACTACTGCTGTTCTCCATTCAAGAGGCATGAAGCCTGTTTGGTGGCTTCAGTTAAATAGCAATTCTAGATGGCCTGATAGGTCGTGTTTTATGCTATGTAGAAGGCAGCCTGGGATATTGTCTAGGCCCATCGATGCAGTGTTCTTGGCCATAGAGTAAGCACAAAAGACCTTTTCCATATTGATAGTAAGGGGACTTTTATTTCCTGAGGGGAGGCTGAGGGGAAGATAGGCGTAAAGTTATAGGTTGAGTTTGTATGCCAATAGGCTTGTTATATCTTTTGGCTTAGTATAGGTGGCTCCATTAACAATAAGCTCTGCACACAATTTTGTATTGCCTTTGAGATTGTGGATATAGCTAAATAATGCCTTGTTGTTTTCTTCAGCCTGGGAGATCAAATATACCTCAAATTTGACTATGTCAGCCTTTATTTGCCCTCTGAGTAATATGTTTAGCTTGATGGGAGCACCTTCATCCTTCTGAGTCCTACACCTCCTAATTTTTGCCATGATGTTCGTCATTCTCTTATGCAGCCTACTGATGTTGCAATTCCACAAATGTGGCTGGTTTTGTGAGTACATTCTGTACTTATTCCTGGTGAGTACAGCTGTTTCTATGCAGCTATTAACATGCTTCTATAGTGTTTCCGTGAACAGTTCTGCGTAGACAGCAGTGTTCACAGGGTTGTGAGGGCTTGAAATTTTTCCAGGTTATCACTTAATAGTAGTAAGTTAGCCTTATAGTAGTTCCTGAACATTCAGCGTTTGCTGGGGTTCCAGCTTTTATTTTTACTTCAGATAAAAAAGTACACTCCCCTAAGCCCTCCTCACATTTGAGAATAGATACATCTGCAGTTAGAGAGATATGGCTTAAAGCGGCAGAGAGTACTCCAGCAGTGCAAGGTTTCAGTGCCTTCCACACTTTTAGACTAGTAGCTGCACAGACAAGGGCTAAAGGTGGTGGTGTCTCAATATGCATCAATAGCAAGCAAACTTCTAGGGTTGTCAGATAGGATGACATGCTAAAGTTCCTCCAAATGCAAATAAACATAGACAAAATGCCGTACCATGTTCTTGCTAGCTGTAGGTCACCCTCCATATCCCAGAAAGTTCACAATGCATACTTGGACCTACTGGAGGCACTTACCATCCAACACGCTACTCATGGGAGATTTTAATTACTCCTCTATAGATATGGAATCCTACATGGTCTGAAATCTACAGGCACACAGATTCCGGGACTTTGTAAATAGAAATACCCTTGACCAAATAGTGAATATGTCCACTAGATGCTCCAACATACTGGAACTCATGCTCACAAATATGGGAGAATGCTGCAAACCCCACCACCAGTGTTTCATAGGAGGAATTTACTAGGCTATTGCCCATGAGGTCCTTACAAGCCTAGCCAAGAATTTAGCTCATGTTCCGACAAGTCAGCACCTAATGCCCCTGTCCAGCAGCGAAACAGGTGGAATTCCAGGGGCATATTTTCTACTCCCCATCCAGTTATCCAGGTTGCACTTAACCCTGATAAGGTCCAACCATAAAGCTGTCTCCTTCAAACTCAAACTCAACTGTGTAATCCCTTTAAAGCTAGTAACAATTAGGAACTACTCCAAAATGAATTACCTGTTATTACATGATGGTTTCTCAAAATTCAGTGCCTCTCCAAACACAGCAGCCTCTTCTGAATTGCTATCAGAAACTCTATGCAACCATGTCAATGGCTGCATAAAGGCTGCTGTACCTACCAGAAGTAAGCATAGAACTAGCTCCAGAAACAAACCACCCTTGTGGTATCCATAATTAAATTGGATATACAACAAAAGGAAAGAAAATGAAAGCAACAATCAGCAAGGGTAATTCACATAAAAGTAAAATCTCTGTCATCAAAGAAAATAGGCAACTAAGAGAGCTAATTACATCAAGCAAAGCCAGCTTTGAATTAAGATATCCTCCCAGGTGAAAGAAAAGCATAAGGCTTTCTATAGCTATGTCTGGACCTTAAGGGCAGCATGCAGCAATGTCCTGCACCGGTGGTTAAAGGTGCCACATTCATTGATCCTGTGATATAGCAAGCTTGCTAGTGGACAAATTCGGTTTCAACTTTACCACCCTTACCCCCAACCATCGCCCCAGTAATACCATCAAATATAACCCCTCCTACTATAACTAGGGAGCATGTACTGGCTGCACTCACTAAAGTCAAGAACATGATCTCAGTGCACCCTAATAACATTCCAGCATGCCTCCTGAATAGTCTAAAGTACAATTTATCAGGACCCCTAGAGTCATTATTTAACCATAATCTTAAGAACAGGCTTTGGGCCAAGCAAATGGACAACTGTGATAGTCATCGCTTTCATAAAGGAAGATTTTCAACAGATCCTGAAAACTACACACCCATTAGTCTGACTAGTCATATTTGCAAAGCCATGGAAATAATTATCGTGTAAATTATCAACAAGGGCATAGGAGCCCTCCAAATACTGGATCCATCCCAATTTGTCTTTATCAAAACAAAATCATGCTTACTGAGCCTAGTGGATTTCTTTGAAAAAGTCACTAAGTCAATGGATAAGGGGAAGACTGTATATACTGCCTACCTAGATGTGGCTAGTACATTTGATGCAATAACCCTCTCAAGTATTTTCAAAAGACTTACATAACTAGGTATAAACCCCTTTATAACACACTGTATAGCTAGCTGGCTCACTAATAGGACCCAGGAGGTTAGAATCGGTGAAGCCACCTCCACAAAGAGGTCAGTCACCAGTGGAGTCCCCCAGGGCACTGTACTAGGCCCACTCTTCTCTGGCTTCTACTTCTAAGATGTCAAAGTCAATGTCAAAGGCCTCTAGCTTACCAAGTTTGCAGATGACTGAAAGCTGGGATCAGTCATTAAATCTTCCTAAGATAAGAACACCCTTCAGGAAGGTCTAATACAGACAAAAGCTTGGTGCCAAAGCAGTGGCTTAAAACTCAATACCAAGAAATGCATTATATAACTTTTTGGGAAGTCTGCCACTCTGGGTAACCACATCATCAATAAAACACCCTTAAACATTGATTCACTAGTCAAGGATCTGGGAACTCATATAGATAGTAATCTATGCTTCGACCAACATGTGTCCAAGGAAGTAAGAAAATCCTTTGGTTTAAGCATGGGCATGGCATCTAGGCCCAAAGATGTCATCATGCCACTGTACGCAGTCCTCATCAGGCCTATCATAGAGTATAATGTCCCCTTTGGTATCTGCCTAACCAGACACATGCAGCGACTGGAATGCCCATAAAGGTTACTTGTAAAAAGAATACAGGGAGTATACACAATGCCCTACACTGATTACATCAAAGGCCTATCTCTTTACTCAGTATTATACAGACTTCTAAGACGTGATCCTTGCATAGCATACAAGGCAACCCTGGACCATGTTTTGATGAATCTTTTTCACATCCACAAAACAGACAGCATCAGAACTACAAGATTAAAATACCTAAATTTTGCTTGCAACATAAATCAGACATGTTGGAGAGACAGAAATGTTTCTCATAGAATTCCCATTCTCTGGAACAGGCTCCCCATCCATGTGAAGAAGAGTTTCTCCTTATCTCTATTCAAGTGCAACTTGGATCAATGGATGGGTAATTGGAAATTCACCCCTAGTCTGGCTCCTATGTCTCTGAGAGGCAGTCAGTAAAGCACATCCTATTAACCAAATGTAAATCAAAATTGTGGGTCACGTTTGGGTTGCACAGCTAGGCTTTTAAGTACCCTAGTGGTCATTAGCCAGGTATACACCTATGAACCTATGAAGGAGGCTGTTTTGTAGTCTGACCTTACCAGGGAGGATATTACACTAGGGATGTGCAGAGCTCTCCCATATCAGTAAGGACTAGATCCGGTATGTTTGCACCACTGGTCAGTGTACTGACAATCTGGTCCAGGGAGTTTGTGTTTATAAACTCCAGGAATCTCGGTGCCTGCATGTTTGGTATCGTATATGATTTCCAGTTAATAGTGGAGTAATTAATGTCACCTATGAATATGGTATTGGGTTAAGATGGTGAGTCTTTCCAGTAACCATAAATACATGCTATGGGTTTCCTGGGTCATAGAGGGAGACCTATAGATTGCAAAGAAGAGGTATTGGGTTTTGCCTGTTGTGATTTGAATATGAAGAAGCTCAAATGTTTCATCCTGTTTGACCAGCCTAGAGGTATATTTATTTTGATGTAAATCGAGACACGTCCACCTTTAGTCCCTATCTGTGCAGTAGGTGCTGTCCACTACTTGAAACCATGACTCAGTGACTTCACAAACATCACAATTGTCTATGGTGAGGACAGCTTGTAGGTGGTACAGTTTTTTGCTAAGACTCTTAACAATGAGCAGTTTCACCTTTAGATTATCTTGGTTTTGGCTTTCAATATCAGAATATTTTCAGTTTGGTATTGATTAAAATGGCACTATGGGGGACTATGTGGGAGGACAGTATTTTAGTTAATATTTGAAAGCCTATAGGGGAGAGGTACAGACCATCCTTAGCAATGCAGCAAGGTTTGTTGACCATCTCCTACCACACTAACAAATATTGCACTCCCTTAGAATGAAACCAGAAACAAAGCTAATTGTTAAATTCAGTCATCTTCTGTTCATATTGGGTCATCACCCCTGGAGAAGGCAGAATGCTTCACTGCAATAATTTGGGTAGTATACCCTGCCTTACATTTGTTACTGGCTAGCCTTGTGGTATGTGGTGTGGGCATCCAGTTGCACCATCTGAAACTTGGGTTTAACTAGAAGACCAAGTGCCATAAGTTCAACTTGGAGGGGAGAACTGAGTGGTTAAGAGTCATTTTCCTTTCCTGGGTTTGAGTATGGTTGACATATGGAAACTGTGCTGCCTTTATGCAGGTATCAGAGTCTACAGGTCAGTCTGACCATGGATTCTGTATTTGTTTATAATTGCATGGTAACACATCAAGTGTATGTCTGTCCTATGGTTGCATACATACACCTCAGGGGTTCACTACAGTAAACAAAGAAAAATCCCTCAGCATCCTGATGTATAATGGCAGGGTCTAATTTTACATACCATTTCTTTTGTGTTTTCCTGGTTCTCCCTGCTGACTGACTACCACAAGTAAAATCCTACTGCAGATGGCAGACTCACTAAATAAATAGTAGGTAAGATTACAGCTGCTCCCTGAATGTGTAGTAAGAGAAGAACAAAACAGCTATAGATATTCTGATAGCTGAGAATCCAGGAAAAGCCAAGGAAGATAATGAAATAGACATCAAATGGTTTAAGTGCAAATTTAAAAATAGAATGCATAAGTATTCTACTGGGTTTATGTTCTATTGATGGTTTGTTGTGTCATACTTACGTCTCAGTTCATATTAGAAATCAGTCACCAATAGTCATCCCAACTTAGCTGTTATCAAAGTAGCTAATAATTATCTTAAATATATTTCCTATATATGTTATTTCTGTTTTAGTGTATGCAGCATACGATTTGATATATGCAGTGTACTGTATGCAATCCAGTTTCAAATGATATATATATATATATATATATATATATATATATATATATATATATATGTATATAATAAAAATTATACAGTATACATTACAAGTGTGAGCTATATGGAAAGAATTTACCTCTTTAAGAGCTGATAAAGTCACTGCCCATACAGAAACAGGATTAAACTTTATGTATAAAGGTACGGCCCTAAGCCTTCATTAATCTCTCATCTTATAAATCCAACAACAAAGAAACACAATACATTAAACACAATACATGAGTTTGCCAGGCTTAGGATCATCTGATTAGATGAACACTTGCCATCACCTGACTGAAACCATAGCTAGGTGGAGTGCTACACAGTACATAATGCAAGACAAATTCAAAGGCATCTGGGATTATGCAGTCATAAAAACAAAAATATTTCCCATATCAGTTTACTGAATGATAACTGCAATTTAATTGCATATTAAAAGAGCATGAGAATGTGGCTGACAAAATATTAAAGAAGTACATCAAAGTGCCAGAAATTAAAATAGGGTAAAAGCCATATAAAATGACTTTTCAAAAAACATGTGATTGTTAATACCACAAAAATCAAGGTAAACAAATTAGTATTCCCAATGAATGGGCGTGTATTATACAATACTTGACAACCATCGTATGAACACAGGAGATGTTATACTGAGGTCACATCTGCTTGAGCTGGTGGTAGCTCAGGTGGATGCAAAAGATCCCACAGCACCTATTGTAAAGAACAGAGGAAGTTCCCCCTATGCCCTGGCCAAATTTCCCCTAATAGGGTGAATACCAGTTTGGTTCTCCTGTGAAAAGAGGTCACTGGCCTAATGGGTCTAACCCAGTCAAGAAAAAGGATAAATAAATAAAATAAAATAAATAATTAGCAATTTCCTGTGCAACTGTAAATGAACACAAAGATCGGCAAAATATCATAAATTACAAAATGCGCAGTTAAATCATAATATAAAAATGTGTGTCAGAGTGGAATGCAAGACATTAGTGACTCTAATATACCATCACTGATTTACAACTGCTACAATTTGCATTAAAAGGCTAAGACTGGGACATCTCTGGGAATTATCTTCACACCGTGATACAGCAATCTCAAAGTTAGTATATAAAAGCACCAGGGGTATGGGAAGAACAGCCCCCTCCATCTCAGAAGGTGCACTGTTCCCCCTGCAAAAAGTGCTTTAAAACTATTTTTTGTGTTTTCAAACTGAAGTTGTTGCTGTAAATGTTACTGCTGCGTACTCATAGCTGTGAATGTTATGCACACAAGTATTACACTTCTCTTATGTAGCCTGCAAAAATGGTAGAGCCAGATTCATGAATGCCTACACAAAGTGTACACTAAATATACACAATCTGCATTCAAGAACATCCCTACCACATTTTTGTGCTGTCTTGTCACTCAGAAAGGTTACACTAAATCTGGACGTAGTCTACACATTGTGATAAAACCTTTATGAATTTTGCGAGAAAATCAGTAGGGAAACTAAAATTAGGAGCAAGAAGGTGGAAGTTAAGTTTGTGTTGTCTATTCGCTCAGAATGATGAGCACTTAGCGTACACTTAGTTTAGGCATTAATCAGTCTGGCCTACATTCTAATAATCACTAGACATTTATTTGTCATTTGGTATTTTATTTGACATTTGGTAACCAGGAAGGTCTGAATGGGTAGTGATTACTCATTTTCAGTGGAGCCCTGGGGAGAGAAGCTCCACAAATAGAAACAAAAAAACAACTTCAAAAAATACAAAGAACAATGAGAATTACATATCAGGATAAGAGACATAAAAAATTATAAAAATACATAACTGGATACAGGATTTTCTGTCAAGATAATTCATTGTAATTAGTACAAATTATCACTTAATTATAGTTGATTCAAAGGGTATAGATCATTAGGGGAAGGAGAGGAAAAAGTAATAGAATAAGAATACAGAAAGGTAGAAAATGCTAGATTACAGGGTTGAAGAATTATGGTAACAGTATGATAGGAACAAGGGTAAAGGCTGAAGAGTAGGAAGTTTGTGTGGCTTAAGGATATTAGAGACAAGAGCTAGGAAGGAGAAGGACATGAGCAAATCCAGGAATTGGAGAGATTTTCTATGAGGAGGGTCTTGAAGGTTTGGAAGTGAGGGGCTTGTCTAACTGATAGTGGCAAGTTGTTCTGGGACTTGGCTAAACAGTAAGAGTAGAGAAAGAGACCACTTGACCTCAGTGGTTTATAAACAAATAGGAGCTGTTTGTCAGAAGAGTGTAGTTCCCAGTGAAGTGGATAGTATTGTAAAAGGGTGAAGGTAGCAGAAAAAACTAAGGGGTTGTTGAGTATTTTATGTGTTAGCAGTAGCTGGTACGTGGTTAGTTGGTGTGGAAGTTCAAGCCAGTTAAGCTTGATGGTGTTATTTATGTACAAATCAAATTTAAGATTTCATCAATAGTGACACCTAATAGTTTAGAATTAAGGACAACATCAATTACATTATTGTTTAGTGATGAAATTCTAAAGTTTAGTTTGTCCAGAGAATATTGTTTAGGAAAGAATAATAGGAGTTTTGCTCTCTTGGGATTAAGTAAGAGTTGATTACTGGTAAGCTAGGCCTCGAATGAGTTAAAGACATCTTGTTAAAGCTTCTAGTTGAGTAAGGTTGTTAGAGGAGCAGATTAGAGTAGAGTCATCTGCATCTTGTATGAGAGTTACATATTTAGATGCAGATGAAAGATTGTTAATGAATATACTAAAGAGGAGAGGCCCTAGGATTGAGCCCTGTGGAACTCCAGTGCTGACAGGTAGTTAAGGGGATTGAGTGGAGTCTCATTTGACTGACTGATGTCTTTAGATAAATAACTGGAAAACCATAGTATAGTATAGCATTGTGAATACAGCCAAGGAAAGAGAGTTGTGATAAGAGTTTAGGATGAGATACAGTATCAAAAGCTTTAGAAAGATCGAGGAATAGGGATGAGACAAAATTACTGGGTAGGACAAAGTAGATTATTTTCAAGTAAGTGGTGAAGGATTTGTTTGTGGATGCATTTTTCAAGAATTTTGGATAATGGTGACAGTATTGCAATGGGCCTCTAGTTAGATATTACTGTGAAATTCCCACAGTTGTGAAGTGGGATAATGAAGAACTTTTTCTACAGGGAAGGAATGTATGCTTCATTGATAGATCTACTGATGAGTATAGAGACAGGGCAGGCTATGAAATCTGCAACGATTTTTAGAAATTTATTGGGAAGATTTTCAGCAGAAGTAAAGCAAGGTTTGAGCTTGCTAAGCAGGTTTTTGATGAGATGCAGGGACAGGTTTGAGGAAGAAAGGGGACTGGGAGGAGGCTATAGGGGATAGGAGGGTAGTAAAGTAGAAAAGAAGCTGTTGGTAAAGGTTGAAATGCATTCAATAAAATAGGAATTAAATAGGGAGGCTATGTCAGAGTTAGTGTAGTTGGTAGAGGGTTGTGATACTGAATTAGTTATATGGTGAAGAATGTTTTTGATAGATTGCCAGAATTATTTTAGATTGGATGTAGTGGTATGTTGAGGGTCTGAGTAATATAGTTTTTTGGCTTTGTTTACATGTTGTTTTGACCAGATTATGCAATTCTCTATAGTGAATCTGGTTGGTAAGAGATTTTTGATTCAAGTATGTTTACCAGACCTTATTTCTGTCACACATTATGGATTTAGTGTATGATGAGAGCCAAGGAGAGAAATTAGGTTTGCCTCTTTTCCTTCTGGGAGGAGCTAGGCTATTTAACTTGTTTAGAAATATAGAGTTGAACTTATTGACCACTTCATCAAGGGATAAGTACTTAAGAAAAGACCATTTTATAGAGCTCAAGATATTGATGAAGATAGGTGGGTTGAAGTTAGGTCACAGATGATTTTATAAGTGTGTTGTTTGTGAGGCTGTGAGATAAGTCTGGTGGTACTGGTGGGATGATGGCCACTAATAGCATCAGGAGGTATTGTAGATTGAATAACGTTATTAGGGTGGGAGACTAAAACACAGTCTATGACTGAGCCAGTTTGGTTAGATTTTTTGATATTGGTGGGGTAATGTATTAAATGAGAAAAAAGAAAGAGATTGATACTGTTAGTGGGGAAATATGAGGTAAGTTTCAGCCAATCAATGTTAAAAGTCCCTAGGCTTGCACCTGTCACCCCTGGGTTTTCAAATACTGGCTAAGGCTCTTGCCTCCCCCATAGTGCCTTTTTTAGGCAAGGCTCAAAAGACAAACCCACCCCCATAGACAACACAAAGAAAAAAAAAACTAAGGGTAATGCTGCTCAACGCCAGAAGTCTAAACCTCAAGATGCATGCACTCGAGACTCTCCTCAGTATGGAGAATATCAATATCTGTGCAGTAACAGAAACCTGGTTCAAGGCTCCCAAGAGCACCCCAGCACTACCAGGCTATACTTCATACCATGCTTTCCGGCCCCAAAACTCTGACTGAACCACAAAAGGAGGAGGAGTATCCATATTTATCAAAGATACCCACACCTCCAGGCTAGTGTCACTGCACGAAGCTTCGGAGACCATCCATGTGCAACTAACAGTGGGCAAAACTGCCTTTCAGTTTGTAGCCTGCTACAGACCACCCTCCCAAACACAGGAACCTCACTCAGCTTTCCTGAGAACACTGGAGAAAATGAAGGTCTCTCCAAAACTATTATATTGGGTGACTTCAACTACCCAAACATCGATTGGGATAACTACTCAAGCCCAAACACCCTCGCCCAATGGTTCCTAGAATTTATAAACTCAAATACTATGGAACAACTGGTCACCACTCCCACAAGAGGGGAAAATATACTGGATCTGGTCATCACCAACATGGGGTCTCTATGTTCCACACCAGAGGTATACCCCTCATTGGTAAGATCAGACCATAAACAAATCTCACTGGACATCCATATTCCATCCCTACCCCTAGCCAAGGAAACCACGGTGAAGAACTTCTCAAAAGCAAACTTCACACTTCTCAAAACTGAGGTGGAATCCTTCAAAGCCCCCGGGCCAGTGGACAATACGGCCCAAAATGCAGAATCCTTTACAAAAGCATTCTATGGACACCTACAGGAATGCATGGAGCATGCTATCCCAAATAAAACCAAGACTCACTCTTCCAAAGGCAGGAGACCTGTCTGGTGGACCCCAGCCATAAATACGTTATACAACAGAAGGAGAAAGCTACTACATGACAGAGCAAAATCCCAAAAAGGGAAGGCGTCACTGATCAGTACTAGCAAGAAACTACGATCCCTCATAAAATCTTCTAAGGCCAGCTTTGAAAGAAAAATTGCACAAGACACTAAAGATAATCACAAGGTCTTCTTTAGTTATGTCAGAAACCTGGGAGGCAACTCCCAGATATGCTCTGAGTTAGTGCAAAATGACAAAAAATTCACTGAACCCACAGACATTGCCAACATCCTGGCAGAAAGGTTCAGTGCAAACTTCTCCCCCCTCCCCCCCAAAAGAACAAATGTCTGTCCCAACAGAGTGTAGCCTTCCTGAGATCACAGATGCACAGGTGAGAGCTGCCCTCTCCAAAGCTAAAAACACAGCATCAATGGGACCAGACGGTGTCCCAGGCTGCATCTTACATGAGCTCCAAGAAGAACTAAACCCTCATATAAAGTCACTGTTCACTCTCAGCCTTACTACAGGATATGTTCCCAAGGAATGACGTACAGCAACAGTGGTCCCATTCCACAAAGGTGGTGCCACAACAGCATTTACCCTTATTTGCACCTGGCTTCCCTATAAGTCTGACTAGCCTGGTCTGCAAAGCTTATGGAGCATCATTCCATGGAAACCTCATAAACAATTGAGATGTTTCCATAGGGCATTTTTCTCATCCCCGATCCTGTTCAAAAAGGCAATTGTAGATCCAGGAACATGATCTATGAACATTGTATAAGTAGTGCATTATGGCTATGGAAGGTGATTCAGTATTACTATTTGAACATTACAATTTTGTACAAATAGTTTTAACGTTCTGATGAAGTCTAGGTAGATGACAGCGCCTACCTGGAATTTTATCAGTTCTTTGACACAATACCCCACTCGGGCATCATAAAAAAGCTCACCAGCTTAAATATCAACCCCTATGTCACAAGATGAGTTGCAAACTGGCTCAGGGATAGAACCCACATGGTCAGAATAGTAGGTGCTATGTCAGACTCTAAACCAGTTACAAGTGGTGTCCCACAAGGCTCAGTCCTGGGACCTCTCTTGTTCGGTATATATTTCTCCGAGGTACAGGCTAACATGGGTGGACTATGGCTGAACAAGTTTGCAGATGACTACAAACTGGGTGCTATAATCGACTCTCCAGCTGACACAAGCATCTTCCAAAAGGGTCTCACAAAGATGGATACCTGGTGCCAGAGCCATGGCCTAAAGCTAAATGCCAAAAAGTGCATAGTCATCCCCTTTGGAAAAAACAAATTGCCCACAAATTACCACATAGGTGGTAATCCATTAAGTACGGAAGAAGTAATTAGGGACTTGGGGACCCAAGTAGATAGCAATCTCTCCTTTGGCAATCACGTTGCCAAAGTGGTTAGAAAGACCTTCTATACAGCCCACCTTATCATGAAAGGGTTCATATCTAGATCAAGAGAGGTCATTGTGCCCCTCTACTCATCACTTATCAGGTCCATAATTGAGTACAATGCCCCATTTGGGATGTACCTTACCCAACACCTTCAGCAACTGGAAAGACACCAAAAGTATCTCACCAAGAGGATCAAGGAGCTCAAACAGATGCCCTATGCAGTTCGGCTAAAGAAACTCCAGCTCTACTCAGTTGCGTACCGCCTACTCATAGGCGATCTGTGTCTGACGTATAAAGCCATGTCAAACCCAGAATTAATGGACATGCTTCACCTTAGGAAATCTAAATCCCTTAGAGCTACATGCTCCAGGGACTTGAACCTCAGCACAGAAATAAATAGGACATGCTGGAGGGACAGATTCATATCTCAGAGGCTCCCCTCACTCTGGAACAAAATCCCAGTCCATGTCAGGCAGAGTCCCTCACTGACCCTCTTCAAGAGAAATCTTGACGAATGGATGGGAGATCATACATTTACCCCTGGGATCTCTTCTGTGTCGCTGCTTGACAGAGGTACAGTAAACAAACCTTAAAAGGGCTACCTTCTGTGACCTACTATACAGAGGCACAGTCAACTAATCTAAAAAGGTGGCAAAAGCCAAACACACTCTGGCTAGGCTTATAAATGCCCTAGGGCAGATAGCCTAGTATCAACCTATGAACCTATGAACCTATGATTATGGTTCCATGACAAATGGATGAAACCAAGGATAGTATGTCTTCTAGGCTAGATAAATTGTTGCCAGGGAGAATGTAAAGCACAATAATGCAGAGGTTTTTGTGTTTCTTTAACTTAAAGTTAGAGATGATTAGTTTGGCATTATTGAATGTGGGAAAGGGATGTTTATGGGGGATAAGGGAGTAATGTGTCAGACTATGGTGACACCTCCAGCTTTTTTATTAAGATGGTCTATACTTAGCATATTAAAGCCCAGACAAAGTATTTCATAGCCTTTGTTGTGGGGTTTGAGCCAGGTTTCTGAGATGACAAGTATGTTGGGAGAATACCAGGCAATCCAAGCATGGAATTCAGTGACTTTGTTATATATACTGCATACATTTATAGAGAAAAATGTGAGTTTACTAAGAGTTAATGGAGTGTGACCAGAGGATGGAGAGGGCATGTTGTTTGGTCTTGGATTAGGGTGAATATCACCACATAGTAATAAGAGGTTATTGAACAGGTAAAATAAAATAGTTTTAGTTGGAGAGTTATAAGAAATGAGTTTAGTGTTAGTTAGAAGGATGGGGTAGTCAAATATTCTAAGTTTAACAAACAGTATACGTGATATTTGAAAAAGGCTAAGTGTAATAGGTAAACAGTAATGAACAGAATAGTGGTATAGGGAGGAAGTGAAGTGGGAGAGATAAGTCTTTGAGAGATTGGGATTAGGTAGGATGAGAAAGAAGAAAGAGAGAAAAGGAGTATGGTGAGGAGACTTATGAGAAGCATGGTGAAATAAGAAGGGAAGTAATGTTGTGTAACAGAACAATGTGAGATAAATACCAAGAAAGTCGAGGTAGGAGCAGTGACAAGACAACAGTAGTGAAGTGAAAGAGTCAAACAAGATTGCAATAGGGTTGTTAGGAAGTTGAGTTGATAAGGAATGGCAGTGGAGTATTGGAAGATAAGATATTTTATTTTGGAGGTAGAGTACTCGGTATTGTAGGTAAGGAGGGTGAAATGAAATTGTTAGGTAGAAGAAGAAATGATGGATATGTGGCTATTAATAATAGTAAATGCTAAGAATAAGGCTTGTAAGGCTGTTATAGACAAAGGGGATAAGAAAGGTAAGTTGTGGATGCCTTAAATAGAGGAATGAATAGAGTTATGGTGGTAAAGAAGAAGGAGGGGAATTGATAAAAGATGATGTTAGAAAGCGGAGTGGTATGTTAGTGTGAAGGCTGGAATTGAGAGAAAATGATGTCAGAAGGGGAGTGATGTGTTAACTATTAATGTAGGGATAGAGGGGTGGGATTTGGGGTAGGGTAGGTGAATGGAGTGGGTAGAGACCCAGAGAGAAGTGTTGTACAGCCAGGTATGTCTTACAGAAACTATCTGTGAGAAAGAAGTGAAATGTGTTGTAGGAATTTTTATATCAGATGTGAGAGCCTGAATAGCTATAGAGGATCAGCAAAAGGGTTGAACACACTGTTGCATTAAGGTGGACTAGGTGCTGATTACAGCGAGCAGAGGAACCATAGAAAAACTAAAAAGAAAAGCAATATATTAGTCAGAAAGTATGTCTCCAGTGAGATTAAAGAGAGGATAAGAGAAAGAAAGATAGATGTAGAGGAGGTGAAAACATTTTAGTAAATAATAAATAATTATTCACTACTTTAGTTTGTTTCTTCTAGGATCCAAATGCAAGTGCTGACTAGAATTCAGGTCTGGCTTTCTTTAGAGAATAAGGAGACAGCTTTGTTAAAGCTAAGCTGTCCTTAGGTTGTGGAAGGACAGCTAAAGATAGATCTAACAGGATGCCGTCAATTTGCAGGAGTGTGCATGCTCAGCTACAGTGAAGGTTACACAGAATACAGCCAACTAGATAACAAGCACTCCTCTAGAGAGATAAACATTATAGAAAGCAAGCAATATCAATTGGAAATGCAGCAAATGAAGCAGTCACCTGCACAGGTTCTGTTAGGGCATCTGTCAGTGAAATAAAAAAAAATTAAACAGTTGTGCTAAGTCCAGCTGAGAGTATTTCTTTACTGCCAGGGAAGCACATTGCCTGAGTCAGACAGTATGATGGGTCATCTTGAAAAGGGAAAGTGCTAAAAGAAGACAAGGAGAAAATAAAGGAAGAATGCAATGGAGAGTAAAAAAACACAGCTGTGAATGATATATAGGAGAATAGAGGCAAATAGTCAGGGTAAGAAAGTCACAGAATAACAACTTAGTATTTGTCAAGTGTAGAGAACAAATAGCACAGGCAAAAATTAAGTCAGTGCAAGTATTTCCGTGCATACATATTTCCTGTAACTTGTGCATCTAGAGTTACAAGCATTAATAACCAAAGTGTATGCATTTAACTGAACACAGAAAAAAATGAGAAGTTTAAATTTCAGACATTCTAGATTTGCATATGGTAGCCAGACACAATATAAATAGTGGGCTTAATACAGTAACTACTCTACTCTAGGCAATAGGATGAGCTGTATTGCCATTTAATACTGCAGAAACTGCACATTTCTACACCCCACATTAATATAGTAATGAGGCAGTGTTTGTGTTTGAATAAGTGTGCTGGCACTGACTTGAACTGCAAAAGCATACTACATGGTCACATGACTATAGAGCAAGTAGTAAAATGTAAAAAACGTACAATACAATACAAAAATATACCTTCTGAGCGTGCACACTCTTTAAGACACAAAGGTGGGGGAACACTACACAGACTACAGCAGTTTAGGGTACGATTCAGTTATAACGGGAGCAATGCATTCTGTAAGAGAGGACAAAGGAAGTAAAGTAATGAGGGTGGAGATAAAAAAGAGAAGGTGGGGGGAAACCCAAAGAGAGGTGTTGTACAGCCAGGTAAGTCCTACAGAAACTATCTGTGAGAAAGCAGTGAAATGCATTGTAGGAATGTCTTATATCATATGTAAGAGCCTGAGTAGCTACAGAGAGTCAGCAAATGGGTTAAACACACCTCTTGCATTAAGATGGACTTATCACTGATTATAGTGAGTGGGGGGGAACCATAGAAAAACTGAAAAGAAAAGCAATATATTAGCCAGAAAGTATGTGTCCACTGAGATTAAAGAGAGAATAAAAGAAATAAAGATAGATGTAGAGGGGCGAAAATGTTTTAGTAAATAATTATTCACTAGTTTAGTTTGTTTCTTCTAGGATACAAACGCAAGTGCTGACTAGAATTCAGATCGGGCTTTCTTTAGAGAATAAGGAGACAGCAAAGTTAAGCTGTCAGGTTGTGGACACTGTCAATTTGCAGGAGTGCGCATGCTTGGCTACAGTGAAGGTTACACAGAATACAGCTAATTAGATAACAAGCACTCCCCTAGTGAGATAAAAATTATAGAAAGCAAGCAATATCAGATGGAAATGCAGGAAATGAATCAGTCAACTACACAAGTTCTGTCAGGGCATCTGCCAGTGAAATAAAAAACAATTAAACAGTTGTGTTAAATCCAGCTGAGACTGTTTCTTTACTACCAGGAATGGTAAAAACACATCGCCTGAGTCAGACACTATGATGGGTTTTCTTGGAGAGGGCAGGTAACAATTTCTGTTAGGGCATCTGCAAACATGACGAATTGACCATTGTATAAGTGATTGCTCGTGTTCAAAATGTCAACTTAGCAGCAGCAAATATCAGGAGGGGTACAAAATGCTGCCTATATCCATGATCATTCAGTCTAACTACTTAAATCAACATTTACCATGGCACTTGTTTACCACATACTTCTCAACATTGCATGATTTTTTTACCTCAAATTTTTGACATACTTAACATAAATGTTTTTATTTTTTTGGTAAATCACTCAGGATTACAGTTAGTCAATACTTTCAAACATTAGATTTCTGGAGTTATTATTTAGAAAATATACATTTGTAATACCTGTTGATCCATTAAATGTCTAAATGAATTACAGTAACATTTAAAATTTGTCCCTGAATTTGGGGCTTTGTCCCCCATTATATTTTGGTTTTGTCAGGAATACTTGAGCAAATAATTTGAGAGATATGATACCAGCTGGTAATTCAACAGTTATTAATACAGAACTACTTCATCAGTAGGCCAATTAATAAAACACAATTTCTATATCAACATGATTAATCCACTGTAAGCAGAAATGAGACACACCCGACTAAGCCATTCAACTGTAGTATCGACAGAGAAGATCCCATTTAGAATTCTTGTCATGACTACTTTTAATACAAAGCTGTATGGGGTATTCCTACAAGTAGAACAAAGAGTGTGTAATAATCAAAACTTGAGATGAATTAAGGAAAGGTTAAGTATTATCATTAGCTATGAGTAGATTCCTGTGGAATGGTGTGTGTGTGTGTGTGTGTGTGTGTGTGTGTGTGTGTGTGTGTGTGTGTGTGTGTGTGTGTGTGTGTGTGTGTGTGTGTGAGCAGGACTCTATAATTACAAAGGATGTTAAATTTGTTTTAATGGCAATATGACCCCCTAAAGTTAGAGAACAGTGAATAGTTTTGACTGAATACAGATGAGTTTTACACCAAGCAAAGTTGTGATTTCAGTTTTATCCCACTAGACTTATGGGATAAATAAACCAGTAGGAACAAGAGCATCTACATTATCTGCAATGAGACCTATCAAGTCAACATGCAAAAGACTTTAGAGAGGTAGTAAATCAACTGATGGACTCTTAGGATATATGTGAAATGAGCTGATACTTTACATAGGGAGAGAGGTGGAGTTTCACAAGATAAATGAAACAAGTGCACTTGAATGTTAGTTTGTTATAACACTGACTGTGGAGATCAGATATAACAGAATGTATAGTACCAGTTTAGGTGACACTGGACTTGCATCATTTTTTTTTCTTAAACAGCATTTTAAAGGAAGTGAGCAGCTTGTTAGATAATAGTGTGAAGCCTGAGCATTTCTCTGTCCTCATACAGACATTACAAGGAATTATGAAAGTTTACCAGCGCTGCCTATGTATGTTTTGTGAACTTGAAATGGCATTAAACCAACATGAGAAAACATTTTACCATGTTTCCATGATACATATCTACATAGCTCCCTAATTCTATATTTTAAAACATAGCAATAATATTGTATTGTCATGGTCAAATTACAAAATCTATTGTAAAATATTTTAGCCTTGCTAAGCCCTAAAAACCCTTAGTCTCTATTAGAAATAAAAAAAAGAATAATGATTTCACACCACTATAAAGTCATTTATTTTCCCTAAGACATAGGATCATGGGATCATAGAATCATATAATGTACAATGTAACTGAATATTGCAAGCAGTTATGCCTTGCTAGTCCCCACATTTTTCTTACAGAGGGCTAATCAGGTCAAGCCCATGGTGAATTGTGAGTATCCAGCCAATCATCTAGGTTCTTCTTGAAGAAAGGTCATAGATCACACTGCCTAATTTTCAGGGACAGTCTGCTACAGAGGTGGGGAGGTGCTGCATGACGACTCTATCCCTCCAGCATATCATATTTATATGCTGGTGTGGAATTAAATACCAGGCTCTGGTACTAGATGGACAATTTTATTTGTGGAGGCACAAGAAATCCAGAACCAGTAGACCCCTGATGGCATGAAAGACAAGGCATAGAGCACCTGTCAGGAATCTATAAGCTACTGAATAAAGGGATTGTGCTTTCAGTCTTTCCTGGTAGGTCAAAGTTTTTAGGCCCACACTCTTCTTCAATAGGAACCTTTGTCTTTTTTCTAGTTGTTTGATATGTCTAGTAAAATGAACACCAAAGGGGCATTTTACTCAATAATTGCCCTAATAAATGCTGAATATAATAGAACAGATGCCCTATGCAGCTCGACTGAAGAAACTCCAGCTGTACTCAGTTGCATACCGCCTAGTCAGAGGTGATCTCTGCCTGACATACAAGGCCATGTCCAACCCAGAATTGAAGGACATGCTCCACCTACAGAAAACAATATCCCCTCAAGTCACAAGCTCTAGGGATCTAAGCCTCACCACAACAATAAATAGGACGTGCTGGAGGGATAGATTCCTGTCCCAGAGACTTCCCATGCTTTGGAACAAGATTCCAATCTACATTAGGCAGAGCTCCTTGCTAACACTCTTCAAGAGAAACCTTGCCGAGTGGATGGGAAACAGAAAGTTTACCCCTGGGATCACTTCAGTAGCTCTGCTGGACAGAGGCATGGGGAACTAATCTAAGGGGGTGGCGAAAGCCAACACATTCTGGCTAGGCTTATAAATGCCTTCGGGCAGATAGCCTACTACCTACCTATGAACCTATGAACCTATGAACAATGAGCTCTTTAGGTCTGTATAATATTCCTTTGCCAATTAGTTGAACAAGGTAGGACTTCCTGACTACTGTCCTCACATGTTGATCAATGGAAAGGGAACAATCAGCCCATGTAATAAGTTCCCAAACAATAGTTTTATTTTTGGAGTAGGGTATTGTCTGTGCTGTATGCTGTCAGAGGGGAGGTCTACCAAATACACAACATTGCACATTTTTACATTTAATGTGAGCCTATTTTTAGTATTGTAGGTACCTACAAATGTAAGGTTTTGCTGAAGGATTTCAGTATGATAAGGGGACTTGACTAGGACTGCCTATTTGCACTCATGTGCTAACTTGGTCTACCAGAGGTCTTGTCTTACATTGTCAAGATCAAAAAAGTAAATGCCAAACAGGAGGGATCCCAGTACTGAGCTCTGTGGCGCATCACTAGTCTCTTTTACACTGTTTGATGAGGTACCTGCTACTTGCATTATTTGTTTAATATCTTTTAGTAAGTTTACTATCCATTGTTTGCTGGTGATTGAAATTTCCTTACAAGAAGAGCATAGACAATAGCAACAGAACTCATCTATCCCTTAACATGAATCACTCATGACACAAATGTAAAAAAAAATCCTTCCGTTTTGATTTTCTATATGTTTCTGTCATTCCTATATCATAGTGCCAAAAATATCAGTCCTCAAACCTTTCTTCTCCTATATAATGTAATATTGACTCATAACTACAGAATGCTGCCTTTTCCTATTAGAGCTTTTTAACCAATGTTTAACTTCCCTAAGTTATTTTTTTCTACTGTCATAGTTGCATGAAGACTTAATGTGTTAGTCCACACTTCCTCATATGTACATATTAACAATAACCTCAGCAAATTATTCTCTTTCTTCGGGGTTTAAAGTTGAAGCAAAATCAAACACAAGTGAAGAGAAGCACAGTGCACTATCAGGTTAAACAATTATAATCCATCTTTTTTGTTACCCTACATAGTGTTAGTTATTCTGTAAGCATAACCTAGGAAAGGAAATGTGATAGAAAAGGATATCTCAACATGGATAATATTACTGAACCTTTATTAAAGAAGGAAATGGGGTATGGAATAAATGGTTATTGTTATTTCATATGTCATAGAGATAGTTGAAGTGCTGTAACTCATGTTAAGACAAATTGTTTAGTCTGAGTACTGTGATTCCACACAGACATTAACTTATCCAGCATATTACCCTACACAAAAATCTATGGTGTCAACTTCACACTAGTGCATTTGTAACAATCACCAAAGGATAAGTCTCTATGAAAAGTGGATTGAAGAGTTATACTTAGTGCATTGTGGGAATTTGATTATTATGGGTGATTTAAATTTCCCTAAAAAGAAGTGCAGAATGTCAAAAGATAGTAGTAAATAGTCAATATGATATATAAAGTTTTGAGCAAGATGAAAACAAATATACACAAATTACAAACGAACCATCTGGGGAAAACTATTGATGGCAGGTCTGCAATACAAATGGGCATTGGGGGCATGACATACTTGTGGCTGGTGTGGACAATTCCATTCTGAAACAGAGATAAAGTAACCATAACCTCATTCACTGCAATGTAGCTCAGGAAGTTTGCACTGTAACTTCCAATGGGTGGAGCTTAAGTCTTCTGACAGAATCAAATTATGGGTGCTTGTGTATTATCACAACCACATTGAAAACAACTTGACTGTTAATGTTTTCTGGCAGCCCTTTAAGCTATCATTTGGGAAAGACAATCTACCTTTTTTTACACTGTTATCATTACAACAGAAATTAAATGTGTATGGAAAATAATGTTTTAAAATGTTATGTAGCATGCAAGTGTCACTCTATGATCATTATTTCTCCTACTAAAACTGCTATTCAAATTCAACTTTTCTTTCAGTGGAGTTACTGTTGCACTTGTTATGTCATCACAGCAATCTTTTCAGTGTTGTCACCCCCTCGTGTAGTTAATCATTGGTTATAAACAAATAAAAAGAAATGTGTTAAAAAAGAAAGAAAGATAATGTTATACCTCATAATAGTAATGCCATCAGGAGCTAAACAGTATCTTTGTAATGACATCGACATCAGGACATTGTGTGAAAAGACGGAAAATTGAGATGTTGGAGAACTGAAGCATTTACTATTAATAAAAACTTGATAAAAATATACATATGTATGTCACTTACACCCAAAAATAAAGAGAAACCCAAAAAAAAAAAAACAGAACGAAGAACCACCCTACAGCTTAAAACAGCTTTTCAAAAGCATGCTATACTGCTGTAAATGGTTTCCCAAATAAAACGACAGCTTGAAGGGCTGTCAAGCAGCAGTTGTGTTTGTAAGTCGGGAAAGGATGCTATCCGGTAAGTGGAATTTGGACTTTATTCCTCTCCCCAGGTGAAAACCAAGCCGACAGAACACTTTACACACCTGTTCTTATGTTACCAGACATTGTTTCACAGAAACATAAGGAATTGTGTGACTTCTGCAATGTGGTTGCAATAATACATAAGTACCAAATTATGTCCTCACATTTCAAATAAGTGTTCATATCTCTGGAATCATAGGGATTATGAAAGAAGTATAAATGGCAAACTTTTCAGCATAGACTATTTTTATAGTGGTAGCATTCTTTAGGTTCTAACCCAGCCACTGGGGATGCACAAGCCAGTGCATTTCTTTGTGCTGGTCGCAGGCCCAGATAAATGGGGAGGGTTGCATCAGGAAGGGCATTCGGTGTAAAATTTTACCAAATCATACATGCGGACAATAGTACAGATATACATACCAGATTGGTTAAGGCCCGGGTTAACAACTACTGCCACCAGCACTATTGGCCAACAGGGTGCTGGCGGAAATTGGGCTACTGTTGGCCAAAGGAGGAGAAGAGGGGAAGGCATGCCTAAAGGCAAGTAAAGGCTAGGACTGTGATAGTGAAGGTCGGAACTTTGAATGTTGGCAATATGACTGGTATAGGGAGAGAGCTAGCTGATATGATGGACAAAAGGAAGGTTGGTATATTGTGTGTGCAAGAGACCAGATGGAAGGGGAGCAAGGCTAGGTGTTTCGGAGGTGGGTTCAAATTGTTTTATCATGGTGTGGATGGGAGGAGAAATGGCATAGGGGTTATCCTGAAATAGCAGTATGCTAAGAGTGTTTTGGAGGTGAAAAGAGTGTCGGATAGAGTGATGTTTATTAAGCTGGAAATTGATGGTGTAATGATGAATGTTGTTAGTGCATATGCTCCACAAGTTGGGTGTGCGATGGACGAGAAAGAAAAATTTTGGAGTGAGTTGGATGAAGTGGTGATGACTGTACCCAAGGGTGAGAGACTGGTGAATGCAGCAGATTTCAATGGCCATGTTGGTGAAGGGAGCAGAGGGGATGAGGAAGTGATGGGTAGGTATGGTGTTAAGCAAAGGAATGCAGAAGGTCAGATGGTAGTGGATTTTGCGAAAAGGATGGACATGGCTGTGGTGAATACATATTTTAAGAGGGAGGAGCATAGGGTGACATATAAGAGTGGAGGAAGATGCACAGAGGTGGATTATATCTTATGTAGAAGGGCCAGTCTGAAGGAGACTGGAGACTGTAAAGTGGTGGCAGGGTAAAGTGTAGTTAGGCAGCATAGGATGGTGGTTTGTAGGATGACATTGGTGATCAAGAAGAGGAGGAGGAGTGTGAGGGCAGCACCAAGGATCAAATGGTGGAAATTGAAAAAGGGTACTTGTGAGGTGGAGTTCAGGGAAGAGTTAAGACATGCACTGGGTGGCAGTGAAGAGTTACCGAATAGCTGGGCAACTACAGCAGAGCTAGTAAGGGAGATGGCTAGAAAGGTGCTTGGTGTGACATCTGGAAAGAGGATGGAGGACAAGGAGACCTGGTGGTGGAATGAAGAAGTACAGGAGAGTATACAGAGAAAGAGGTTGGCAAAGAAGTGGGATTGTCAGAGAGATGAAGAAAGTAGACAAGAGTATGAGGAGATGAGGTGCATGGCAAAGAGAGAGGTGGCGAAAGCTAAGGATAAGGCGTATAAAGAGTTGTATGAAAGGTTGGACACTAAGGAGGGAGAAAAGAACCTGTACTGATTGGCTAGACAGAGAGACTGAGCTAGTAAAGATGTGCAGCAGGTAAGGGTGATAAAGGATAATGAGTGAAATGCACTCACAAGTGAGGAGAGTGTGTTGAGCAGATGGAAAGAGTACTTTGATGGGCTGATAAATGAAGAGAATGAGAGGAAGAGAATCATGAAGTGCAGTGGATTAGCAAGGAGGAAGTAAGAATAGCTATGAAGAGGATGAAGAATGGAGAGGCTGTTGGTCCAGATGACATACCTGCAGAAGCATGGAGGTGTTTAGGTGAAATGGCAGAGGAGTTTTTAGCTAGATTATTTAATGAAATCTTGGAAAGTGAGAGGATGCCGAGGAATGGAGAAAAAGTGTTTTGGTACTGATTTTTAAGAATAAGGGTGATGTGCAGAGCTGTAGTAACTACAGAGGGATTAAATGGATTAGTCACAGCATGAAGTTATGGGAAAGAGTAGTGGAAGCTAGGTTAAGAAGGGAGGTGATGATTAGTGATCAGCAGTATGGTTTCATGCCAAGAAAAAGGCACTACAGATACAATGTTTGCTTTGAGAGTGTTGATGGAGAAGTACAGAGAAGGTCAGAAGGAGTTGCACTGAGTCTTTGTGGACTTTGAGAAAGCATATGGCAGGGTGCCTAGAGAGGAGTTGTGGTATTGTATGAGGAAGTTGGGAATGTCAGAGAAGTATGCAAGAGTGGTACAGGATATGTACGAGGGTAGTGTGAAAGTATTGAGGTCTGCGGTGGGAGTGATGGATGCGTTTAAGGTGGAGGTGGGATTACATCAAGGATCAGCTCTGAGCTCTTTCTTATTTGCGAAGGTGATGGACAGGTTGACAGACGAGATCAGACAGGAGTCCCCGTGGACTATGATGTTTACAGATGACATTGTGATCTGTAGTGAGAGTAGGGAACAGGTGGAGGAGACCCTGGAGAGGTGGTTTTATGCTCTAGAGAGAAGAGGAATGAAGTTCAGCAGGACTAAGACAGAATATATGTGTGTGAATGAGAGGGAGGATAGAGGAATGGTGAGGATGCAGTGAGTAGAGGTGGCGAAGGTGGATGAGTTTAAATACTTGGGATCAACAGTTCAGAGTAATGGTGAGTGTGGAAGAGAGGTAAAGAAGAGAGTACAGGCAGGATGGAGTGGGTGGAGAAGAGTGTCAGGAGTGATTTGTGACAGACGAGTACCAGTAATAGTGAAAGTGAAGATCTATAAGAGGGTAGCGAGACCAGCTCTGTTATATGGGTTGGAGACAGTGGCATTGACAAAAAGTCAGGAGTCAGAGCTGGACATGGTAGAGTTAAAAATGTTAAGATTTGCACTGGGTGTGATGAGGATGGACAGGATTAGGAATAAGTATATTAGAGGGTCAGCCCAGGTTGGAAGGTTTGGAGACAAAGCCAGAGAGGCAAGATTACATTGATTTGGACATGTGCTGAGGAAGGATGCAGAGTATATTGGGAAAAAGATGCTAAGGATGAAGCTACCAGGTAACAGGAAAAGAGGAAGGCCTAAGATATGGTTTATGGATATGGTGAGAGAGGACATGCAGGTGGTTGGTGTGACAGAGCAAGATGCAGACGAGAGGAAGAAATGGAAACAGATTATCCAATGTGGCAACCCCTAATGGGAGCAGCCAAAAGAAGAAGAAGAATATTCTTTAGGTTATAGGCCTTAAATCAAATTTTATAAGTCACAGTAAACACAGTGGGCCGGATTCACGAAAGCTTGCACGGAGTTTAAGAGCAGTGTAAGCCGGCAGACAGCCAATATGTCTGCCGAGCAATCCAGCAACAGCCGGCAGGGGCATGCATGAGAGCTCCTAAAACTACTCTTGCATGGACAGTGTCATGTTATGCAAATTACCTCATTTGCTGCTGAAAGCTATGCAAATGAGGTAATTTTGTGATCCAGGAAACACTGACCTGTCCATGGAAGAGTAGAGTTATTTGCAGAAATGTACTCCGTTGGTAACGGAGTACCGTTCTGCAAATAGCAAAACAGAGCTATGACAGCTCCAAATAAAGGATGCATCCAGTTGAGGAAGCATGCCAATGGCCAAATATAAGGCCATTGGCATTTTGATCTGATGAAAATTAATAAAAATCATTTTTTTCCCCGATCTCCGATGTTTAAGCGTAGCAAAACCAGAAAAAAAAAGTGAAAAATAGGCATTCTTATTAAAAATATTCTTCTGCCATGCAGGTGAATGGCAGGCTGAAGACAACATGGCTACTGAGTAGTGGTTGCTAAGGGGGGAAGCTCAGTTCGAGAGATGTAACCAAGCATTAGTAGGCAATCCTATGCAAATGAGGATAAGGATAGTGAATCCCAATTTTCCCTGGCATGTGAGCCATGTCTCTGGAGTGTAAGTGTAGGAGTAGGGGAGTAGTAGAGTAGAAGATAGGTGACATCATGAGGGGTATGTATGAAAGACTGTAAGCTCATTGGAGCAGAGTGGCTTGTGTTTGCTGTGAGTTACTCAGGATTGGAAGAGGCGTGTCTACAGTAGTTTTAACTGAAACCCAGAAACCGAAGGTGTACGCCGTGGATATCACTGAATTTTCTTGCAAACCTGCTTACACTGTGTGCGCACGTGTGCACGTCTGTAAACCCATCTGAGCCTGTGTGCGCACGTGTGCACCCACCTAAGCCTGTGTAAGCCTGTGTAAGCCTGTGTGTGCGCATGTGCACTCATGTGCGCGTGTTTGCGCTTGTTTGCGTGGCGCTGCCCCCTGTGGAAACAGAAAGGGAAAAGGAAGGAAAAGAAGTAGTAGGAAGTTAACCAAGGAGAACTAGCAGAGCTGCCAGGTGAAATCAATCAGAATCAACCAATTACACAGGTAGTACACTAGCCCAGCCCAGCCCAGCACTTAAAACTCTGCAAACAACATTCCCCCATGTTTTTCTCAGAAACACTGCAACACTGCAGTATACAAAGAGAGTGAAAACTTAAAAAGCTTAACTCAGACAAAAAATGTTAGGGGCTGCCATTGCTATTATAAGGTAACATGTGCAAGATGCTGAGGGTGGTGCCATTGTGAATGCTGCAGCAACCCACAATGAGGAGACAGAGAAGAGTGTACAGACCCAGGGTAACCTACCAGGGGCTATATGAGCTGGAGATAGTGGAGCGCTATAGAGTGGACAGACACCTCCTGCAGCAAATTGTTGAGCTGTGCAGGCCATGCCTCACACACAGAACCAACAGAGGGGAACCCATCCCAGTGGAAACCAAAGTATGTGTCGGCCTAAGAATACTAGCAACAGGTACCTTCCAGAGACCAACTGGTGATATGATGGGGATTTCACAGGCATCAGCATCCAGGGTACTGCACCAGTTCCTGAATGCCATGTCAGCACATGTTGGTGATCATGTATATTTCCCCAATTCCCGTGAGGCATTGGCCAGCAATATGCGCCTCTTCCAGCAAATAACGGAATACCCTGAGGTAGTGGGTGCAATTGACTGCATACACATACACATCAAAGCACCAGCCGGTGAGTGGGGTAGGGCCTACATCAATCGCAATGGCTTCCCCTCCATCAACTGCCAGGTTGTGTGCAATGCCCAGGGCATAATACTGAATGTTTGTGCTGGCTGCCCTGGAAGCTACCACGATTCCCATATCTGGCATCTGACGCAGCTCTACCAGACATTTGCCAATGGGGACATCCCTGACGGTCACCTAGTGGGGGATGCTGGATATGCACTGGAGTCGTGGCTGATGACACCCATCAGAAATGCACACACACCTGAACAAGAACACCATAATGAGGCACACGCACAAACCCGAAATGTAATCGAGCGTGTGTTTGGGATGCTCAAGTCATGGTTCCGGTGCCTGGACACATCTGGTGGAGCCTTGAAGTACTCACCAAGTACATGTACCCAAATTGTCATGGTATGTGCCATGCTACACAATATGATCCTGTGAAAACAGCTGCAGCAGGAACAGCATGGGGCAGGGCCAAAGAGCCCCCCACCATTGCCAAGGCCATCACAGGCACAACGTGACTCGGAGGAGGAACAACCTGATCCTGCCCCAGTAGGCAGAAGGAGGCATGCCCAGTATGCCTTGACCTTGGCAAAGAGGCAACGCATAGCACATACACTGGCTCAGTAGGAACCCTGGAAATTATACCTCTCTCTGACTCGCACATAAAATAAAAGGGATGCCTAACTTGACACTACCTGTTTTCAAACTTGTATAGGGAGTGTACCATGTGCATTCGACATAGGCAACCCTGCAGCACCACCTGAGACATGATTGCCATGTTTTAAGCAATGTAAAGCAGTGCTAAGCAGCTTTTACCACTATTTTGTATATGTAAACAAAATTGCCCAAGCTAACTAGCGCAACGTCGGGCAATGTTGAGCAATGTTGGGCAAGGTCGGGCAAAGTTGCGCAAAGTCAGATAAACATGCTCATATTTGCAGTACTGTTCCTTAAGCAGACTGGTCTGGCCAGCATGAAAATAAAAAGCAGTGACAGGGCTCAAACCCAGGATACTGGGCACTATAGTCACACTACTGAACCACTAAGCCATGACAGCATTACACTGGCACAGACACAACAGGACAATTGTATACTAATGCAAACAGAAAGAAATGCTGTATCATGACCCTAAAGAAGCATATGGGTAACCTCCCCCACAGGCCTATGCAGACAAAGAACAGCAGGCCAGGTGATGTGATGTGGGTTGGGTAGGCTATGAAGTCGCAATCTAATATACGTGACATTGGATGCTAAGACCTGCAGTACAGTAGTATGCCTCAAGCCAGTACGAAAGGCAACAGTACAGACTGAAATGGTGTACCTTACATAGCAGTGCAGGCCTAGCAAATGTGTATAAGTGTCAGGTGAACCCCTCATCCTATGTACGCCCACAGTAACAATCAGGTGTGCCCCCGGGTAGAAATGTACAAAGAATAGCTGTCCCCCCCTGTATGTAGAAATGTTAATAAGTCTATGCAAAGTGTCTCATGGAAGCCCTGCAGGCACAGCATGATCCCTGTTGAGTTATGACACAAAGGTGAGCCCTGCAGTAAAAATACAACTTGATTTTCCATGCACATATAGTATAAATGTGTATACCGGGCGTGCTCACACACCAACAAATGTAGTGGATTTCATTCAGCAACACACTGAAAGGTCATACTGGGCATGCTCACACACTTAGGCCATGTCTGAGTACAGCAGTGGGCCACACATATCTGGCAGTTGCATGTTTCACTCCTGGAACCTGTCACTATTCACCAATCCTGCCTTGTGCACACAGCTATATGAAAACCGACACATATAATATATTGGAACCCTGTCATAATCAAACTATGTACCACAAGTACTTAAGTTGTTCACAGAAAGTGAAAAAGCAAAGAAGATCAATAAACCAGCAATCAGTATCATCAACAAACAATGTGCACTCCAAATATTATCCAATCCATATTCTGGCAAAAGAATCTGTGAAGGCATCCATAGAGAACCATGACTCTTCCTTCCGCTATGTCATAAATAGCAATGTACACTCATATATGTCCTGAGTCAGTGCAAACTGTAAATGACTGACATTGCCAACATCTTGTCCGACAGGCCCATACATACATACCACCCTCTCACTGACAAAAGGCCCTATCATCATACCTGGAGACTATGAAAGCACAGATATCACATATAGAATGGGTAAACAGCTCCTTCCAAACCTGAAAACATGGAGTCTATGGGATCACATTGTTTCCCTAGCTGTGTCATAAGTGAACTCCAGAACAAACAGAGCCTGCACCTGAACAGTCTGTTGAGAGTCACCCTCTGTACAGCATATGAAACTGTTGAATGTGTTAAGCAATGTTTGACACACTCCCCAAGTGTTGGTGCACAACAGAACATGGGAACTATTGTCTTATAAGCCTATTAAGCCTGATCTGCAAGGCCATGGAGTCCATCATGATTGAACTCATAAACAGAGTTATTGGGAGCCTATAAACACTCAACCCTACCAATTACGGTTTGGTCATAGGCAGATCATGGTTCCCAAACATGCTAGACTGTTTACAAGGCAGTCACCCAGGGCATACATCAATGAAATGAGCTACACACGTCCCACATAGACCTTGAAAAGCCCTTTGCCAACATCCCAGACACATGTCGTATCCACAAAATCAACAACCTGTGCATAAATATGTCTGTCATCTGATGGATTACCAACTGGGGCACAGATAGATCACACAAGGTAAGAAATGTGGTCTCCTGTAGAAGCTGGTAACAACTGCTGTCCCCCATGGCTCAGTCCTGGGACCCCTCCTGTCTGGTGTATACTTTTCAGAAATACAGTGAAACACACAAGGGCTATGTTTAGCAAAGTTTGTGGATGACTGCCAAAATGTTGTCATAATCAATGTTTGGGACAACAGAGACATCCTTAAAAAGGGTCTCAGTCAGACAGATGTGGTGTCAAAAGTATGTCCTCGAGCTACAGTCATACAAATACCACATAGGTGCCAACACCCTAAATATGGAGGTGATAATAAGGGATCTATGGACAAATGTGGATAGTCATCTGTACTTCCAGAAACACATTCACAAAGTGGTCAGAAAATCATGTTATGTGTTCACACAAACTGCCAAGGTCTTTGCATGTAGGTCAAAGGAGGTTCCCTCTACTCATCAGTCATCAGACCCGTCAGAGAGTACCACAACACACCTGCGATGAACCTGACTAGGCACCTTCAGCAGCTGGAAAGACCAATGAAGTACCTCAACAGGAGGATTACTGGCCTCAAACACTTGCCCCATACAACAAGACTGAATTTAACTCAATCTGTACTTTGTTGCATACTGTCTATTCAGGAGATCTCTGCCCAACAGACAGGTCCATGTCATGACAGCACTCAGATCTGCTCTGAGTTACAGCTCAATGGCACTAAATATATAGACCCAACTGATATTGCCAACATCCTGGCAGATAGGATCAGTGTTAAACTTACCCCCCCTCTCACCCATGAAAGAGCACATCTCTATAATGGAAGACTGCAAAGTTGCTGTCATCATGGCTGTACATGTAAAAAAAAACTCTCCAAAGCCAGTATCACAGCATCCATGGGACCAGATAACTTCCCAGGCTGTGTTCTACACAAACTACAAAACGAATAGGCACCACACCGATGTACCATGTTCAGTCATAGCCTCACCTCAGGCTTTGTGCCTGCTGAATGGTGCACAGCAACGGTTATCCCACTACACAAGGGTGGAGACACCACGGACCACAGGAACTAGCGCCCCATTAGCCTGATGAGCCTGCTCTGCAAGGCCATGGAATGGATCATCATACAACTTATAAAAACAGACATTTGTAATCTCCAAACTCTGGACCACAACCATGTTGGGTTTGTAATGCAGATCATGTCTCCTAAACCTGATAGATGACATTGAAGCAGTCACCAGAACCGTAGACAAGGGTAAGGTGTTTCGCACAGCCTATGTAGATCTTGCCACAGCTTTCAACACCATCCCACACTTTGGAATTATAGATAAACCCACTAAACTAGGTATAAATTTCTATGTCACAAGATGGGCTGCCAACTGGCTTACTGACAGAACACACACTGTGAAAGTAGCAGACTCCAAGTATGACTTTGGACCAGTGAAGAGTGCAGTACCACAGGGCCTAGTCCTGGGTCCTGTCCTGTTTTGTATCTACTTCCCTGAATTAAACTTTAACATGGAAGGTCTTTGGCTAATGAAGTTTCCAGATGACTGCAAACTAGGAGCCATAATTGTAAATACTAAAGATATGGACATCCTACAAAAGGGCCTTACTGAGACAAATGGCTAGTGTCAAAGCCATGGGCTCAAGCTCAATGCCAGAAAGTGCATTGTCATCCCCTTTGGTAAAAACTCTGTAGCCATGAACTATAACATAGGCGGTAGTATACTTAACACTGAAAGTGTGATAAGAGACCTTGGGTCACAGGTGGACAGTGGACACACCTGTGATAATCACATCCCCACAGTAGTCAGGAAATCCTTCTATATGGAACACCTCATCACAAAAGGTGTCTCATGCAGAATAGAAGAGGACATTGTTCCCCTCTACTCATCACTCACTAGATTCATAATGGAGTACAATGCCCCTTTTGCTATGTACCTCACAAGACATGTACAACAACTGGAAAGCCTGCAGCAATACCTCACAAAGAGCATTAGTGGCCTGACATACATGCCATACACAGACCATCTCAAAATGCTACGGCTGTACTCTCTCGCATATCGCCTACTCAGAGGTGATCTCTGCCTAACATACAAAGCTATGTCAAACACAGAGCTTTTGGACATGCTCCACGTACAACGCTCACAATTCCTCTGATCTTCGGATCCAAAACCATGAGTGAAATACAAAATGAAGGGGTGTATCCATTTACCTTATGGATACCCACACCTTCAGGTTAGTGGCACAGCATGAGGCCTTGGAGACCATGCAAGTGCAACTAACATTGGGCAAAGCTGCTTATCAGATTGTAGCCTGCTACAGATCACCTACCTTGTCTCAGGAACCTCACTCAGTATTCCTGAGAACAGTGGAAAATATAAAGGTCCTATCAAACACCATTATATGAGGAGATTACAACTACCCAAACATTGAGTGGGAGAATTACTTGTGTACAACGTCCTTTGCCCAATGTTTCCTAGAGTTTAAAAATTCAAATGCCCTGGAACAGCTGGTCACCACGCCCACTAGAGGTGACAACATACTGGACCTGATCATCACCAACATGGGGTACCAGTGTTCCACGACAGAGATAAACCCCTCACTGGTAATATCAGATCATAAAGTAATCACACTGGACATCCACAACCCCCCCCCCCCAGTCAAGGAAACCACTGTGAAGACATTTTCAAAAGCAAACTGCACACTTCCCAAGACCAAAGTGGAAAGTTCCAAAGCCCCCTTGCTATAGGATAATGCTATACAATCTGCCAAATCATTTACAAGTGCATCCTATGAGCATCTACAGGGATGCAGGGATCAAGACATGCCAAATAAAACCAAGATGCACTCCTCCAAAGACAAGAAACCAATCTGGTGGTCGTCGCCCATAAAAAAGCTATACAACAGAAGGAGGAAACGAACACATGATAGAGCAAACTTCACAAAAGGAAAGGCATCACTGATCATTATTAGGAAGACACAATGATCACTCATAAAATAATCCAAGGCCAGTTTCTAAAGACAAATTGCCAAGGAATGTAAGAAAAACAACCACAAATCCTTTGTTAGCTATACCAAATATTTAGGTGACAACTTCCAAATATGCTGTCAGCTACTGACAAATGGCAAGAAACACACTGAACCAACTTACATTGGCCACATCCAGGGGGACAGGTTCAGTGTAAACTCCACCGCCATCACCCCCAAAAGGGCCTGTGTCCCTCCCAGAAGAATGCAGAGCCCCAGACGTCATGGACATGTAGGTAAAGACAGCCCTCTCCAGAGCTAAGAACACAGCATCAATGGGACAGGATGGTGTTCCAGGCTGCATCTTACACCAGCCCCACAAGGAACTACACCCTCACCTACATTCACTGTCCAGACTCAACCTTGCCACAGGCTATGTACCCAAAGAATGGCATACACCAACATTCATCCAGCTCCACAAAGGGGTGTCACAACAGAACCTGGAAACCATTGCCCTATATGTCTACTCAGCCTGGTCTGCAAAGCTATGGAGCAAATTATCATGGAACCCATAAACAGAGACATTGGGGACCTGCAGACACTGGACTCTACCCAACTTGACTTTGTTAAATGCAGATCCTGCCTCCTAAACCTAGTTGACTCATTTGAAACAGTTACCAAGGACATAGATGGAGGTAAAAGTAGTCCACACAGCCCACCTGGACCTCACTAAGGACTTTCAACACAATTCCCCACCCTGTCATCATGGACAAGCTTACCAGCTTGAACATTAACAGCTCTGTCACAGGATGGGTGGGCAACTGGCTCACAGATCAAACACACATGTTCAGAGTTGCAGGTGCCATGTCTGACTATAAACCAGTCACAAACGGCATCTCACAGGTCTTGGTCCTGGGACACCACCTGTTCAGTAGATACTGCTCAGAGGTACAGGCATGCATGGGAGGAATATGGCTGAACAGGTTTGCAGATGACTGCTAAATGTGGTCCATAATTGACTCTACGGCTGACACAGGCATCCTCCAGAAGGGTCTTACAGAGACAGATACCTGGTGTCAAAACAATGCCCTCAAGCAGAATGCCAAAGAATGCATAGTCATCCCCTTTGGAGAAAACAAAGTGCACACAAATTACCACATAGGTGGTAATCCAGTATGTACGGAGACAGTAATTATGGCCCTAGGGACCCAGGGAGATAGTAAACTCTCCTTTGATGATCACATGGCCAAAGTGTTTAGAAATTCCTTTTATGTAGCCCACCTAATGTCACATAAAGTAACCCACTTTGTCTAGTCTGATGATATCACCATCCTACAAATATACCTGTGGAAAGAAGAACTTACACTAATGTGTATAGCAGGTTGTGTAAATGCATACTCCTCTAGTGTCATAAAGTCATTAGATAGGGGTTTGAATCCTGCACTTGACAACTGCTTGTGTGTGATCTCCTTTGATAAGAGCAGCCTTTTTGTAGAATACTAAAACACCTTAAAAGTGGTGTACTCATCTTTGTCAAGTCTGATGATGTCACCATCCTACAAATATACCTGTGTAAAGGAAAACCTCCAGTACTGTGTATAGCATGTCATATTAATGCATACCTCTCTAGTATCATAAAGTAGTTAGGTAGGGGTTTGAATCCTGCATTTGACATTTGTGTGTGATCTCTTTAGAGAAGAGCAACCTTTTTGGAGAGTAGTAAAACACCTTAAAAGTGGTATACTTATCTTTGTCAAGTCTGATGATGTCACAATCCTACAAATATACCTGTGGAAAAGAAAACTTCCAGTAATGTGTATCGCACATTGTGGTAATGTGTACTGCTCTATTATCATACAGTAGTTAGGTAGGGGTTTGAATCCTGCACTTGTTGAGTGTGTGTGTGTGTGTGTGTGCTGTATGTGTGTGACACTGTTGGTCAATGTGTTGCGGGTTTTGCTTTTACTACAGTATGACAACAGTATGTGCATTGCACATGTCAGGTAGCTGTGTGGCAAATACATATACGTACATGTGACCTCAATTATTTCATAGGTGGAAACCCTGCTTTCTCCATGAACACATCTGTCATCTTTGCCAGAGTGTGCTGCCACTTTCCAGACCTTGGGTCACATCTGTATGCTTGTGACAAGCCCAGCCACTGCAGTGATCCCTGGCCTAGGTCGTCCGTGTCACACACACACTCATTACGGTTTCTATTGCATAGTGTGAGTGAGAATTTATGGCTGAGGTATATTTCAGACCTGTTCAAACTCAGCAATGTCTGTCAATGATGGCTATTAATTATAGGTGTAGAACAACCTTTGTGGATATGCATGCAGACCCCTTATTGCTTTTGTGATCCACCGAGGGATTTCAAAATACCTTTGAAAGTGTGATTACCAAAGGAGAGATGACGTAACACTTGGTTGCATGTACACATCGGTACCTGTTCAACATGTTGGTGGCGACTACCTATGTGGTACTGTGGGGATACTATATTTTGTAAAGGTGGATGACTATGCTTTAGTTGGCTTATAGCTTTACAGCATGGGTTTGACAACAGGTATCTGTCTGTATGATACCCTTGTGGAGGATGTGTGTGTCATCTGGAGAATGCATTATAGGCCACAGTACACATTTCCAGATGTGGATGGATATATCCCTACTGTGATTGCTTGTACCTAAGAGAGCTATATGCCAAACAGGAGTGGTCTCAGGAATGGGTGCAGGTGAATTCCACTGGTTACTGGCATAGTATAGTACCTGAAGGATCCAAATGTTACTGTGTGTCCTACATCTGTGAGTCAGTTGTCAAGACATCATCTAACGATTGTTTATGGTCAGGCTGTTGAGGTTATATATACTACCAGAAAGCAAAACAATGACAGATAATAACAATATCACCCACAGCACAGTGTCAAACCATGTCATAGAGACATGTGTACTCAAATTCCACAATGTGTGTAGTACAATGCATACTGGCCACCAATAGGAACTATGGAGTGTTACTGTGTAATACAAGGCATGTCACCCTGCCCATGTGTCCACTATGCACGTACATGCAGACAGTGCACCTCCACCATGTTCACAAATGTACACCTGCAAATCTGTGCTACACACATCCCACACGTACTGTCCACTCTCTAACACATGCTGCCAATACTACACACATCAGCCAAGTGGCACGTGGGCGGACAATACACTATTGGAACTAACACTGGTGTAAACAATACTACATTGACAATCATAGCTTTAATGCATCATGCCTGCTCAGCTACACCTTCAAGGATATCATTACACTTTACTGCTGACAACATGCTAACATTGCTATACTGCTATACTGCTATGAAGTCACCCTGTGCATCAGCACCATGGTAGCCTGTTCCTGCATCAATGTTACAGATGACAGGAAGTGGCACAGATTTCATCATATGCACAGGGTGTGTTGTTGGTTTGCCAGAGCCCTACATTGAGCCATACAATTGACATGTGTGTGTGTGTGTGTGTGTGTGTGTGTGTGTGTGTGTGTGTGTGTGTGTGTGTGTGTGAGGGCCAAGAGTACTGCTATGGGCCAATGTTGATGTAATGTGTGTGGGTATGTGTTAGCCCTAGGTGTCTGGTTTCTGTGTGTGTGTGTGTGTGTGTGTGTGTGTGTGTGTGTGTGTGTGTGTGTGTGTGTGTGTGTGTGTGTGTGTGTGTCTGCATGCACACAGTTCCACCATGTGGCTGCCATATACGGGGATTTGTGGGACAGCCACAGACTGTACCTGCCAGGCTTTACAGATCACTGTCTCTGGCCATGGATACGGTACCTGTGCCTGGCAGGTGTGCTACTGACAGTATCAGGTACTAAGCCAGACTGGGTACTATCCTCAGAGGTGGACAAATGTACACTGGACCCAGGTCCCTGCTGGGACTGTCCAGAGCCATGTGCAAGTGGTCTTCTAGGACAGTCTATGGACAGCCCACCCCCAACATTGCTGGGGCTGGTACTGGCACTACGGGAGAGGCTGCGACTTGAGGGACGTCCGCGGCGACTGCCAGCTGCTGATGTTACTGGCATACATCCACGTCGACATCTCAACCATCCCGCTCTGTCCTGACACATGGACATGACATTGCAGAGGACATCTAATGTCTCACCCCAACGTCTATCAGTGACCTCAGTGTAATTACAGATGGCACCTGCTAGGTCAGAGATACTGTCAATTACAGTGGTGTTATGTGCCCTCTGTGCCCTTAGTCCCTGTCTGGTGTACCGTTCCATATGTGTCTGTGCCTCCATGACAGTCTGGAACATGCGTGAGGCTGTAAGACCTGTGGCATGTCTGCCAGGGGCATGAAGAGCAGCAGTGCTCTGACGAGAACCCCTGGACATCTGCCTATGTGGTGCCATTCCAGCCATCTGGGTATGGCTGCTGTGTCAGGATGCATGTGCCATAGATACCACACTGTCCCAGCCAATGCTGACTGTACACTGTCCCTCAGCTAAGGGCATTGGTGATGGATGTATTGGCAGTATGACTGTGTACATGGATGGGGTGGACACTTGTGTACTGTCTATTGGTGGCCCAACGACAGACCCTGGCAAACATGCCTGTGCCTCAACACACCTATCGTCATTATCACTATTTGGCTCAGTGACATCAGGTTCCCTGCTGCAATGAACCAGCCCAACCTCAGCACCTGTGAGAGGAAGACAGGAAACACACTTTACAACCTGTACATGATGTCGGAACACATGCACACATGCACATATGCACACATGAACACATGAACACATGAACATATGGACACATGCACACATGTACGCATGCACACATGAACACATGCATACATGAACACATGAACACATGCACACATGCACACATGCACACATGAACACATGAACACATGCACACATGCACACATGCACACATGCTCACAAACACACCCCTCACTAAAGCAGACACACAGACACACACACACACACACACACACACACACACACCACCAGCAATCCAGAATATACTCAATAGCGGTTGATGGTGGGGTACAGTATCACAAGCCAAACAGTCATATCACATGTGTCAGCATGCAGGACATGTGTTGCTCAACAGCATGCAGTGCGAGTGTAGACAATCCTTGCTAATAACAGTATACATGGCTTTGATGCATGTGTGTTGTTTTTCAGTGATTGGCCTCACCCTGGAATGCAATGTGTACATGGACACAACATTGCTGTGCAAGTATTAAAAGCTCTGCAATGTCCTGTGCACCATCACTCACAGGTGTACATACCATGGCTGGATGTGTATCTGTGTGTCACATAGATATCCATTTCTGATTAGAGCATCTGTGTCTTTAGCAGATAATTGTGGACACAGGTTTAGCATATGCATGCTATGTATACACACAGGATGAGTGGTGCATGTATACCTGATGGAATACCATTGCTCAACATAGCCATTGTACAGTGGTTATGGTGAGTGTAGGACATATTGTGGACATGCCAGTGCCAGCCATGACATGGCATGCTACAACACAACTGCAACATTAAACATCACACATAACCAATGTGTGTCATGTGACCTATACACTCAATAGCATTACAAGACATATATGTGTCACTTTGTACAAATGGTGATTGCTATGCATATTGTGTATATGTGTATATGTTTGTACACACACAACATTGAGGTGCATAGCAATGAATGCTATGTGTAGTACTGTGGTTACTGTAACTGGATGGGGTGTAGTACCATGAGCCATCATCATGCAGCATCATGTGGTGACTCAAGGCTACTAATGTGTGCCAGACTGGCACCTAGCATGCTGTACCTGAACTGCAGTACCATGGCTACATTCACCATTTCACAGCCAGTTGTTACATGGGTTTGTATGGTACCCAGTAGGGAGCATTGCCTAACATGAATGTGTTATGTGTTGAAGAGTGTTGCACAGCCCCATGATAGGCCTCTACCCCTCAGGTATATTATGTGTGCTGTGTGAATGACATTTGGGATACTGGAGTGTGACCTTAGAGCGGGTGTCTGAATATGCCATGTGTAGCATATTAATGTGTACTGCTTATGACAAAGTTGTGTATGTTGTGTGCATGTGTATCGACTCTGCCTATCCAATGTCCACTACAGTGTTGCCACAATTGTGTGGGATGCTCTGTGTATTGCATGTGTTTGAGGCAGCTAATAACATTACTGAGATGTGCATAGTCTCACAGCAAACATGCACAGCATGCATTGTGCGTATGTGTGTTATGTCTACATGGCTTACACCTCACCTATGACATGCACATTTAATTTGCAATATTAAATGTAGAACACACTCACCAGCATGGGTCTGCTGCCTTGCTGTCACACCAGAGGGACCTACAAGGATATGAAACAGTTTGTCAGTGGCAACAACTGTGGCAATGCTACTGTGGGTTTGCAATCTTACAGTAGTACAATGGTTGACAGTCACAGGCCTACAGATTATGTTACAAATTATCAGTATTGCACAACACCAGGCTCCACAGCTTCTAACTACACAGTACACATCTCACATATGCATGATCTATCAATAGAGGTAACAGTAGTCTAACAGATATGCCATGTTACCTGCACAGTCCGTGTCAACTCCCTGGGTGGCTCCGGCCTCCATGATGATACATGTTTGCTGTTGTTGTTGGCCAAGAGCCACCAGGCTCAGGAGCAGCTCCTCCACTCTGGTGAGGGGGGATGGATGGCTACCCCACCACCTGTGGCAAGCTGTTGTCTACGGACATCAGACGCACTCTGCTGGACATGTCTAAGTAAATCATTGCAGTGAAGGTGTACCTGCTCATATGTCCGGTTATGCATGCCTATGTCATTTACTCTATGGACAACATCTTGCCACAGTGCAGTCCACTCATGCTGGTCCTGGCTGGTTATTGAGAACAGCAGGGTGTAGTGCTGAACCAGACTGGTGGTTATCACTTCATCTTCTGCTAGGCTATAGGTAGGGTTGCGATGGTAAGCCATGACCCTGGCAGACAATGAAACAATATGTGTGAGCAAGTCATGTGGCACACTTAACATTCTAAAGTACAGATATCACTGAACTGACATATATAGCAACCTATTGGCTGTCAGAGGATACACACTTTCAATACCACATATCAGTGCTCAACCCACAACTGCCTGACAGTGCCTGGCACACTCTATATATCAAACCATGTTCTGCACAGCAACAAAGAGAAACCAGTATGTAAGACTATACAACAGTACATGGCACACTGTATGCGACACAATGCACCACCTAGACACAGGAGGTATATATCAAGCTAATGCATAAAGAAATAGGCCATCCATTGCAATGATTGTAATGTCCAGTTACAGTATTACCAGTATACCACACTAGTTGTTGATGGCAAACCCCTGCCTAACATATGTGCACGTTTGTTAATATAGGTGGCATACTGCTGTACTAGACTATACATGTTGCTAGATACGCACTTATATCCTGTGACACACATATACTGAGGGCATGTTACAGGCATACCCACACACACATCAGACATACATACAAGACACAAAGGTATGGCAACCCAGATGAACTTTACCTGTGTACCATACAGTACTGTGTGTCAGTACTTACAAAACCTTATGCCTGAGGTATGTAATCTGTGAAGACTACAGGGAACACACAAAACAGTGGTTACAAGCAATGTGGACATACACTGTACTCTGCTGTTTAGGCCTACAGCTTCAGGTAGTTCTACAGTTCATACGGGATTTGGATTCACCAGCAGTACCAGTCAATAAGCATACATGTACTGCTTTAGCCTACAATGGTACACCCCAGTCGACACCAAGGGACTACGTCAGACCGTATGCCATACAGATTTTTCTGACTAGCAATAGCATACACATCTTTTGCTGGGATCAGAGCCAGGACACAAAATACCATGACAGAAACAGTTTCCCACTAAGCTATCACACATATACAGAACTTTGACACATTCACCAACAAATTCACCATCACATTCAGTCAACCTCACATAGCAATTATTGCAACAAGAACATGTGGGTGTGTATCGGTTCATAGGTAGGTAATAGGCTATTGGCCCTAGGGCCTATAGAAGCCTAGCCATATGCTACCCTGGCCTTTGACACACATATAATTTAATTTCATGTGCCCCTGTCAAGCAGAGCCACAGAGGTGATTCCCGGGGTGCATTTCCTATTTCCCATCCAATCATCAGGATTATTCATGATGACTGCTAATGAGGAGCTTTGTTTGCTATTGATAGGTGGTTTGTTCCAGAATATGGGATGTCTCTGAGATAGGAATCTATCCCTCCAGCATGTTCTGTTTATTGAGGTGACAAGGTTAGGTCCCTAGAGCGTGTAGCTTGTAGGGATTTTAATCTGTTTACGTGGAGCATGTCCAACAGCTCTGGGTTTGACATAGCTTTGTATGTTAGGCAGAGGTCACCTCTGGGTAGGCGGTATGCGACACAGTCTAGCTGTGGTTTTGTGGGACAGTCTGCATAGGGCATCTGTTTGAGGCCAGTATTACTTTTTGTGTGGTATGTCTGTGGCCTTTCCAGTTGCTGTAGATATCTTGTGAGGTAGATACCAAATGGGGCATTGTACTCTATAATGGGTTTTATGAGTGATGAGTAGAGGGGAGCACTGACCTATATTTCCCCTGGATGACACACCTTATGTGATGAGGTGTGCCACATAGATTACATGACTAGTGTGGCACTGTGATTATCACAGGGGAGACTACTGTCCACCTGTGTCCCATGGTCTCTTATCACACTTTCGGTGTTAGGTAGACTACCACCTATGTGGTAGTTCATGAGTACAGAGTTTTTGCCAGAAGGCTCTCTACATATATATATATATATATATATATATATATATATATATATATATATATATATATATATATATACACATACATATAAGCATACATTGGTATACATATAGATATACATATGGGCACATGGTTCGAAGACCGACATCGAACTGGAGCTCCAGAAGATCGAAAGTGAAAGAGACCCGGCGAATCGCGAAAGTGGCAGAAACATCGATGCAGCAGAAAGACGACACGGACGACAACACCAACACGCCGAGGATGCCATGGGGAAAGGCGAGTTAGGGTTAGGGAGGCGATAGGGGTGGTTAAAGTGAGTTAGGGTTAGGGAAGGGATAGGGTGTGGAGTTAGGTTTTAGTTAGGGGTAGGGTAGGGTGGGTGGTTAGTGTGTAGGGGGTAGGGGGGGGATATAAGGCGTTAAGGGTGTTGTTGTGTGGGTGCGGGTGATGTAAGGTCGTGTCTAGGTGGTTGTGTAGTAATTTTTAGTTGAGTGTGTGTGGTGTGGGTTGTGTTTGGTGTGTGTGTATGGTGTGTGTGTTTTGTGTGTGTTGTTATTTGGTGTTTTTGTTTGTTGTGTGGTATTATGTGGTGTATGGGTGTGTTTGTTGTGGGGTTGTTGGGTGTTCGGTTTCGTGTTTATTTTATGTTTATGGAATGTTTATGGATCGTGTGTGTCGGTGTTGTGGTGTGTGGTTGTGGACTATGTCAGGCACATATACAGTCCACCTTTCATGGTGGGAATATCAATTATGTGAAGGTTGTGAGGAATACAGTTATGTAATAATATTGCACAGTCTTGTGCGGAATGCATTGAAGGTGTTCTCAGCCCATGTAGTTTTAGCAGGCCTCACTGGCTGCAACACTGCAAACCTGACAAATCATACCCACAGCGTTTAACCACCACATGTCATATACCAGCACTGCATGCTGTCTTGTTTGCCACACTCTACAACCTACATAGAAATATGCACATATCAAACTTCAACAACATATATATGTCCACCCTTCACAAACAGTTGCAGTATGTCCCTTGCTCTATGCACATGTACAGATGCTAATATGTCTGACACAGAAAGATCTCTACATATGTGTGTGCCATACACACACAAGGTCCACACTGTTGTAAGTCCATGGACCTCACGGCTGACCTGTTGGGCCTTGCTGCAACATGAACAGGTGTCACATGTGAGCACACAGTAATATTAGAGGGTGTATACATAGCTGCAAATGCTAGATTAGCATACTAGCCTGGTACAGCAGTTGCCAATGCTAAGCTGCACGTTAATATGACTATCATGCATTTGTTACTTTGTCACATCCATGTTTATATAGCTGTATGCGTTACTCCCCCAAACAACCATTGTACACACTACTGTACAGAACACAGATAACATGGATCAGATGTTTGACATTTAATGCTGAGCTACATATGTCACAGTTATATCCCACTGCACAGAGCTACATACTGATTTGCCCATGGCAGTAGTTATGCAGGGCATCTGTGCATAGATACGTACTGCTGCCATATATGGATGATTCAAAGTATGGAGAGTACTCTTCAAAAACATCTACTACATGCCAGTAAATACATATCTGTTACATACCTTTCCTTTGTATGTGTTTGTAAATTTCAGTTCTGTGTCTTTTTTTTTTGGTTTAATTTAAATTTTTTTTTGTTTATTTATTTATTTTTTCTGTTGCTGTTGCTGTTGATGTGGATGTTGGTGTCTGTCTATCCATCTGTCTGTCTGTCTCTGTCTCTCTCTTTCTCTGTCTCTTTCTCTCTCTCTCTGTACCAGCAATGGAATGATTGCATGTGTGGACAGCAAGTACAGCCTGCTTTTATAGGTATCTGCACATGTGCATGTGATGGCCTCTGCACGAATTGGTGGCCACCATTTGGTAATTGCATGCATCCTGCTGTGTGGTGATTGCAGTACTCATTGTCATAGCAACCCAATGCTATAAATTGCTAAGTCAGGTAGGCGTAGCCCTTTCAGCTTTCCAAAGTGGGGCCCATGCTTGTTTGCTGTGGACACCGTTGAGTAAGTCAGAAGGTTGGTATACTTCTTATATCTGAAGCTAGGGGTGTAGCCAGTGATTTGAATGTTGTACTCAGACCTGAATGTTGCCACTTCCAGTGCACAGTTGTCAGTGTAGAATTGTACTCACCCCTACAAATGCTAACACAAGATACGTGGGAGTATGTAGTTTCTTTTCTACTTATACAATTAGCTGCCATACATAAGTAGTTATTGAGATTTATTCATTTGGCACATGTACTGTTTGTGAACTGCTATACTGTGAATATTAATGTACTCACTTCTGCACAGTTTCTGCTTTTTTATTGTTGACATTAGCACAGGATGCTCAAGAAAACTGGACAAATTCCAGTACTGAGTATGCCTACCTACATCCTTGGTGGACCCTGAACACACAGGTATTACGTACATTTGGGTGGGGATTATCCTGCTATGATACTGTGTGGGGGTTGTAAAGTGTTGCTGTAACATTATTTACTGCTAGAATGGCTGGTTCTGTTATCACAGTCATGTAATGCAAATCCACAACAACTGCTGGCAAAGTTCAACAGAACAGGTTTTGTGTTATGGCATTCCTATCTTTCCTTTACATTCACTCATTCTGATGCATGATATATCTATTTCAGCAACATCCTGCTGTATGTCTGCTGTGGCTTAGTGGTACTTCATGCAGTCTAGTGTGTCCAAGGTCTGGGGTTCAAGACTGACAGAGGTGTTTTATTTTGCTGCTGAGCAGAACAAGGGCCCTCACATGCAGGGTGACTAAGGCACTTTTAAGCAGTTGTAAGCAGTTTTGCGTGGGTTTGCGTGAAGCTTAGCAATACTTAGCTAAGTGCACACAAGCACAAACTCACGCAAACCTGCTAACTACTGCTTAATAGTGCTTACTCCCGCTAACCCCCGCACTCATTTCTTTGAAAGAAAAGAAAATGGGGAGATAGGAAAGTGGTGAAAAAGGGGCACAAAGAGGGAAAGTCAGTGGGGAAAACAGCTCAGGATGCGCAGGATGGGTGTAGGGAAGGTCCATAGCTGCCCATTTCTTTAACAGCAACAGCTGTGCATATGCTAGAAATTTGGAGGGAAATATGAAACCTTCCACCCCTGTGAGAGGGATGAGGACAACAAAGTATGTTGTACTGCAATTAAATATCAGTTTATGTATCCAGCGGACATGTGTGCAAAATGGGTAACTATGTATGGGGTGTAATTTTTTTTTTGGGGAGCAGATTGCCCTTTTTTTTTCAAGTGAGAGTGGAATGTGTGGTAGGGGAAGTGGGTATATATGGGGAGGTAGGTTGGGGAGGTAAACAGACAAGACAAACAAGATGCATACAGGGGTGGAATATGACACATGTGGTCGGTGAACACCATTGACGGGAAAGGATGTTTGGAAATCGCAAGCCCATGAGCCCACAGATGGCAACAGTGGAACTGAGATCCCTGCCCATGGGCATTCACCACTGCACCTTCACAGCCCAGAGAGTGGCTGTGCTGGGGGCTGTGTAGGAGGGGCAGGCTGACCCGTGAGTCACGCCACATGTGCCTTAAGCTGGCATAGAGGATCAGTGACTGAACGCTTGATCTCCCTACGCACCACAGCCCGGACCATTTGGAGGGTGATAGGTGGCCCTCCTCCGGCCACACTTGCATGGGGGGATGAGCCCCATCCCCTGCAGTGCTTCCACCCGAAGGTGACACAGGACCAATGGAGGAGGAGGTCCTGGGCTGGGCATCGGACCTGCTGGTGCCAGGTGCCATCACCAGCTGAGGTGGGACAGGTGGGTCCGCTGGGACCAGCCTTCCCATACGTTCTAGGTTTAGGAGGATTTAATGACAATATGGGTTGTTAACAGCCAACAGCATTCCAAATTAGTTGTAACAGCATGCAGTAGTATTCCCATTAACCCAACACACCAGAGTTCCAACAGTTGAACAGCAAGCATAACACATGCATATATAGAACAACAGTGGACATTCCAACAACATGCAGGATTGATTGGTGGGAACAGGCCACCAAGATTGTGGTATCTGAACAGGGCACATGCATCAAAGTAAATGCAGATATTTTTAAACCAATAGGACATATGTCCCAACAAATGTTTTGAGATTAAACATACCCATTGACGTGTGGAATTGAATTGTTTATGCACATACAGTAAGGTGTAAAAAGATACCTCCATTAACAATTTATATGTACTTATAGTTTACATTACATTCCTATTGACTGCAGGTATATATCCCCTACATGTATTATTACACTTGGCAATGTCCGTTAAATTGTGAAATGGGTTTTGCTAGTTCTTTATACACCTGACCTGTATCTGACATACAGACTGTCCAGGATGCAGATGTTACTGCTACATATTTATATATTTTATTTATATTTATATATCTACATATCTGGATGTGTTCATGTGGCATTATCAATTATATTTTAACAGCCCCCTACATTTCTAGCAGCACACTGACATTTCTGGGGAACACAATAACAAGCTACTCGTGCTAGAATAACCTATACATGCAGGTCATTAACCAACTGTTGAGGACTGTATATATGCTTAACAGCTACTGGCACTCCCTTCTTCCACTTTATATGGGCCTACCCAAGTGTGGGTTGACAGCGCTTAATACAATAGTAATATTTCTATAATACAAGTGTACAACAACATATCGAAGAAAGTGACACGGACACACTCCAGGAATTATACCTTTATTAATTACATTACACACTTTTATAGAGGCTCTCTCATTTATTTGATATTACAGTGCATGCAGAAGACTTATTCAAGACATATTATACCTTTATTAATGGGTTACAACTCTCTTTTTCATGCTCTCTCACTTATTTTATATAACAATACATGCAGAATAATTACTAACCTGCCTGGTGGTGCAGCCTTAGCAGCCTATCTGCATAGGCTTGCTGATTCACAGTACAGACACCTGCAGCTGTGAGGTAAATGAAGTGATATTGAGACATATACCTATCCATAATATAGACTACAATAGCAATTCTTACATACTTCATTCCATGGCTACCTACTCAGTAATGGGGCATGTTCCATCCCATGAGCCTCCTGTATCCACTGGTTCAGTTGGTCCTACTTCTGTCTCTTCAGGTCTGAGTAGTGGTGTCTGACCTGCTCACCAGTCCAAGGGATGCCTGTGGCACTGGTAAGATCATGTGCTAGATGGTTCCAGGCTTCTGCTTTGTATTCAGTGCCCTGGAACTGGCCCTGCAAGAGTCTGTCTTCATGATTATGGACGAGGAACCAAACCATCACTTTTGACTCCTCAATGCCCCACAGTTGCACTTGAAAGCAAGAGCCCTCTCCAACACAAGTCATGCTGCCTGCAGATGGGAGCTACAACCAGTTATGGCAAGTATTCCTGCCTATGGGACTTAAATATGCCTCATTTCCCGCACTTATTTGTGATTGGCCGATTTTGAAAATCTCAGCTGAAAGCACACCTGCTTAGCACTGGGTAAACTTTCATTAATATGTATGTGTGTGTTGAAAGTGCATGCATATCAAAAGCTGCCATGGCTTAGTGGTTCAGCACTGTGATTATGGTGCACAGTATCCCGGATTCAAGGCCTATCATTGCTTTTTATTTTACTACTGGCCAGACCGGCTAGGAGGTGCGGCTGTGTTTAGCCGACTTTGCTTAACTTTGCCCAACGTTGCTCTACGTTGCTCTACAGTGCTCTACGTTGCTCGACGTTGCCCGACGTTGCACTAGTTATCACGGTGCGCAGCTATGTGCAAACATGTTTTGTTTGCACTAGTTGGGGTGATGCGCAGCTCCGCGCAAATCCATTGCACTAGTTAAAGCAGTGCTAGGCTATGAGCAATCATACTTAAATGTGCTTAATACTGGTAAACTTTGCTTAGCAGTGCTTCACATTGCTTAAGATACATTACTTATGCATTCATCAGTATGCATAACCATTTCGCCTTCTTATATATATATATAAAATATCGTTCACTACTGCATAGGCCATTTCAATGCTTTCTACTAATATTTAAAAGATTAATGTCAGAAATTATTTTTCTATACAGATTTACTCCAGAAAATAGAAAGGGGAGTGGTGGGACTCGAACCGGGAATGCCTCCTCTTTGTGCAAAGGCTCTACCACTACGCTATTGCTATTTGGCTTAATTTGCATATAAGTTTCTTATTATCCTCTTTGATCTCTAAACTGCTAACTGTAGCTAAGCAATGGGCAAACCTGCGCAAACACACGCAAATACGGGCAGCTATATCGGGAATAATAAAAAAATAAATAAATAAAAGGAAAGTTTTACATTTTAGAATTGTACAGGGGTTTAGAATGTGGGGGAGTGTAGTGTTGGGTATGTACACATTTCAGCGGACTCGCTCATTTCAGTTGACATTTGCAGATTAAGGGACTTTCAGGGGCATGGATTTTTGGACTGCTTGGCAGACATCTTCCTCTTAGGCTGCAGTTTCCGTGTAAGACTTATTTAGTCTTACATGGAGGATTAGTGAATCCCGGCCAGTAACTATTATGTTTGTAACATTTTGTAAACAATTTACAATATCTCAGCAACCACTCAAGTTACACATATACTGTCAGTAGCATTTTATTCATCGAGTTGAGAGCTATCATGTGAGTCTAAGTAATTCTGTCTGTGTTATTTGGTTGTTGCGATATTTAGAAAAATGTGAAACTTATATATGTATAAATTAACTATCATAAAAAAACAACAGTTGGGGCGTGGCCAAGATGCCAGTCTGATATTAGCAGAAATCCATAGCTCTGCTTAGATTTTAATATCCTGACAGGAAATATACTTTAATTTTTAGAACAATTTAACTAAAAGTATACTAAAAGATAGATTAACATAGACTCTTTATTATTTTCTAAAAATGAATACATAGTCAAGATAATTTTTTAATTATTCCTTTTAATAAGTTTTCTACTGGAGATCTCAACATGAGCAACTCGAAGAAGCCACACCGGGAGAGTGCAGTGAAGAAAGAACTACATCTAATAATGACAAACATCCAAGAACTGTCACTAAAAATGGGCAAATTTGAAAACAAAATGGATATTATCAAACAAGAATGCAGTCAACAACTGGAACTTCTAAATGGAATAGAAAAAACAATCTGAACAGATTCTTGCCTTAGAGGAAACAGTAACTGACCTGGATACTAGAGTGACAGAAAATGAACATCACAATGAATTTCTTCTGAAACAAAACACCAGGCTGACTGAGAAACTGGAAGACCTTGAAAGTAGCTCAAGGAGGAATAACGTAAGAGTATATGGAATTCCGGAGAAAGAAGAGGGTGCTAACATGATTCAAATCCTCAATAAGTGGCTTTCATCAGCACTAAACATGCCTGAATCCCTCTCTTTTGAAATTGAGAGGGCTCATTGGTCCCTGGCAAATCCAGCTTCGTCTTCAAGGTCATCTAACCCCAGGTCTATAATAGATTTCTTTCCTCACAAGACAAGGACTTTCACCCATCAAGATGGGAGAAAAAGTTACTAGCTTTGACACTGACTGCACCTCTACAGTCATATCCAGAAGGAAGGAGTGTGTTCCTCTAATTAAGTCCTTAAAAAAAGCCAATATTAAAGCTCAAATTATTTTTCCTACAAGACTAAAAATCACCTTGCCAGAAGGAGTGAAGATCTTTGATTCCCTACAAGAAGCAGTAGAATTTATCCAAAAGAAGAAAATATTGTCTGACGTAGAAGAAATGGAATGGTCATCCCAGAGTTTAAATAGACAGGCAACAGGCAACAAAAAAAATGGATGGTCTGTGAAGGAAGGAACAAACAAAACTAAGAAACTAAAGGAAAAAATGAATAAATTCCTTCTAATTTTACATGCTTTGTTTTATGAATCATAATAAAGTTGATTCTAAAAAATCTCCATACTGCAAGGTAATGTGAATCATCTTTATTATTAACTTTCTCTTTTCCTTTCTATATCTACTTCTTCTAATTACATATAGTACTAAGTATTTAAATAATATTCTTTCTCTCTTCTTTCTTCCTATTCCTTTTTGTTACTAATATTCCTTTTCTCTTTCCCCCACTATAAGTACTTTACATACTTTTGCATTTTAAATAACTACAAATGATATATGTCTTCTAATTCTTCAGTAATAGTATATTGTGACTTAATACCAAAGTGCATTTTTTCTAGTGGGTCAGTGGTGTTTCTGATTAGTGTTTCATACTAGATATTTTAGACTCTTTATTTAGACACATATATACATTAATACAGTACTTTAATGGTGTTTTATAGATGGCTAAATATAAGTTATATATATATATATATATATATATATATATATATATATATATATATATATATATATATACTCTGGCCTGGTTCATTGGTGGGTAAATGATTGAAATGTTATAAAATTATTTCTGATTTGAGGCAGTTGTTGTTACTTCTAAATAGCTGTTTTTATATGAAAGGGTTAATTATTTCATGATGATGTTTTGTGAGGAAACGGGTAGTCTGTGTGACTGTTCGCATTGTGGACATTCATGACATGCATTGACAAGGCAGCTTGAGTGTTTTTCTATTTGCTTTCTGTAAATTCTAAATGGTTCAAGATTTGATTTTCTGCCAAAAATATTTTTTTTCTCACTAGAGACAACCTCTGCTTTGCATGAGCCTATTTAGATATTTTTTAACAAGTTAATGAAGCTGCAGCATGAGGAAATAACAGTGATGACATCACTTGACCTTTTTAACTTGTTAAATGGCTGTATTTAGAATTCTTTTCTCTTGAAATTCTGTTATCCTTCACTTAGAAACTTTAAATGGTAAATAATTAGTTCTGACAAAAGTCCTTTGAAAATGTCTATGTTCTTTTATAGATACATATATTTTGCAGATTCAATGACACTTTTAGTAACTAAACGATATCAAATCATGGGGCAGTTTTTCCATCTCTTTCTACTTTCTGGTTAAAAGCCCATTTTGCAATTGGTCCCCATCTTTACTATAACTACTGTAGTCCAAGTACAGATTTGCTGTATCCAGGACTGTTGGTAAGCTTCTGAGCCCCCCAAGCCCTTCTGTGTTGGAGAGAAGCCTTCTAGCTTATCAGAGGGAGTGGTAAGCACTAGGAAACCTATCTACCACAGGAGGAGTGGTTTCTGGCCCAGACTTTATAGTTTATTGACTGTTTGGGAAGCTTTTCCATCTCTTTCAACCTTCTAATTTAAAAGCCTGTATTTGCACTTGTTTCCTGCCTTTCTTGTTACTAGTCTAGTCCAGGTACAAATTTGCTGTATCCAGGACTCTTTGTAAGCTTCTGAGCCCCCCAACCCTTTCTGTGTTGGAGGGAAGCCTTCTAGCTTATCAGTGGGAGTGGTAAGCATCAGATAGCCTATCTACCACAAGAGGAGTGGTCCCTGGCCCAGAAATTGTAGCTATTGGCTGGTTGAGCAGTTTTTTCCATCTCTTTCAACTTTCTGGTTTGAAAGCCGCACTTGCGCCTGTTTTCCGCCTTTCCTATAACTAGTCTAGTCCGGTTACAGAGTTGCTGAATCCAGAATTATTAGTAAGCTTCTGAGCCTCCCAAGCCTTTCTGTGTTTGAGGTAAGCCTTCTAGCTTATCAGTGGGAGTGGTAAGCACTAGGTAGCCTGTCTACCATGAGAGGAGAGCTTCTTGGTCCAGAAATTGTAGTTTATTGACCATTTGGACAGTTTGTCCGCCTCTTTCAACTTTCTGGTTTAAAAGACCACATCAGCACTTGTCTCCCATCTTTCCTGTAACTAACCTACTGGGTACCACTAGAAAGCCTTAAACTGATACAAGCCTTCTAGCTTAGAAGAGAGACTTTGGAGTGATTATCAGTTTTCTGTACTCTCTTGCTGTACTTAACTTTTCCACCTAAACACAGATTTTCCAGCATTTATTGTGATTTAAACACTTGTTTTTTTTTCACATATTGTACTTATTTGACTGCCTGCACTTTTAAAAAGTTGTTTTTGTTTAAATAATTTGTTTAACTGTTGTAGGCTACACACTAAAGTGCGATGGCCTTTTTTGATCATATTTAGTCATTTAAAGCTGTTTTAAGTGTATTTTTTACTGTTTTTGCCTTATTTTTTTCAAGAAAACAAAAAAAATTCTTGTTTCTTGCTTTTCCAAGCTAGTATAGTCCAGTTTTCAGGCTAGTGTTGAATTCAGGGTTGTGATACTAGTTTCTGAGTTGCCCATACCTTACTTGGATAGAAGGATGTTTCTCTGTTCACCTGTGAGAGAGGGGAGCTTTGAGCAACTTATCTGTCCCTGGAGGAGTGGTTCCAGACCAGAAGTTAGTAGTTTATTGGCCATTTTGGGCTAATTTCTATCTCTTTCATTTCCCTACTATAAAAAGCGCTTACACGGTTTTGCGCACCGGGCAGTGCCAGTTAGCTACTGTTAAATTATTCCCGGCTCCACTAACTCCACTAAGTCTCCTCTTCAGTTTTTCCCTTGAAACTAGTCTAACTCTCAACCTAAGCACTCAAAAAGCATCCTATAGCACAGCACTTGCTCAGACCTAATAGCAAGCACTAATATACCCTGACACTGATTGCCCAGCAGGGCAAGGGTCTTTATTCACCCCTCACCAACCAAGTGACTAAGCAGCTCACCCTACTATTCAGGCATGACCAAAGGACAATTTCAGGTGTACTCTCCAGTCCAGCTGGTAAATCTGGGTATCCTGAGGCAATGTTACAACTGCCTCATGTACACAGACAACCCTCTCCTCCTACCACAAAACACTAACATATGCGAGAGATGCAGTTATACAGCCAAACTGGAAGCTAAGCTGTCTCCACCCAAGACTGGAACAGACAGTCAAAAGGAGAAGGTTAACACTTGCACCACACCTCCAGCCACATACAGACCTACTTAAACAGCACTGGCAAAAAATACACATAAATACATAAAATCATACCCGGAGGTTCTAAATAAAAACCTGCAAAAGCATCAGAAACCTCTAAAGCAGACACCCAAACAACCTGCACCTCCCATCACAAACCAGACAACACATAAAATACAAAATCAGTGTGCCGCACAGCCCTTAAGGTGAAATAACATACCTAACACACTAGTAATAGGTGACTCTATAGTCAGGCACACTGACGTCCCACTCACTAGGCTGGACAAGCAGAAGGTTACTGTTAGCTGCCTGTTGGGAGCCAGAATCCGCCACATAACACAAGCACTCAGGTCACTCCAGAACAAGTACAAATATGACTCTGTCATTGTTCATGTTGGTGTGAATGACCTGAGACGTACCTCCCTGGACTACATGAAAAGAGACATGGAAGAGCTCTCTGATCATGTAGCCCAGGCTGGTATGACACTGACCCTGAGTAGCATTCTGCCCTCACCAAGAATGATACCTCAATATAAAGAAAAAATTATTAATTTCAACAATTGGCTAAGCTTTTGGTGTCATTCAAAGGGGATCCAGTGTCTTTCAGCCTGGGACAACATGCTCTATAAGCCGCGTTGCTTCACAAGAGACGGCTTGCACCTGTCACCTCTAGGCTTTCGAATACTGGCCAAGGCTCTTGCTGCCCCCATAGTGCCTTTTTTAAGCAAGGCTCAAAAGTCAAACCTACCTCCGTAAACAGCACAATTAACAAAAAACTGAGGGTTATGTTACTCAACGCCAGGAGTTTAAATCTTAAAATGCACGTGCTCAAAGCACTCCTCAGTATGGAGAACATCGACATCTGTGTAGTAACTGAAACCTGGGTCAAGGCTTCTGAGAGCACCCCAGCACTACCGGGCTACAACTCATACCACACATTTTGGCCACAGAACACGGACCGAAACACAAAAGAAGGGGGTGTATCCATATTCATCAGGGATACCTACATCTCCAGGTTAGTGGCACAGCATGATACCTCTGAGATCATCCATGTGCAACTAACATTGGGCAAATCTGCAATGCAAATTGTGGCCTGCTACAGATCACCCTCCATGATCCAGGACCACCACTCCACCTTTCTGGAGACACTGGAAAACATGAGGGTCCTACCTAACACCCTGATATTGGGTGACTTCAATTACCCTACCATTCACTGGGAAAACTACTCAAGTACAAACTCCCAGGCCCAGCGCTTCCTGGAATTCATCAACTCAAATACACTGGATCAGCTGGTAAACTCCCCTGCCAGAGGTGAAAACATATTGGAGTTGGTCATCACCATCATGGGTGACAGGTGTTCCACACCGGAGGTCAACCAGTCACTGGTTAGATCTGACCATAAACTAATCACTCTGGATGCCCACACCCCACCACCACCCCCAACTAAGGAAACCACAGTAAAAAACTTTTCTAAAGCAAACTTCACCTTACTTAAGACAGAGGTGGTAACTTTCAAAGCCCCCACGCTAAAGGATAACGGTGCCCAAGGTGCAGAAACCTTTTACAAATGCACTCTATGAGCACCTACAAGGATACATGGATCATGCCATCCCTAGCAAAACCAAGACTCACTCCTGTAAGAGAAGGAAACCAGTTTGGTGGACCCCTGCCATAAACAGGCTATACAACAGAAGGAGGAAACTAGTTCAGAAAAAAAGCAAATCCCAAGAAGGAAAGACATCTCTGATCAGTATCAGTAAGAAACTAAGGTCCCTCATGAAATCATTCAAGGCTAACTTCGAAATAAAAATAGCCAAGGATTCAAAAGATAATCACAAAGCCTTCTTTAGCTATTTTAAGAATCTAAGTGGCAACTCGAAGATATGCACTGAACTAGTGCAAAATAGCACAAAATATACTGAACCTACTGATATTGCCAACATCCAGGCAGATAGATTCAGTGCAAACTTCACCCCCTCTCACTTCCAAAAGGGCCCACAACAATACTGGAAAAGTGTAGTGTCCCAAAAATTACAGGAGCACAGGTAAAACAGCCCCTTCAAAAGCCAAAAACAGCATCAATGGGACCAGATGGTGTCCCAGGCTGCGTCTTGCACGATCTACAGAATGAACCAACACCCCACCTAAACACGCTGTTCAACCTCAGCCTCTCCACAGGCTACGTGCCCATAGAATGGCACACAGTAACGGTTATTTCTCTCCACAAAGGAGGGGCCACAACTGACCCTGGGAACTATCACACCATAAGCCTGACTAGCCTGGTCTGCAAGGCTATGGAGCGCATCATAATGGAACTCATTAACAAAGACATTAGGAACCTCCAAACACTTGACCCGACCCAGTTCAGTTTTGTTAAGGGCAGATAATGCCTACTAAACCTGGGTGACTTCTTCGAGACAGTCACCAAGGCCATAGATGAGGGAAATGTGGTTCACACAGCCTACCTTGACCTCGCCAAGGCTTTTGACACCATTCCCCACTCGGGAATTACAGAAAAACTCACCAGCCTGAACATAAAACCCTATGTCATGAGATGGGTTGCCAACTGGCTTACAGACAGAACTCACACGGTAAGAATAGCGGGCTCCAGGTCCAACTCTAAACCAGTCACAAGTGGTGTCCCACAAGGCACGGTCCTGGGACCCCTACTGTTTGGCATATACTTCTTAGAAGTACAGGCAAACACAGGAGGACTATGGCTAACCAAGTTCGCCGATGACTGCAAACTGGGAGCCATAATTGACTCTCTGGCTGACACGGACATCCTCCAAAAGGGCCTTACTGAGACGGATACCTGGTGTCAAAGTCATGGCCTCAAGTTAAATGCCAAAAAATGCATAGTCATCCCGTTTGGGAAAAACAAAACACCCATGAATTACCACATAGGTGGCAGCCCCCTTGATACAGAAGAGGTAGATAGTAATCTCTCCTTTGACAATCATATTGCCAAAGTAGTTAGGAAATCCTTCTATGTGGCCCATCTAATTACTAAAGTGTTCGCATCTAGAAATAAAGAGGTTATAGTGCCCCTCTACTCATCACTCATTAGACCCATCATAGAGTACAATGCCCCATTTGGGATGTACCTCACAAGACACTTCCAACAGCTGGAAAGACCACAAAAGTACCTCACCAAGAGGATTGCTGGCCTCAAACATATGTCCTATGCAGCCCGACTGAAAAAACTCCGGCTGTACTCAGTGGCATATCGCTTGCTCAGAGGTGATCTCTGCCTGACTTACAAAGCCATGGCCAACTCAGAATTGATGGACATGCTCCACCTAAAGAAATCCAAGTCACTGCGAGCCACACGCTCTAGTGAGCTAAACTTCTCCACAACAATAAATAGAACATGCTGGAGGGATAGATTCCTGTCATAGAGACTCCCCATGCTTTGGAACAAAATTCCAAACTACCTCAGGCAGAGCCCCTCACTAACACTCTTCAAGAAAAACCTTGATGAGTGGATGGGTAACAGAAAATACACCCCTGGGATCACTTCATTGGCTCTGCTTGACAGAGGATCAGTTAATTAATCAATGGGGTGGCAAAAGCCAACACACTCTGGCTAGGCTTATAAATGCCCTTGGGCAGATAGCCTAGTACCTACCTATGAACCTATGAACCTTAATGAGCTAGGAGCTGCATTAGAAAACTCATTATGCATATTAACATTGGACTTATGTTACATAACTAAACTTTTAGTAACTAAACAGAGGGTTGTGAAGCTTTAGACAGATCCTTATATGAAAAATGTTAGATAGATGACTGACAAAATGGTTAAAACATCTGATGTTTCTTGCAAAGTCTTGGAAATATTGACAATCTTCTTAACCTTCAGCTTCTAATCTTTATACATACTTTGATCTGATGTGTATTTCTGACATATTTACTTATCAGAGGTGCTATTATTATATGTGACATATTCAGTTATACTGGACACTCATTTTAATGTATATTTCATGGACTCAGATTTCTTTAATTGCTTTCATAATGTTTTTCTTTTTTGTTTTTATACTATATTCTAAGCAGAGATGGATAATTTGTGTCTTTTGGTGTTGGAGAGGTGATGGATGGATGGTTTAATTAAGTTTTTAACTAAACCAGAAACTTTCCCCAGGATTTACTAATCTTCCATGTAAGACTAGATTAGTCTTACATGGAAGCAACAGTCTAAGAGTAAGATGGCAGCGCGCCATGCATATTAATGAGGGCGCACTGCCTCAACTCAAAAGCTTACACTGACGAGTGTAGGGGGCGTGTCGGACTGCCGAGCAGTCCAAACATCCATGCCCCTTCAATGAAGAAACGCCACAATTTCAAGTTACATGAGCGAGTCTGCTCTCATGTGCACAATGTAACACTACACTCCCCCATATGTTAAACAACTGACAAAATTAAAAATAGAAAGATTTTTTATTTTTTTGTCATCCAATATAGCTGCCAGTATTTGCGTGGGTTTGCCCATTGCTTAGCTACAGTTAGCAGCTTAGACACCAGAAGAGGATAATAAGAAAAATATCTACAAACTAAGCAAAATAGTGATAGCATAGTGGTTAGAGCCTTTGCACAAAGAGGAGGCATTCCCAGGTCAAGTCCCACTACTACACATTCCATTTTCTGTTGGAAATCTGTATACAAAAATATTTCCTGACATTTTTTATATATAAGTTTTGTAAAAAGCATTGAAAAGTTAAATGTAGTAGTGAACAAATTATATATACATATGAAGGTGAAATGGTTATGCATTCTGAGGCATGAGTACCCTATTTTAAGCAATATAAAGTACTGCTAAGCACATTTTACCAGTATTGAACATATTTAAATCCAATTGCTCGTAGCTGCGCACCACATTTACCAGTGCAATGTCTTTGTGCGTAGCTGCACAACACGCTAACCAGCGCAATCACAACATATTTGCACGTAGCTGCGCACCACGCTAACCAGCGCAATGTCGGGCAACATCGAGCAACATCGAGCAACCTTGAGCAATGTTGGGCAAAGTCAGGCAAAGCTGAACAAAGTCGGTTAAACACAGCCACACCTCCTTTACTGTACCTTAACCAGTCAGGTCTGCCCAGTAGGAAAATAAAAAGCAGTGACAGGGCTCGAACGCAGGATACTGTGCACTATAGTCACAGTACATAACCACTAAGCCATGACAGCATTTCATAAGCATGCACTTTCAACAGACACATATCTATCAAAGGAATTTTAAACATTGCCAACATCAGCTAAGCAGGCGTGCCTACAGCTGAGTTTTTCCAAAACTGGCCAATCATAAATAAGTGTGGGAAAAAAGTGTATATACCCCTCAGATACATCCCACCTTGGCCAGTTTTGAGAAGGTAGTGTTGGATCAGATGTACAGTTATGGAAATATTCAACATCACCCTATTTATAATATGAGTAAGGAAGAATATAAGCTTATGTGTGAACTGTGCAATGATCCTAGTATTAGAATTATTCAACCGGATAAAGGGGGTGGTGTTGTTTTATATGATACTATGGATTACAAGAATGCTATTCGGGCTATATTACTTGATACTGAACATTATGAAGTATCTTCTATTAATGAGTTAAACACAGCCTATGGTAGAATTGATGCTTATTTGGAAGAATACTTGTTGGAGAATAGAATAGACCAGGAGTTATATCAATTTTTAAAAGTAGAATTTCCCATTGAAGCCACTATTATAGGTATACCCAAAATACATAAGAATATAGAACATCCACCATTTAGACCCATTATTTCAGGTAGTAGGTCTAAGACATTCCCTTATGGGAAAGTTATAGATCTATGACTTAATCTATTTATTCTAAGGTCGAACATTTGGTGAAAGATTCATGGGATTTCCTAGGTAGACTATTACCATCCATATGGAAACCCAATTTGGTATTACTTACCATAGATGTTAAAGATTTATTTACGTGTATCCCTAGGGATGAAGGGATAGAGAGATTTGTTTGTAGTATTAGAAAATATACAGATTTTTCATGGGATAAAATAAAATTAATTGAAGAATTCATGAGTTTGGTTTTGGATCATAATTTTATTTTTTATGAGGGTGAATACTACAGACAGAGTAAAGGTGTGGCTCTGGGAACTGCGTGTGCCCCCATATATGCCAACATGGTTTTATTGGATTGGGAACATGAAGTTATATTTAATGGTAGATTTCTACAGTGGATTAAATGATATGTCCGTTTTTTGGATGATATCTTTATAATATGGGATGGGGACATCAAGGACATCCCACAGTTTATTCAGTATCTTAACAAATCCACTTCCTATTTGAGATTTACATTTCAGTACAGGTTGGAAGGTATAGCATACTTAGATACCTACATTTCCTTAACCCCTAGTGGATTTAAATCTAATATTTTTAGAAAAGAGACCTTTAGCAATGCCTATTTGGAATATAATAGTTGTCATCCTGTTAGATTAAAGAATAATATTGTGAAGGGTCAATGTATCCGAGCGGCCCGGATGACATCTGAACATGGTGAAATGTTACAGGAATTGAATATTATAGGCACTATGTTTAGGGAAAGGGGATATCCTGAATATGTTATTAAGGATGCTATAGGTTATGTAAGCAAACATTGGGGTACCAGATACAAACCATTGTTAGGTATGCCGTTTGACAATATAGATAGTAATAATACAAGCAATGAGGAAAATGTATATAATACGGCATGTGTACTACCATATAGTAGATATACAGAGGATATAAAGAATATTATTAAAAACAATTGGAATATTTTAAAGAGTGATGACAAAGTATTTTCCATTGTGGGTATGGAACCAAGGTTCGTTAATAGCGTAGGATCCAATTTAAAGAGGAAATTTGAAAAGAATAGTATTAGGACCACAGTAAATCGAACTGGTACAAGAAAATGTGGTCATTGTAACCAATGTGGTGCAATAATGGAGGACGCTCACATACAGGTGCACAATATAAGTAAAAGTGTAGTATATTTTTGCCAAGGCAATTGTTATAGTAAAAATCTCATATATTTCGCCCTATGTACATCTTGTCCCAGTTTCTATGTAGGACAAACAGGGAGACATTTAAAGGATCGAATATATGAGCATTTATATGCTATTAAAAGGAAGGATGAAAATAATGCCTTGTATAGGCATGTTAGGGATAGTAGTGGGTGTAGAACATTTAGGTTTGCCATATTGGAGTTGGTACAAGTTAATCAGAGAGGCGGCTGTACTAAGTATATCTTGGGGGAGAAAGAAGCTAGGTGGCAGATTTTGTTAAATGCTACTGTTCCACCTGGCATCAATGAATACATCTCTATTAAACCCATACTACAAGCTAAAGTATGAATATGTGTTTTAGAAAGTTATATTAAGAATGGGACAACACATTACAGTTTATTGCAACACATATTTTATTTTATATTATTTTATTTTATTTTTTATATATATGTAGATGTTTATCTACAAGATATATGATATACTAATTGTTAGTAAGGACTATGTAAATTATGTTTGGAAAACTTGTATTTTTACAATGCCTTAAGGGGCTTTTAAATTGATGGGGTAGCAAATGCATTGGGATTGGTGGAATTAATTTTTAAATGGTGGATATGTCTATTTAAGAGTGTAGAAAATTTTTATATATGGTTCTGATGAAGTCTAGATGATAATAGATGAAAGCTCTTAACCTGTTCAAGTTTTCAATAAAATTGCTTTTATCCAGTTAATTCTTCATCTCGTCATATCACCCTACCAGTGGATTCTTGAACTCTTCGCTTTAATTGTAGTATTGGTGGACTGAGTTCGGATTTTGTTGTGGTTATAGAATTTTAAGCATTGCCAACATCAGCTAAGCAGGTGTGCCTACAGCTGAGTTTTTCCAAAACTGGCCAATCATAAATAAGTGTGGGAAATGAGGCATATTTAAGCTCCACAGGTGGAAATACTTGCCATAACTGGTTGTAGCTTCCTTCTGCAGTCAGCATGGCCGGTGTTGGAGAAGGCACTCGATTTAGAGTGCAACGCTGGGGCATTGAGGAGTCCAAAGTAATGGTTCCACAATCATGAGGAAAGACTCCTGCGGGGCCAGTACCAGGGTACCCAATATAAAACAGAGGCCTGGAACAGTCTTGCCCGTGATCTCACCAGTGCCACTGGTGTTCCTCGGACTGGTGAGCAGGTCAGGCACCATTATTCTGACCTGAAGCAATGTAGGGAGGATCAACTGGACCAGTGGATCCAGGAATCCCGTGCGATGCCTAATGCCCCAGTACTGAGTAAGTAGCCATTGTATTAAGTAGTTAAGAATTGCTATGCTAGTCTATACTATGGATAGGTATGTCTCAATATCACTGCATTTACTTCACAGCTGCAGGTGTCCAGGCTATGAACCAGCAAAGCCATGGAGATAAGCTGCAAAGGCTGCATCATCAGGCAGGTTAGTAATTATTCTGTATGTACTGTTATATAAAATAAATGGGAGAGCCTTCAAAAAGTGTTTTAACCCAATAAATAAAGGCGTAATAATCCTTTAATAAATGTATAATTTCTGGAGTGCACCTGTGTCATTTTCCTTGATATGTTGTTGTACTGTTGCATTCTACAGATAGTAGTGTTGTATTAAGCATTGTCAACCCACACTTGGGTAGGCCTATATAACGTGAATGAAGGGAGTGCCAGTAGCTTTTATGCATATTTACAGCCCTCAACTGTTGGTTCATGCCCAGCATGTACAGGTTAATCTGGCACATGAGTAGCTTACACCTGAACATATCTAGATAATTATATGAAAGTAGAGCTGTCAGTGTACCATCTTAGCAGTAGTGTGTGTGAGCAACTCTCAAAATATGTTGCAGTAACATCTGCATCTTGGACAGTTTGTATGTAAGATACAGCTCATGTATATAATGATCTAGCAAAATCCAATTGCACAATATAAGGACATTGGGTAGTGTAATAATACATGTAAGGGACATATAACTGCAGTTAATAGGAATGTAGTGAAAACTAGAAGGATATATAAGCTGTTAACTGATCTATCTTTTTCCACCCTACTGTATGTGCATAAAAAATGCAATTCCATACCTCAATCGGTATGTCTAATCTCAAAACATTTGTTGGGACATATGTCCTATTGGTTTATAAATGTTTGCATTTATTTCTATGCATGTGCCCTGTTAAAATACCACAATATTGGTGGCCTGTTGCCATCAATTAAACCTGCATGCTGTTGTAATGTCCACTATTGTTCTATATATGCATGTGTTATGCTTGCTTTTCAACTGTTGAAAATCTGGTGTGTTGGGTTAATGGGAATACTTCTGCATGCTGTTATAACTAATTGGGAATGCTTTTGACTGTTACTAACCCATATCTTTATTAAACTCTCCAAAACATAGTTTGTATGGGAAGGCTGGTCCCAGTGGGCCCACCTGTCCCACCTCAGCTGGCCATGGCACCTGGCACCAGCAGATATGGTGCCCAGCCTGGGACCTCCTCCTCTGTTGGACCTGTGCCACCTTTGGGTGGAAGCACTGCAGGGGATGGGGCTTGGCCCCCTCGTGCAAGCATGGGCAGAGGAAGGCCACCTATCACCCTTCGAACGGTCCAGGCTGTGGTCCATAGAGAGATTGAACGTTCTGTTGCAGAGCCTCTACGCCAGCTTGAGGCATGAGTGGTGCAACTCCCAGGTCAGCCTGACCCTCCTACACAGCCCTCAGCAAAGCCACCCTCTGGGCTGTGAAGGTGCAGTGGTGACTGCCCATGGGTGGGGATCTCAGTCCCACTGTTTCCATCTGGGGGCTCATGGCCTTGCGATTTCCAAACATCCCTCCCCGTCAAAGGTGTTCACCCACCACATGTGTCTTATACTGCCCCTGTATGCATCTTGTTTGTCTTGTCTGTTTACCACCCCAAACTACCTCCCCAAATATACCTACTTCCCCTACCCCTCATTCCACTGTCACCTGAAAGAAAAAGGGCAATCTTCTCACAAAAATAATTACACCCCATACATAGCTGCCCATTTTGCACACATGTCCACTGGACACAAGAAATGTTATTTAATTGACATTACAACATACTTTGTTGTCCTCACCCCTCTTTCAGGGGTTTAAGGTTTCATGTCTACCTCCAAATTTATTGCATATGCACAGCTGTTGCTGTTGAAGAAATGGGCAGCTATGGACCTTCCCAACACCTGTCTTGCACATCCCGAGCTATTTTCCATACTGTCTTTCCCTCTTTGTGCCCCTTTTTCACCACTTTCCTATCTCCCCATTTTTCTTTTCTTTCAAGGAAATGAGCGCAGGGGTTAGCGGGAGTAAACACTATTAAGCAGTAGTTAGCAGGTTTGCATGAGTTTGCGCTTGTTTGCACTTGGCTAAGCAATGTGCAGCAATGTGCAAACCCACTTACAACTGCTTAAAAGTGCCTTAGTCACTCTGTATGTGAGGGCCCTTGTTCTGCTCAGGAGCAAAATAAAACATCTCGGTAAGTCTCGAACCCTGGACCTTGCACACACTACACAACATGAAGTGCCACCAAGCCATGGTAGATGTACATCAAGTTGGTACTTAAATAAATATATCATGCATCAGAATGAGTGAATATAAAGGAAAATAGGAATACCATACCACACAACTTGTTCAGTGGATGTTGACCAACAGTTGTTGTGGGATTACATTACATGACTGTGATAAGAGAAGCAGCCATTCTAGCAGGAAATAATGTTACACCATCACTTTACAACCCCACACAGTATCACAGCAGGACAAACACTGGCATATCTTTTTAGGGCAGAGACCATACCTCCCAACTGTCCCTAATTTTCAGGGATGTCCCTGATTTTGAAACAAATTTTATCTCTGTGCCTCTGAATCCCTCTGAAAACTACTGACTTTGGCCAGAAAGGTGGTGAATTACACTTAATGAATAATGACAATAATTAAGAGTTAGACACTTCTTTTACTTCAGGAAAATGTGTATTAATTCATATGCTATGATTCTCTCAATGTCTCAACTTAATGGCACTAATATTTTAAAGGTGTCCCTGATTGTCCCTGACTTTTTCTTGACTTTTCCCTGAGTCTGTTCAAATATGTACCTGAGTGGTTGAGAGGTCTGGCAGAGGCAGAAACACAGAGGCATATCAGCCTTTCTGCTGTTACACACTGTGAAAATAGCTTTGGAAGGAGTTTCGGAAGCATACCTTTATATAGGAATACAACAGTGAAATACAAATGGATGTAGCCATGTACTGGTAGCAACCAACTGTAAGAATGCCATTGCTCTATTGCTGAAAAGACCTGTGTGATGCACAGACAAAAATAACAGGCTATTCCCTGGCTATCATGTGGATAGGTCCACAGTTGGGAGTTACGCAGACAGACTACTTGCCTTGATAAACTAACATGTACACAGCAACCCTGTAAGTCCAGCAAGATAAAATCCACACAATAGTACTTACAGTCTCTGAACTTCTGCAACCCTACCCAAATGTAGAATATACCTGTGTGTGCAGGGTCTACCAAGGATGTAGGTAAGCATACTCACAGTACTGAAATGTGTCCAGTTTTTCTGAGCAGTTTGTGCTAATGTCAACACTAAAAAAGCACATACTGTTTAGAACTGAGTAAATGAATATTTACAGTATAGCAGTTCACAAACAATTCTTGTGCCAAAGGAATACATCTCAATAACTAGCTTTGTATGGCAGTTAATTGTAACAGTTGAAAAGAAAGTACATCTTTCCATGTATCTTGGGTTAGCATTTTGAGGGGTGAGTACATTTCTACACTGACAAGTGGGTACTGGAAGCAGCAACATTAGGTCTGAGTATAAAATGTAAATCTCTGGCCACACCCCTTGGCTTCTGATATAAGAACTATACCAACCTTCTGTCTTAAACAATGATGTCCACAGCAAACAAGGATGATCTCCATCTTGGAAAGCTGAAAGAGCCACGCCTACATGAGTCAGCAATTTATAGTACTGAGTTGCTATGACAGTGATTACTGCAATTACTACACAGCAGGCTGCATGCAGTTAGCAAATGGTGGCCACTAACTGGTGCAGAGGCCATCACATGCTCATGTGCAAATTCCTATAAAAGCAGGCTGCAATCTCTGCCAACAAACTCAATCACTCTATTGCAGAGACTGACAGAAAAAGAGACAAAGAGAGAGAGAGAGAGAGACAGAGAAAAGGAAAAATAAATATTACCAAATCATACAAAGGAAAGGTATGTGACACATATGTATTTACTGGCATGTAGAAGATGTTATTGAAGAATAGTCTACATAATGTGAACCATTCATATGTGGCAGCAGTGCTTCTTTATGCACAGATGTTCTGCTTAACTACTGCTATGGACAATACTGTGTGTACCTGTGGGCAGTGGGACATACCTGTGAAATGTGCAGCTCACCATTAAATGTCAAAGATCTGATCCATGTTATCTGTGTTCTGTACAGTAGTGTGGCCAATGGCTGTTGGGGGGATTAGCGCTGACATTATATAAACATGGGTGTGACAGAACAACACATACATGATAGTCATATTAAAGTGTAGCTTAGCATTGGCAACTGCTGTAGCAGTCTAGTATGCTTATCTAGCATCTGTTGCCATATATACCCCCCTAATGTTAGTGTGTGTTCATATGTGACACCTGTTTGTATTGCAGCAAGGCCCAACAGTTCAGCTTATGATGTCCATGGACTTAGTGTGGACCTTGTGTGTGTATGCCACACACGTACGGAGAAATATATATGTGTCATATATATTCACATCTGTATATGTGCATAGAGCAGGGGACATATTGCAACTGTTTGTGAGGGGGGGAGATACATATGTTGTTGAAGGTTATTATGCGCATATTTGTATGTAGCTTTTAGTGTGTGACAAACAAGACAGCATACAGTGCTGGTATATGACATGTGGTGGTTAAACACTGTGGGTGGTTTGCTCAGTTTGCAATGCTGAAGCCAGTAAGGCCTGCTAAAGTTACATGGGCTGAGAACACCTTCAATGCATTTATCCCAAGATCGTGTGATTTTATTACATTACTGTATACCTTACATCTTTTGTATAATTGATATTCTCACTATGAAAGGTGAAATGTATATGTGCCTACATATATATGTATATGTAGACCAATGGATGTGTATATATATATATATATATATATATATATATATATATATATATATATATATATAGTTATATATACTCATACACACCTACATCTACTTGTTGCAATATAGTCTCTGTGCTGTTGACTGACTGTGATGGTCAATATGTTTGTGAATACATCAAAGATATGTATCTGTGGGATAGCTAAGTGGGAAACTGTTTATGTCATGGTATTATGGGTCCTTGCTTTGATCCCAGCAAAAGCTGTGTATTCTGTTGCTAGGCAGAACAAGTGCAATTGCATACAGTGTGATTAAGTCCCTTGGTTTTAACTAGGGTGTGTCATTGGAGGCTAAAGTACTACATATATGATTATTGATTGGTATCGATGTTGAATGCAAATCCTGTGTGTACTGTAGTACTACTTGAAGCTCTGGGCCTGTACGGCAAAGTATGGTGTATGTCCACATTGCTTGCATCCACTGTTTTGTGTGGTCCCTGTATTCATCACAGATTACATTTCTCAAGATTAAGATTGTGTAAGTACTGACACACAATACTGTATAGTACACACTGAAAGCTTATCTGGGTTGTCATACCTTTCTGTCCTGTAATTATGTCTGATGTGTGTGTGGGTATGTCTGTAACATGTCCTTTGACATATGGGTGGTAAAACATATAACTGCGTATCTAGCAACATTCATAGTGTACTACAGCAGTATGCAACCTATATTCCCAATTGTGCACATATTTCGGCCATGGGTTTGCCATTAACAAGTTGTGTGGTATAATAGTAATACATTTACTGGACCTTACATTGATTGTGATGGATGATATATTTCTTTACACATCAGCTTGATGTATATCTGCTGTGGCTAGGTGGTGCATCGTGTTGCATACAGTGTGCCAGGTACTCTTGTATAGTTTTATATAGTGATTTTATTTTGTTGCTGTGCAGAACATAGCTCATTAGATAGAGAGTGAGCAAGGCACTTTCAAGCAGTTGTGGGGTGAGCAGTGATAAGTGGCAGTTACAGTGTTTCACTCTCGGTTAGCTTATAGGTTGCTATATATGGCAGTTCAGTGATATCCGTACTGTATAATATTAAATGTGCCATATGACTTTCTCAGACATATTTTTGTATTTATGTCTTCCAGGGATCATGGCACATCGCAGGAACCCCAGTTACAGTAGTGCTGAAGATGATATCATTACTAGCAGTATGATTCAGCACTACCGTCTCATGTTCTCACAAACCAGCTAGGACCAGCAGGAGCGTACTGCAATGTGGCAAGATGTTGCCCGCAGAGTCAATGAGGTAGGCCTGCATAACCAGACATATGAGCAGGTACGCCACCACTGCAGTGATGTTCTCAGACATGTCTGTCAGCGTGCTGCTGATGTGCGTAGACAACAGCTTGCAACAGGAGGTGGTGTTAATATCCATCCATCCCATCACCAGAGTGGAGGAGCTGCTCCTGAGCCTGGTGGCACCTGCCCAACAACAACAGCAGCAGACATACACCATGATGGAGGTTGGAGCCACCCTGCAAGCACACATGGAGCATGCAGGTAATATGGCATATCTGTAGACTACTGTTATCTGTATTGGTAGATCATGCATATGTGAGATGTGGAGTGTGTCGTTCAAAGATGTGGAGCCTGTTGTTGTGCAATACTGATCATTTGGAACATAATCTGTAGCCCTGTGAATGTAAACTGTTGTTGTACTGTAAGATTGCAAACACACAGTAGCAATGCCACAGTTGTGGCCACTGACAAACTGTCTCATCTCTATGTAGGTCCCTCTGGGGTGACATCAAGGTAGCAGACAGATGCTGGTGAGTGTGTTCTACATTTGTTATTGTAAATAAAAAGTGCATGTCATAGTTAAGGTGTAGGCCATGTACACATGTAACACACCTACCCATAATGCATGCTGTGCATGTTTGGTGTAAGAGCACGCACATCTCACTAATGTGATTAGCTGCCTCAAACACATGCAATACCCAGACCATCTCAAACAAATGTGGCTAGACTGTAGTGACCATTGGATAGGCATAGTTGATACTCAACATGCACATAACATACACATCTATGTCATACACAGAGCATTTTAACATGCTACACATAAAGGATTCCCAAACCCTCTATAAAGACACACTCCAGTATCCAAAATCTCATCCACACATTACACATAATATACCTGAAGGGTAGAGGCCTATCATGGGGTGTTTAAACACTCTGCAACACACTACACATTCATGTCAGGGAATGCTCCTTATTGGCCTCCTTACAAACTCATGTAACAACTGGTTGTGAAATAGTGAATTTAGCCAAGGTAGTACAGTGCTGGCACAGCATGATTAGTGCTGGTTTGGAAAACATTTGTAGCCTCGAGTGACCACCTGATGTTTCATGATGATGGCCTCTGGTACTATACCCCATCCAGTTATTATAACCATAGTACTACATATAGCTTTCATTTCTATACACCTTAATGTTGCGTGTGTGCACACATATGCACCTCTAAACAATACGCATACCAATCACCATTTGCACAACTGAAACATATATGTCTTGTGATGCTATTGAGTGGCTAGGTCATATGACACACATTGGGTATGTGTAGTGTTTAAATATGCAGTTGTGTTTTAGCATGCCATGTCATGGATGAGACTGGCATGTCCACAATATGATCTACACTCACCATAAGTACCATACATTATCCATGCACCACTGATGATGTTGTCTGAATACTCATCATGCATGTGCTAAAAATCTGTCCACAATTATTTGCTAAAGACACAAAGGCTGTAATCAGCTTTGGATACCTATCTGACACACAGATACACATCCAGCAATGGTATGTACACCTGTGGGTTATGGTGCACAGTACATTACAGGGTTATGAATACCTGCACAGCAATGTTGTGTCCATGTATGCATTGTGTTCCATGGGGAGGGCCATCACCTAATAACAAAACACATGCATCAAAGCCATGTATACTGTTAGTAACAAGGACTGACTACACTTGCACTGCATGCTGTTGAGCAACACATGTCCTGCGTGCTGACATGTGTGATATGACTGTTTTGCTTGTGATACTGTACCCCACCACCACCTACTATTGTGTATGTTCTGTGATTGCTGGTGTTGTGTGTGTGTCTACTTTAGGGAGGAGTGTATTTTTTGTGTGTGCATGTGTGCATGTGTGCATGTGCGCATGTGCACATGTGTGCATGTGTGCATGTGTGCATGTGTGCATGTGGTCTAAAGTCATGTTCAGGTCTTAAAGTGTGTTTCCTGTTTTCCTCTCACAGGTGCCGAGGTGAGTCTGGTTCAGTACAGCAGGGAACCTGATGTCACTGAGACAGACAGTGATGATAAGGATAGGTGTTTTGAGGCACAGGCAGGTTTGTCAGGGTCTGTTGTTGGGCCACCAATTGACAGTACCAAGCCTCCACCCCATCTATGCACACAGTCATACTGCCTGTACATCCATCATCACCATTGCCCTTAGCTGAGGGACAATGTATGGTTGTCACTGGCCAGGACAGTGTGGTATCTATGGCACATGTATCAGGACATAGCAGCCATAGCCAGATGTCTGGAATGGTACCACATAGGCAGATGCCCAGGGGTTCTCATCAGAGCACTGCTGGTCATCATGCCCCTGGCAGATGTGCCACACCTTTTTCAACCACACGCATGTTCCAGGCTGTCATGGAGGCACAGACACGAATGGAGCGGTACACCAGACAGGGACTAAGGGCACAGAGGGCTCATAACACCTCTGTAAATAACAGTATCCGTGACCTAGCAGGTGCCATACGTAACTACACTGAGGTCATTGATAGACGTTGGGGTGAGACATTGGATGCCCTCCACAATGTCATGTCCATGTGTCAGGACAGTGCAGGACGGTTGAGACTTCAATGTGGATGTATGCCAGCAACATCAGCAGCTGGAGGTCGCTGTGGACGTCCAGCAAGTCACAGCCACTCCCGTAGTGCCAGTACCAGCCCCAGCAATGTTGGGGGGGCTGTCCATAGACCGTCCTAGCAGACCATGTGTATGTGGCTCTGGGCAGTCCCAGGAGGGACCTGAATCCAGTGGACATATGTCAACCTCTTCAGATAGTACCCAATCTGGATTAGTACCTGATACTGAACCAGGCACAGGTTCCATATCCATGGCCAGAGATGGTGATCTATAAAGTCTGCCAGGTACAGTCTGTAGCTGTCTCACAAATCCCCGTATATGGCAGCCACATGGTGGAACTGTGTGCATGCAGACACACACACATAAACTAGAAACCTAGGGCAAACACATACCCGCACACATTACATCAACATTGGCCCATAACAGTACTCATGGCCCTCACACACACACTCACACACACATGTCGATTGTATGGCTCAGTGTAGGCCTCTGGCAAACCAACAACACACCCTGTGCATATGATGAACCTATGCCACCTCCTGTCATCTGTAACATTGATGCAGGAACAGGCTAACATGGTGCTGATGCACAGGGTGACTTTAATAAAGTATAGCAATGGTTGGAAGTGTAGCATGTTGTCAGCAGTAAAGTGTAATTATATCCTTGAAGGTGTAGCTGAGCAGGCTTGATGCATTAAAGCTGTAATTAGCAATGTTGTATTGTTTTCACCAGTGTTTATTCCAATTGTGTTTTGTTTGCCCATGTGCCACTTGGCTGATGTGTGTAGCTGTGTCAGCATGCATTATACAGTAGACAGTAAGTGTGGGGTGTGTGCAACACAGGTTTGCAGGTGTCCATTTGTGAACATGGTGGAGGTGCACTGTCTGCATGTACATGCATATTGGACACATGGGCAGGGTGACATGCCCTGTATTGGCCAGTGTTAACACTCCATAGTTTCTATTGGTGGCCAGTATGTATTGTACTACACACATTTTGGAACTTGAGTACGCATGTGTGTGTATGACATGGGTTGACACTGTGCTGTGGGTGATGCTGTTGTTGCTATCTGTCATTGGTTTGCATTACTAAGGTTAACACTGTCCCAGCTGCATAATCCTTTAGTAATGCACACTGTTCACCTACAGGGTTGCATGGACCATGCTATCACAAACACAAGAAATTCTCACTTATACAGTAAAAGTGCATTAGTCTCATGGATCCCTGATATAAACTAAATATATAATAGAAGGTGTGAAGTTGTACCAAAAAAGAGTTACATACCAAGAAGGGATAACCTCTCTGGTCAGTATCATTGGGAAAATACAATCCCTCAATAAACATACAAGGCAAGCTTCAAAATACAAAATGGCAAGAATTCCAAAGACAACACTAAAGCTTTCTTTAGTGTTGTGTATAATCTACAGGGGAAATCTCAGATCGGGTCACAGTTAATGTAAATGGTCACAAAGTACACTTATCTGACTGACATTACCAATGTCTTGTCAGATAGTTTGAATGTGGATTTCACCGCCCTGTCATTACACAAGGGCCGCATTTCCAGACCTGAAGAATGTAAAACCTGATGATTCACAGACACTCTAGTTAAAACATATCTTTACCAAAGTCCAAACCACAGTGGCAATGGTACTGGACAGTGTCCCTGGCTGTGTCATACACAAGCTGACATATGAAGTCACCACTCACCTAAACATTCTGTCCAGATGCAGCCTCTATACCAGTTACATACTTGTGGAATGACGCACGGTAATGGTGTTTACAGTCCACAAGGGTTGAAGTACACCGTCTTCTTCTTCTCCTTTTGGATGCTCCCATTAGGGGTCGCCACAGTAGATCATCTGTTTCCATTTCTTCCTGCCCTATGCATCTTGTGCTGTCACACCATCCACCTGCATGCCCTCTCTCACCACAGCCATAAACCTCATCTTAGCCATTCCTCTTTTCCTGTTACCTGGCGGCTTCATCCTTAGCATCTATTTCACAATATACTCTGCATCCCTCCTCAGCACATATACAAACCAACTTAATCCTGCCTATCTGGCTTGGTCTACTAACCTTCAAACCTGGGCTGACCCTCTAATATACTTATTCTTAAACCTGTCCACCCTCGTTACACCCAGTGCAAATGTTAACATAAATTGATTAAGGGTAGAACTACAACAGATCCTGGAAACTCTCACCCTATAAGCCAGACAAATGTTATCGGGAAGGCTATGGAGCACAGCATTATGGAACTCATTAACTGAGACATTATGAACCTGCAAACACTGTACCATATCCACTTAGGTTCTCTAAAGGCCAGATCATGGCTCCTACACCTAGTAGACTTCAAGCCAGTTAACAAGGCTACAGGTGAGGGAGGGGAGGTCCACACAGCCAAGCTATAACTCACCAGCAATTTATACCCATCTCATATACTGGTATTATACATATCCTCAACAGACTGACCAAAAACGATTGTTAGATGATGGATTGACAACTGGCACACAGATGTAGGACACACAGTAACATTTGCAGCCTCCATGTACAATTATATGCCAGTAACAAGTGGTATTCCCCTGCACTCAGTCCTGGGAACACTCCTGTTTGACATATAGCTTTCTTAGGTACAAGCAAACACAGTAGGGATATGTATGCCCATGTCTGATGAAAATGCATACTGTGGGCTATACTTTATTCTCCAGATGACACACACATCCACCAAAAGGGTATCATAGAGACAGATACCTGGTGTCAAACACGTGCTGTAAAGCTATAAGCCAAATAAAGCATAGTTATCCACTTTTAGAAAACAAAGTATCCCCAGAGTATAACATATGTAGTAGCCCCCAAAATGTGGAACAGGTACTAATGTACACATAGAGCCATGTGTTTAGTCATCTCTCCTTTGTTAATCACATTACCAAAGGGTTTTGGAAATCCCTCTGTGGAGCACATAAGTAATAAAGGGTTTGCATGCAGATCCACAGAGGTTGTTGCACACCTATAATGATTAGTCATCTTTGCTTGCTTTGGAACAGGATTCAAATATACCTCAAGCACAAACCCTCACTCACACTCGTCAATAGAAACTGTGATGAGTGGATGTGAAACAGAAGACGTAGCCCAGGGATCACTGCAGTGGTTAAGCTTGTCACTAGCATACAGAAGTGACCTAAGATCCGGAAAGTGCCAGCATGCTCTGGCAAAGATAACAGATGCATTCATGGAGAAAGCAGAGTACCCACCTATGAAATAATTGAGGTCACATGTATGTATATGGCTTTGCCCCACAGCTACCTTACATGTGTAATGCACATACAGTTGTCATTGTGATATGTCATACACTAGAAAAATCAAAACCCACTCCACAATGACCAGCGGTGTCACACACTCTCACATATGTAGAACACAGACAGTCAGCAAGTCTGAGATTCAGACTCTTTCCGAAGTACATTATGATACTAAAGCAGTACGCATTTACACGACATGCTATACACATTAGGATTTTTCTTTTCCACAGGTATATTTGTAGGATGGTGACATCATCAGACTTGACAAAGATGAGTATACCACTTTTAAGGGGTATGAGTAATCTCCCAAAAGGTTGCTCCTCTCTAAGGAGACACACACACAGTTTGCAAGTGGAGGATTCAAACCCCTACCAAACTTCATTATGATACTACAGCAGTACTCATTTGCACAACACGCTATACACATTACTGAGATTTCCTTTTTCCACAGGTATATTTGTAGGATGGTGACATCATCAGACTTGACAAAGATAAGTATACCACTTTTAAGGGGGGTGAGTAGTCTCCAAAAAGGTTGCTCCTCCTCCGGGAAACACACACACTCAGTTGGCAAATGCAGAATTCAAACCCCTACCTAACCACATTATGATACTATAGCAGTATGCATTTACATGACGCACTATGCACATTACTTAGATTTTGCCTTTCCACAGGTATATTTGTAGGATGGTGACATCATCAGACTTGACAAAGATGAGTATGCCACTTTTAAGGGGTGTGAGTAGTCTCCAAAATGGTTGCTCTTCTCCAGGGAGACACACTCAATTGGCAAGTGCAGGATTTGCACCCCTACCTTACTACATTATGATACGACAGCAAAATGCATTTACACGTCACACTAGACACATTACTGGGACTTCTCTTTTCCACGGATATATATTTGCAGGATGGTGACATCATCAGACTTGACAAAGATGAGTATACCACTTTTAAGGGGTGTGAGTAGTCTCCAAAAAGGTTGCTCCTTCCCAGGGAGACACTCACACACACAGTTCACAAGTGCAGGATTTGAACCCCTACCTAACTACATTATGATACTACAACAGTACACATTTACATGACACGGTATACACATTACTAGGATTTCTCCTTTCCACAGGTATATTTGTAGGATGGTGACATCATCAGACTTGACAAAGATGAATATACCACTTTTAAGGGGTGTGAGTAGTCTCCAAAAAGGTTGTTTTTCCCCAGAGAGACACACACACAATCAATTGGCAAGGGCAGGATTCAAACCCCTACCTAACTACATTATGATAATGTAACAGTATGCATTTATATGACACACTATACACATTACTAAGGTTTCTTCTTTCCACAGGTATATTTGTAGGATAGTGACATCATCAGACTTGACAAAGTTGAGTATACCATTTTTAAGGGGTGTGAGTAGTCTCCAAAAATGCTGCTCTTCCCCAGGGAGACAGACACACTCACACCATTGGCAACTGCAAGATTTGACCCCCTACTTAACTACATTATGATACTATAGCAGTATGCATTTACATGATACGCTATACAGATCACTGGGTTTTCATTTTTCCACAGGTATATTTGTAGGATGGTGACATCATCAGACTTGACAAAGATGAGTATACCACTTTTAAGGGGTGTGAGTAGTCTCCAAAAATGCTGTTCTTCCCCAGGGAGACAGACACACTCACACCATTGGCAACTGCAAGATTCGACCCCCTACTTAACTACATTATGATACTATAGCAGTATGCATTTACATGATACGCTATACAGATCACTGGGATTTCATTTTTCCACAGGTATATTTGTAGGATGGTGACATCATCAGACTTGACAAAGATGAGTATACCACTTTTAAGGGGTGTGAGTAGTCTCCAAAAAGGTTGCTCCTCCCCAAGAAGACACACACACTCATACACACACACACACACACACACACACACACACACACACAGCTGGCAATTGCAGGATTTGAACCCCTACCTAACTACATTATGGGTGTGAGTAGTCTCCAAAAAGGTTGCTCTCTCCCCAGGGAGAGACAGACACACTTACACACACACACACAGTTGGCAAGTGCGGTGTTCTTAATCCAAACTAGGTATGTCTTTACACTTCAGCAAGCAAGCAATATGGAGTTACAGGGTGCAATACAGGCATTACTTGCTGACATTTTGCCCAAAGGTTTTTTTCACATTTGCTAACCTCAGCAGGCTTATCATACTAGGTGTATTGTGAGTGTATTGTATGCATAGGCCATGACCATATCATATATGGGTTGATGCACCACATGCTGGCACACACAGGGTCAAACCGGTGGCTAAGCTCTGTCAACCCAATACTGGACAATACAGGCAGGAGTAGGGTCATACAACCACACCACCAACTGTCTCACATAGACCTACAATATAAGCACCAGCAAAATACACACATAAATACACATTACCATACTTGGAGAATACAAATATTAATCTGAAAAAGAGAGAGTGTCCTCCTAAGCAGACAAGCAAGCAACATGCACCTCCAAGCATGCCAGAAAACACATAATACACCAAAGCAGTGTGCCTCATAACAGGCCCTAAGGCAAAACAACATACCCAACACACTAGTAATAGGTGACTACATAGTCAGGCACAGAGATGTTCTACTCACTCAGCTGGATAAGGGGAAGGCTACTGTCAGTTGTCTGTCAGGTGCTATGATCCACCACATAACACAAGCACTTACATCACTCCAGAGCAGGTACATATATGACGTGTTATTTGTTCATGTCAGTGTGAGCGATCTGAGACATACCTCCCAGGACAACATGACAAGAGATATATAGTAGCTCTATGATCATGTAGCCCAGGCTGGTATGACCCTGACCTTGAGTAGCATCTTACCTTCACCTACATGATACTACAATATAACAGAAATACGATAAACTTCAACAATTGGCTGAGCTTCTGGTGTCATTCAAAGAGGTTCCAGTCTCTGTCTGCCTGTGATGACATGATAGACAAGCCTCATTGCTTCGCTACAGATGGTTTGCACCTGTCGCCCCTATGCTTCTGAATACTGGCCAAGTCTCTTGCTGTTCCCATATTTCCTTTTTTAGGTAAGGCTCAAAGGTTCATAGGTTCATAGGTAGGTACTAGGTTATCGACCCTGGGGCCTATACAAGCCCAGCCAAAAAGGTACCCTGGCTTTTGCCACCCAAGAAATTTATTTTCCTGTGCCACTGTCGATCAGAGACAGAAGTGATCCCTGGGGTGAATTTCCTATTTCCCATCCAATCATCAAGATTTTTCTTGAAGAGTGCTAATGAGGAGCTTTGTTTGATATAGATAGGTAGTTTATTCCGGAGTATGGGAAGTCTCTGGGACAGGAATCTATCCTTCCAGCATGTTCTGTTTATTGTGGTGACAAGGTTTAGGTCCCTAGAGCGTGTAGGTTCATAGGTTCCAAGATAGGTACTAGGCTATCTGCCCAAGGGCATTTATAAGCCTAGCCAGAATGTGTTGGCTTTTGCCTTCCTTTTAAATTAGTTTCCTGGGCCTCTGTCTAGCAGGGCCACTGAAGTGATCCTAGGGGTAAATTTACAATTTCCCATCCACTCGTCAAGATTCCTCTTGAAGAGAGCTAGCGAGGGGCTCTACCTAACATAAACTGGGATGCTATTCCAGAGCGAGGGAAGTCTCTGGGACAGGAATCTATCCCTCCAGCACATCCTGTTTATTGCTGTGTTGAGGTTTAATTCACTGGAGCATGTGGCTCTAAGAGATTTGGTTTTCTTGAGGTGGAGCACGTCCATTAATTCCGGGTTGAACATGGCCTTATACATCAGGCATAAATCACCTCTGAGCAGGCAGTAAGCAACTGAGTAGAGCTGGAGTTTCTTTAGTTGAGCTGCATAGGGCAGCTCTTTGAGGCCCATGATCCTCTTGGTGAGGTACTTCTGTGATCTTTCCAGCTGTTGCATGTGCACATTAAGGTACATACCAAATGGGGCATTGTACTCTATTATGGGCCTAATGAGTGATGAGTAAAGGGGCACAATGACCTCTCTTGATCTAGAGGTGAACCCTTTCATGATTAGGTGGGCTACAGAGAAGGAATTTCTAACCACTTTGGCAATGTGATTATCAAAGGAGAGGTTACTATCTACCTGGGTCCCCAGGTCCCTAATTACATTTTCCATACCTAGTGGATTACCACCTATGTGATAATTCGTGGGTACTTTGTTTTTTCCAAAGGGGGTGACTATGCATTTTTTGGCATTCAGCTTGAGGCCATGGTTTTGACACCAGGTATCTGTCTCTGTAAGACCCTTCTGGAGGATGTCTGTGTCAACCAGAGAGTCAATTATGGCCCCCAGTTTGCAGTCATCTGCGAACTTGGTCAGCCATAGTCCTCCCGTGCTTGCCTGTACCTCAGAGAAGCATATACCGAACAGGAGGGGTCCCAGGATTGAGCACTGTGGGACACCACTTGTGACTGGTTTAGAGTCGGACATGGCACACGCAATTCTGACCAAGTGTGTTCTATCCATGAGCCAGTTGGCCACCCATCTCGTGACATAGGGGTTAATTTTCAAGCTTGTAAGCTTGTTTATGATGCCAGAGTGGGGAATGGTGTTGAAGGCCTTAGCAAGGTCCAGGTAGGCTGTGTGGACTACCTTCCCTTCATCTTAGGCCTTGGTAACTGTTTCAAAGAAGTCAACTAGGTTTAGGAGGTAGGATCTGCCTTTAACAAAGCCGAATTGGGTAGGGTCCAGTGTCTGGAGGTTCCCAATGTCTCTGTTTATGAGTTCCATGATAGTTCCCTCCATAGCTTTGCAATCCAGGCTAGTCAGGCTTACAGGGCGATAGTTCCCAGGTTCTGTTATGGCACCACCTTTGTGGAGCAGGATAACTGTTGCTGTACTCCATCCTTTGTGTACATATCCTGTGGTAAGGCTGAGTCTGAACAGTGAATTTAGGGGAGGGTTTAATTCCTTTTGGAGCTCGTGTAAGACGCAGCCTGGGACACCATCCAGTGCCATTGATGCTATGTTCTTAGCTTTGGAGAGGGCTGTTTTTACCTGCATGTCCATGATGTCTGTGGCTCTGTGTTCTTCTGGGATGGACACAGGCCCTTTTGGGGGTGAGGGGGGGGTGAAGTGTGCACTGAACATGTCCTCCAGGATGTTGGCAATGTCAGTTGGTTCAGTATATTCTTTGCCATTTTGCAGTAGCTCAGAGCATATCTGAGAGTTGCCACCTAAATTTTTGATATAACTAAAGAAGGCTTTGTGGTTATCTTTAGATTCCTTGGCAATTTTTCTTTTGAAACTGGCCTTGGATGATTTTATGAGAGATCATAGTTTCTTGCTAATAATGATCAGTGACACCTTTCCTTTTTGGAATTTTGCTCTATCATGTAGTAGTTTCCTCCTTCTGTTGTATAGCTTATTTATGGCCGGGGACCACCAGACTGGTTTCCTCTTTTTGGAGGAGTGAGTTTCAATTTTACTTGGGATGGCTCAATCCATGTATCCCTGTAGATGCTCATAGAATGCACATGTAAAACATTCTGCAGATTGGATAGCATTAGCCTGTAGCAAGGGGGCTTTGAAACCTTCCACTTCAGTCTTGAGAAGTGTGAAGTTTGCTTTTGAAAAGTTTTTCACAGTGGTTTCCTTGACTGGGGATGGGGTCGGGATGTGGATGTCCAGTGTGATTACTTTATGATCTGATCTTACCAGCGAGGGGTTTACCTCTGGTGTGGAACACTGATCCCCCATGTTGGTGATGATCAGGTCCAGTATGTTGTCACCTCTAGTGGGCATGGTGACCAGCTGTTCCAGGGCATTTGAGTTTATAAACTCTAGGAAGCATTGGGCAAAGGAGTTTGTAGTTGAGTAATTCTCCCAGTCAATGTTTGGGTAGTTGAAATCTCCTAATATAATGGTGTTTGGTAGGACCTTTATATTTTCCAGTATTCTCAGGAATGCTAAGTGGGGGTCCTGAGACAAGGTAGATGATCTATAACAGGCTACGATCTGATAAGCAGCTTTGCCCACTGTTAGCTGCACTTGGATGATCTCCGAGGACCCATGCTGTACCACTAACCTGGAAGTGTAGGTATCTTTTATGAAAATGGATACACCCCCTCCTTTTGTAATTCGGTCCGGGTTTTGGGGCTGAAGCTTGGAGGGATTGGGATTTCTTTAAGTGGAGCATGTCCAACAGCTCTGTGTTTGACATAGCTTTGTATGTTAGGCAGGGATCACCTCTGAGTAGGCGATATGCGACAGAGTAAAGCTGGGGTGTTTTGAGACAGTCTGTGTAGGGCATGTATTTGAGGCTGGTAATCCCCTTTGTGAGGTATTTCTGTGGGCTTTCCAGTTGTTGTAGATGTTTTGTGAGGTACATACTGAAAGGAGCGTTGTACTCTATAATGGATCTAATGAGTGATGAGTAGAGGGGAACAATGACCTCTTTTTTTCTGCATGAGAAACCTTTTGTGATGAGGTGTGCCATGTAGAAGGATTTCCTGACTACTGTGGCAATATGATTATCAAAGGAGTGACTACTGTCCCAAGGTCTATTATCACACTTTCAGTGTTAAGTATACTATCGCCTGTGTTGTAGTTCATGGGTACAGAGTTTTTATCAAAGGGGATGACAATGCACTTTTTGGCATTGAGCTTGAGGCCATGGCTTTGACACCAGGCATCTGTCTCACTGAGGCCCTTTTGTAGGGTGTCCACATCATTAGTAGTTTTGATTATGGCTCCTAGTTTGCAGTCATCTGGGAACTTCATTAGCCAAAGACCTTCTGTGTTAGCCTGTACTTCACGGAAGTAGATACCAAACAGGACAGGACACAGGACTGAACCCTGTGGTACTCCACGTGTCACTGTTCTGAAGTCGGATTTGGAGTCTGCTACTTTCACAGTGTGGGTTTTGTCAGTGAGCCAGTTGGCAACCCATCTTGTGACATAGGGATTTATACCTAGTTTAGTGAGCTTATCTATAATTCCAGAGTGGGGGATGGTGTCAAAAGTCTTGGCAAGATCTAGATAGGCTGTGTGAACCATCTTACCCTTGTCTATGGCTTTGGTGACTGCTTTAAAGAAGTCTATCAGGTTTAGGAGACATGATCTGCCTTTTACAAACCCAAACTGGTTGTGGTCCAGAGTTTGGAGATTACCAATGTCTTTGTTTATAAGTTCCATGATGATACGTTCCATGGCCTTGCAGACCAGGCTCATCAGGCTAATGGGGCACTAGTTCCCGGGGTCCGTGATGGCTCCCCCCTTGTGTAGTGGATAACCGTCACTGTGTGCCATTCAGCAGGCACAAAGCCTGAAGTGATGCTATGATTAAACATGGCACTTAGGTGTGGTGCCAGTTCGTTCTGTAGTTCATGTAGAACACAGCCTGGGATGTTGTCTGGTCCCATGGATGCTGTGTTCCTGGCTTTGGAGATTGTGGTTTTTACCTGTGCAGCCATGATGACAGCAACTTTGCATTCTTCCGGTATAGAGATGGGCTCTTTCATGGGTGAGAGGGGGTAAAGTTAGCACTGATCCTATCTGCCAGGATGTTGGCAATATCAGTTGGGTCTGTATATTTAGTGCCATTGTGCTGTAACTCAGAGCAGATCTGAGTGTTGCCACTGAGATTCTTGACATAGCTATAGAATGCTTTGTGGTTGGCTAGCTTTGGAGGATTTTATCAGGGATCGCAGCTTCTTACTGAGGCTGACCAGGGAGCTCCTCCACTCATGGGATTTTACCCTCTTTTGCAACAGTTTCTTCCTTCTGTTGTACAGTTTGTTTATGGCAGGGGACCACCAGATTGGCTTCCTTTTCTTGGAGGATAGCATATTGGTTCTGTTTGGTATAGCACGATCCATGCACTCATGTAAGTTTATAAACTCTAGGAAGCGTTGGGCAAAGGAGTTTGCAAAGTTGCTGCCATCACAGCTGCACAGGCAAAAGCCACACTCTCCAAATCTAGGTGCTTAGGATTTCCCTCTCTCTTCCCCCCTTGGCTGTCGTGGTGTGACTCAGTTTGAACTCTACAGTTCTCCACAAAACAGAGTCTACAGGACTGCAATCAGTTTCTCTCAGCATTTAAGCAGATTGAACTCTACAGTTCCTCACAAAACGGAGTCTACAGGACTGCAATCAGTTTCTCTCAGCATTTAAGCAGATTGAACTCTACAGTTCCTCACAAAACGGAGTCTACAGGACTGCAATCAGTTTCTCTTAGCATTTAAGCAGAGTATGTTGCACACAAAAAGCATTTGTTAAGCTTTCACTTACAATGCTGTGTAATTAAGCAGGTCACCATTTTGGTCAGCCATAGGGCTCTTTTTCTACTTGAGTGTTTGCCTCATTCTCCTGTAACTTAAGTAAACTGACTCTTACATTAAGAACTATAATACTTACCTTATAGCTTTAGGACACCTTAGGAAACCTTGTAAACTGCAATAGCCTAACATTTGAACAAGTAACCCTTGTAAAAATTCTCAAAATTGTATACTGTTGGTCTATCTTTCCTGCTAAACATAAGTGAAATTACAGTGCTGAGTGCAAATAACATTAAAATTAAAGTACTGAGTGCAAATAACATTATAGTGCTGGGTGCAGATTTTAGGCCCTTACCTCTGGTGTGGTGTCTTGAATCAATCAGGGTATTCCCTGCAACCACTCCTACTGCCTTCTCTTTTCCCCCACCCCCCTCTGTCCTCAAACAGGTTAAATTGCTACAATTCAGTACAGGCATCATTTTCAAATCTAGGTGCTTAGGATTTCCCTCGCTTCCCCGTTGGCTGACCTGGTGTGACTCAGTGTAAGTTTCTTCATTGTATGGATTTTTTACTGCTTTTTTTTGTGTAACTGAATGACCTGCTGCTAAATTCTGATTCTGCACAGACTGCTCTATTTTATTGCAGAGGCTGTATAAGCAGCTAATGACTTTACCGAATTTCTGTGGTAATATTTGTGTTTAAACTGAAACTGTACCTAGAAAAAGTGTATAATCAGAGCTTCTACTTGCTACATGTGTTTTTAATGTTTAAATTGCACACACACATTGAAGAAGTGCTTTTATGACTTGAATAACTTGGGCTAGCTATACCTGAAGTGCTTTTACTGGCAATTTTCAAGTTGTACAATTGTGAACAATTGATTTAGTTTTTCTGGTTGTTGTTGTTGTTTGTCTTTTGTCTTTTTCCCAGTAAGGGGTCGCCACAGTGAAACTCCGGTCCGCTAATGTTTGTCGGTAGATTTTTTTTTTATGAAACACTGAGGTGCCAGCTCGACGCCCAACCTTCAATGAAGGCACGCCCATTTACGCACGCATGTCTTTTGAATGCTACCCAACCACGGGGAGGACATGCAGACTCCACACAGAAGGCACTCCCAAGCCAAGCCAAGAATCGAACGGGAGAACCTCTTGCTGTGAGGTAACAATGCTACCGCTGTACCACCGTGTTTTTTCTGGTATATCTTTAAAATCTGGCAAGTGTTTATTTACTGCATTGCTCTCTTGCTTAGGTTTCTTAGCTATAAATCTTAGTTCATTCTGAAGTATGCTACTTTACCCCCCCCACCATCAAACCTTTCTGAATGTATTATTATAAAATAACTGCCTGTTGTTGCCTTCATGCTTACCCTAGAATCTCTGCTTTTCTCTTTTCCTATTTGAACTCTACAGTTCCCCACAAAACGGAGTCTACAGAACTGCAATCAGTTTCTCTCAGCATTTAAGCAGAGTAGGTTACACACAAAAATCATTTGTTAAGCTTTCACTTACAGTGCTGTGTAATTAAGCAGGTCACCATTTTGGTCAGCCATAGGGCTCTTTTTCTACTTGAGTGTTTGCCTGCTTCCCATGTAACTTAAGTAAACTGACTCTTACATTAAGAACTATAATACTTACCTTATAGCTTTAGGACACCTTAGGAAACCTTGTAAAGTGCAATAGCCCCGCTACGTTCACCCTCGCTGCGCTCGGGCTCTCTTCGCTCCCCTCCCTGCCCCCAATTCTCTCCCACCCCCAGTACCTCTAAATTTATAGTACTATAGCCACTCCCCCACTTTCTAGATCCTATCTGCTTTCATCTGGGATAATTCCTCCCACCCCCATTCTTCTACCTACATTTCAATAGCACCTATTAGCTTTCATCTGGCATTCTCCCATCCCCCTTCCAGTACCTTTACCTCACCACTCTATCTTCTGGTGTTGCATCACCAGGAAAAATAGTTCCTTAACTCACTAGATGAATCACAGATAATGATATACTTCTCTTTACTACCCCTCTTCTTCGCACCATACCTCCTTACCTTGTATGAAAACCAGTTTCTTATGGGATTTTAGGTCCCGAAAGGCCATACTATCACCCCAGCTGTAAATCCTCCCACTTTCAGCCATACTTACAGTACCAGGTCCTATCCAACATCTTGTTCAGTCTATCAACATCTCAACCCCAGGCACATTAGCTCTAGATCCAAACACTACCACAAACTAATAAACAAATTCCTGAAGTTCATCACCAAGTATAGACTTAACCTAATACTTGGTGGTGATATTCACCCCAACCCTGGCCCACCCACTTCAAATACACATACCCCCTCTACTTGCAATCTAAGCTACAAACCTACAATTAATAGGCCAACTAACTCTCCCCTAGCCTGTCATCTCAATATTAGAAGCATTAATAACAAGGTACATGAATTGTATGCACTTCTGGATGTCCACTCCCCTGTGATTCTCTGTTTATCTGAAACCTGGTTAAAACCTAACACTACAGACAATGAAGTGTTACCACCTGGGTACAACATACACAGGCTGGATCGTGCTTCGAGGAAGGGGGTGGGGTAGCTGTACTCTATAAATCTGAGTTGAATGTCACCATAGATGTAATACAACCACCTCAGATTAATAACTCGGAGATTCTTGCCACCAAATTGCAACTTAATAAAAATAAATGCATTAATATCATCTGTATGTACATACCCCCAGGTAACAATATATCTACACTTGAAGATATCCTGCACTGGCTATCATGTCACTACCCCCAAGAAACCCTACTACTTGGAGACTTTAACATAGACTGGGGCACCTGTTCCTCAGAATCCTCAACCACCCATATTAACCTGCATGCATTTACACAAATCATATCCACCCCTATCAGGATAAGTAAAGAAAGCATACTTGACTGGGTACTCATAAATAGTCACTCCCAACTCTACACCTCTGGTACCCTCCCTGATGGCCTAAGCGATCACCTTCTCACATATGTAATTAAGCACAAAGCCATTAATTCCCAACAACCCTTACTCAGAAAGGTTAGAAACAATATAAACTTTGACCCTGCCAAATTCCAACAAGAACTAAACTCATGTAATTGGTCTATTCTAAAATACCTCCCCTTAGAGGAAGCAGTAGCATACTTTAACAACAAATTCCTTGAGATCATTGATTTGCATGCACCCGTTTGTTCAAAGAGAACAAAGGCAAAAACTGTGCCATGGCTTTCTAAAGAGTCTAAACTCAAAATTACCCTTAGAAACAAAGCATGGGCTTTATGGCATTCTTCTAAAGACCCCCAAGATCACATTAAATACAAGCAATCCAGGAACAAAACTAAAAAATCCATTTTACAAGACAAAAAACAATACTACTGTAATTTACAGACAGTAAATCAAAATAACCCTCAGAAGTTTTGAGCAGGTTTAAATAATCTACTACATCCCGGACAAACTTCAACCCCAGTCCCTGCTGGTTACTATTGATAAAACCCCTGAAGATGTTTCTGACAGTTTTAACTGATTCTTTACTGAGACAATTCAAGCCCTAGCTAGCCAACTTCCTCCTAGCTCCCCTGGTCATGAAAGTAGCACCCCTAAAAACCTAATCGCATTCAGCTTTCAACCAGTCGCCACTTCACTTATCCATACCTTGATCAAAAAATTAAAACCCACTACACTTTCTGCTGATCAACTCCCTGCCGAGTACCTAACAAAAATCAGCTGATGCTATTGCTTACCCCATCTCAATACTAATCAATCAAACCATAGTAGAAGCTAAAATTCCCACCATCTGGAAAATATCCTATGTAATCCTACTTCACAAAGGAGGCAGCTCTACTGAATTCTCCAATTATAGGCTAATAGCTATACTCTCTCCACTTGCAAAGATTATGGAAAAATGTATTCATAGACAACTCATGCACCACCTAATCCAGAATCACCTTATGGCAGACACTCAGCATGGCTTCCGTCTTCATCACAGCACTACTTTAGTCCTCCTAGCCTTTACCAACACAATAAACCATAATCGTAACAATAATTATATATCTTCAGCCCTCTTCTTGGATCTTTCCAAGGCATTTGATATGGTTGATCACCAACTTTTAATCCACACCCAGCAAACATACTGTCTAGATACTAGAGCCCTTCAGTGGTTTCAATCCTACCTTATGGTCAACAGTAGGCTGTCCTCTGGCAGAATAAACTCTCTAACCTTCTACCTAACACCCTTGGAGTACCACAAGGCTCTATACTAGGGCCCTTGCTGTTCTCCATCTTCATTAATGACCTTACACTGTCTATATCCAATATGCTGATGTCTCTACTCTGATTTGCTCGGCCACATCTCCAATAGAGTTATGGTCAGCTACCCAGAACACCTTTAATATAATAGAAAACTGGCTTTCTGAATGTCGTCTGATCCTAAATCCCCAAAAAAACTAAAATGCTGTTATTTTCACCAACACGTAGGTCTACCACTTTCACCTTTACCATAAATTCAAATGATGGCACAATAATCTCCCCTGACCCATCTACAAAACTATTAGGTGTCATCATAGATAATGATCTAAAATTTGACCTACATGTTAACCAAATTATCAAAACCATCAATAAAAAACTAGGGTCACTTTACAGAATAAAAGCCTTCCTAACCCCTCCAGCTAAAATTGCCATAGCTCACTCTCACCATCTTTCAACCCTTCTGTATGCATCCCCTCTACTCTTGAATTTAAACAAGACTGTCCTTAACAAACTCTCAATTTGCTACAACCACATTGCCAGGCTTACCACTGGGCTGCCATTTAGGACACATCATTGCATCAATCTAAACCAGCTTGGGTGGCTTGAACTACCCAGCTTAATCCAGTATAACCAACTGATTATGGCCTATAAAATCCTCTATAATTCGGACAATACTCCTGCACTTAAAAATATTATCACCCCTATAATAATCCTAGACCGCTTCGATCCTCTAACAAACTACTAATTCAGACTAGCAAAATTAATAACACAGCCAGTGACTCTCTCTTTGCAAACTCTGTAAGTAGATCCTGGAACTTTCTTCCAGCTGATATTACCTTACTTTCCACCTTAGGTCAATTTAAAACTAGACTCAAACAACATCTGTCACTTAACTGGCTATGTCACTGTATCAAGCCTGGCTAACTGTCTCTAGAATGTGTAAAAATCTGTTAACCATCTTACTGTGTAATTTAATTTAATCCTGATTTACACTCGGGATTAACTCTAAACTGTGGAATTTGTTTAACTTGCTTACTTATGTAATCTCTGTAAATAGTCTGTTTGTAATATGTAATGCTGGTATTATGTAATGCTGTATCTGCTTACCCTTGGAGCTTTTCTCCCCGGGCCTCCGCTGAAAATGGACATGCATCCAGTAAAACTATCCCAGTCAACAAATGTAAAATAAAATAAAAATAAAGTGCAATTGTGTAGGATTCAGTAGTCGTAACTGTATTGTCCATCTACATGGGTGTCCTGAAGTTCACCACTTCTGTCTTAAGAAGCATGAAGTTGGCTTTGGATAATTTTTTTAGCATGGTTTCCTTAATGGGGGGTGGGGGCAGAATGTGGATATGTAGGGTAATTAGCTTATGGTCAGATCGGACAAATGAGGCATTGACTTCAGGTGTGGAACACTGGTCACTCAGGACAAACCAAACCCTGTAACCAACACAAATAACTACAAAGTGAGCTAAATGCTACTCATTGCCAGAAGTCTCAGCCTCCAAATGCACACACTCGAGGCACTTCTCATTATGGAGAATATTGATATCTGTGCAGTAACAGAAACTTAGTTCAAGGCTCCAGAGAGCACACCAGCACTACCAGGATACTACTCATTCCATGCCTTCCAGCATCAGAACCTGGATCATAGCACATAGGGTGGGGATGTATCCATATTCATCAAGTATACCTACACCTCTCTTTACATCCTCTCTACAGGATATGTACTCATAGAATGTTGCACAACAACATTCTTCCCACTCCACAGGGGTGGGGCCATAAAAGACCCTTGGCATTCACACTCTATGAGCCTGATGAGTCTGATCTGCAAGGCAATGCAGCCAATCTTAATGGAAGTCAACAATAAAGACATTGGGAGCCTTCACACGGTTGAGCACACTCAGTTTGGCTTTGTCAAATGCAGATCACGCCGCCTGGACTGGGTGGATTTTTTTGAGACAGTTACCCGGGCTACAGATGATTGAAATGAGCTCCACACAGCCTACCTATATCTTGCTATGGACTCTGACACCATTCCCCTGTCAGGTATCATAGATGAACTCACCAACCTGGGCATGAATCCATACATCACAAGATGGATTGCAAACTGGCTCACAGATAGATCCCACAAATTAAGAGTTGCTGGCTACATGTCAGACTCTACAGTGGTAACAACTGGTGTCCCCCAGTGTTCATTCCTGGGGTCCCTCCTGTTTTGTATAGACTTCTCAAAAGTACATGCCAATACAGGAGGGTTGTGGTTGACTAAGTTTGCTGGGAACTGTAAAGTGTTTGCCATAATAGATTCCCCGGATGACACAAATATTCTCCAGAAGGGACTCTATGAGACAGATGTGTGGTGTCAGAATCATGGCCTCAAGCTCAGTGTGGAAGAATGCATAGTAATCCCCTTTGGTGAAAACAAAGTACCCACAAACTATCACATAGGTGTTACCCCCTAAAAACTGACAAGGTAATAAGGGATCTGGGGACACAAGTAGATAGTCATCTTTCCTTTGACAACCATGTTGCCAAAGTGATTAGGAAATCCTATGTGGCCCACCTAATCAACAAAAAGTTTGCATCAGAATCAAAAGAGGTAGCGGTGGCCCTCTACTCTTAAGTCATCAGATCCATCATTGAGTACAATGCACCATTTTGGATGTACTCGACTAAGCATATCCAGCAGAAGTAGAGACCACAGAGGTACCTCACCAAGAGGATTACTGCCCTCAAACAGTTGTGTTATGCAACACAACTGGTAAAACTAAATCTGTTCTCTGTTGCATACCGCCTACTCAGAGGCACACTCTGCCTAACATACAGAGCCATGTCCAACACATAACTGTTGAACGTGCTCCATCTACGCTTAACAAAATTGAGTCACACTACACACTCCAGGGATATGAACCTCATCACAACACTGAATACAACATGCTGGTGTGATAGAGTACCATCCCAGACACTTGCCTTACTGTGGAACAGAGTCCCAATGTACATCAGACAAAGCCCCTCGCTGACACTCTTCAATAGGAACCTTGGTGAGTGTCTGGGAAACAGACAATTCATGCCAGGCATCACATCAGCAGCCCCACTAGAAAGGGGCTTATGGTACTAACTATTAGAACTAGGGTTTAGGAAACTACACAATGGGGTGGTGAAAGCTGCACAACTTGTCTAGGCTAATATATGCCTTTGTGAAGATAGTCTACTACATACCTATGAACCTATGTGACAGGTACATGTCTACAGATAGTAGATGTGTACTTCATTGTACAGTCATGTTGTACAGCAGGCACATGGACCACATACACTGTAATGCTTACAGATACTAGTGGCTGTTATGTACAGTGAGTGAGATGTGCACCTCATGTCTTTTGGGCCATTGGGATGTGTGCTGGGTGAAACAGTCCTGGATGGCTCCCTGTCATAGTCACACTCTTACACACATCTCTGCCCATCCATCCTTGGCTTATTATACTGTGTTCCCCCTACATATATATAGGTACATAGGTAGGTAATAGGCTGTCTGCCTGAAGGCATATATTAGTATGGCCAGACTGTGCAGCTATCACCACACACGGGGTTAGTTCCCTAGGCCTCTGTGTAGTAGAGCTGATGAAGTGATCCATGGTGTGACAGTTCAGTTTCACATACACTCATAAAGGCTCCTCTGGAAGAGTGTCAGTGAGGGACTCAGCTTAAGGTAGATTGGGAGCCTGTTCCAAAGCAAGGGAAGTTTGTGAGTTAGTAATGTATCCCTCCAGCATGTTCTATTTATTGTTGTGATGATGATATCCCTAGAGCGTGTGGCACAGTGAGCTTAGGTTTACTTCAGATAGTGCAAGTACATCAGTTCTGCATTGGACATGGACCTGTCCGTTGGGTAGAGATCGCCTGAGTATACAGTATGCAACAGAGTACAGATTGAGTTAAATTCAGTCTTGTTGCATGGGGCATCTGTTTGAGGCCAGTAATCCTCTTGTTGAGGTACTTCAGTGGTCTTTCCAGCTGCTGAAGGTGCCTAGTGAGATTCATCGCAAGTGTGCCGTGATACTCTCTGATGGGTCTGATGACTGATGAGTAGAGGGAACCTCCTTTCACCTACATGCAAATACCTTGGCAATTTGTGGGAACACATAGAATGATTTTCTAACCACTTTGTGAATGTGTTTCTGGAAGTAGAGATGACTATCCACATGTGTCCATAGATCCCTTATTATTACCTCAATATTTAGGGTGTTGGCACCTATGTGGTATTTGTATGACTGTAGCTCGAGGCCATAATTTTGACACCACATCTGTCTGACTGAGACCCTTTTTAAGGATGTCTCTGTTGTCCCAAACATCGATTATGACAACCTTTTTGCAGTCATCCACAAACTTTGCTAACCATAGCCCTCATGTGTTTGACTGCATTTCTGAAAAGTATACACCAGACAGGAGGGGTCCCAGGACTGAGCCATGGGGGACAGCAGTTGTTACCAGCTTACAGTCCAACAGGGAGACCACAATTCTTACCTTGTGGGATCTATCTGTGCTCCAGTTGGCAATCCATCAGATGTTATACATGTTTATGCACAGGTTGTTGATTTTGTGGATACGACATGTGTGTGGGATGTTGGAAAAGGGCTTTTCAAGGTCTATGTAGGCCGTGTATAGCTCATTTCATTGATGTATGTCCTGGGTAACTGCCTTGAAAACTGTCTAGCAAGTTTAGCAACCATGATCTGCTCCTGCCCAAACCAAAATGGGTAGGGTTGGGTGTTTGTAGGCTCCCAATAGCTCTGTTTATGAGTTCCATAATGATAGACTCCATGGCATTGCAGATCAGGCTTATTAGGCTTATAAGACAATAGTTCCCATGGTCTGTTGTGCACCAACACTTGTGGAGTGTGCCAAACGTTGCTGTAACCCATTCAACAGTTTCATATCCTGTACAGAGGGTGAGTCTTAACAGACTGTTCAGATGCAGGGTCTGTTTGTTTTGGAGTTCACATATGACACAGCCAGGGAAACCATGTCATCCCATAGACACCATGTTTTTAGGTTTGGATAGAGCTGTTTAACCATTGTATATGTGATTTCTGGGTTTTCACAATCTCCAGGTATGGTAATGGGCCCTTTTGTCAGTGAGAGGGGGGTAAATATGTATGAACCTGTCTGACAAGATGCTGGCAATGTCAGTCATGTACATGTATTCATTTACACTTTGCACTGACTCAGAACATATATGAGTTTACATTGATATTTATGACATAGCAAAAGAAAGCTTCATGGTTCTCTATGGACTCTTTGGCAATATTTTTGCCAGAACATGGCTTGGATAATGTTAAGAGTGCTCATTGTTTCTTGATGATACTGAGATTTATTGATCTTCTTTGGATTTTCACTTTCTTTGAACAAGTTAAGTACTTGTAGTACATAGTTTGATTATGACAGGGGCCCAATATATTATATGGGTCTGTTTTCATATCACTGTGTGTGCAAGGCAGGATTGGTGAATAGTGACAAGTGTTTGGAGTAAGAACTGCAACTGCCAGATATGTGTGGCCTTCCACTTTTATTCCCCAAGGGCATCCCTTATTAGATACTTTTGAGAGAGCTTGTGAAGGTGATCTGTTTGAACTATATAATACATGCTGTAAACCAGATTTCTATAACCTGACACATGAAGAGTTTCAAGCTATTAAGAAACTGCAGGACAACCACAATATAGTGATTAGACAAGCAGATAAAGGTGGGGCTATTGTGGTCTTAGACCGCAATATGTATCTTAACACTATGACAAATATGTTGGATGATTCTGTGACACACCAAATATTGAATAGTAAACAGTTAAACAGATTAAGAGCATGCACTCCGAATTACACAATCTATTTTTATGTAACACCATTGATAGTGATTTATATAAATATTTTCTAGTTGAGCAACCATTGGTTCCTACTCTTAGAGGACTCCCCAAAATACATAAAACTTTAGTTGACCCCCCCCTATGAGACCCATTGTCTCAGGCAATGGGTGGTTAATGGAACCTGCTTCCATTTTTGTTGAAAAACATTTCAGGCCAATAGTGGACAGGAATAAGTTGATACTGAAAGACAGTCAGGAGTTCTTGGAGAGTTATGGCGAGTATGTGTCTTCAAACAATATAAGTAATGACTTGTTAGTTACTTTGGATGTAGTGTCATTGTTTACTTCGATCCCAAAATGACACTGGCATGGAGTTTGTAAGATTGATTCTAACTGAAGAAGGAATCTCCAGGAATATAATTATTAGAATTTTAGCATTATTAGAACTGGTATTGAACAACGTTTTTTTATATGATGGCACATACTATTTACAGAAAAAAGGGGTAGCCATGGGCACCCCTTGTGCAAACTCATATGCTAACCTTGTGTTAGCATATTGGGAGAGGAATTACATCATGGCTAACACCCTATATAGTGACCAAATCAAGTTTTATAAGCGTTTTGTGGACGATGTTTTCTTTACATGGGCTGACACTGAAATGGAGCTATGTGAGTTCATTAATTATATAAATGGCACCACTGACTTTCTGAGATTTGAAGTTAAAAGTTCTGATGTTAAAATAGAATTTTTAGATACGCAAATAAACAAAGAAGGCAGTATATTACATTCTGAAATATATAGGAAATCTTGTTGGAGGAATAGCATTCTACACTGCAGTAGTATGCATCCCCAACATATTTATCATAATATTGTAAAGAGTCAGTCACTTAGGATGTCACGGTTTACTACTGATGATGAAAACTACAGAATGAAGCAAGATATGTTAGCCAGGAATTTTTCATCGAGAGGATACACCAAGAAAGAAGTAGCAAGTGTATATCAAGTTAATATTGCTATGAGACAAGGTGAAGGGAAACCCTTTCTGCACAGGAAAAGAGGGAGCATAGGTAGTACTAATAACAGTGGTCAACGAATGAAGAGGAACATGATGGTAATTCCATATTCTAACAAAAATTTGAAGGTTACAAACATTATTAGTAAGAATTGGGACATCCTAACTACTGATGATAGGATTGCAGAGTTAGTAGGCCAACAACCTAGTTTTTCATATAGGAATACCAAGTCATTAAAGAGGCTATTGTACTATGAGGACAACAAAAAAGTGTCTAGCTTATCCCTCAGACAAGGCACTTTTCCATGCAGAGGATGCAATCAATGCCTTTATATGTCTTGCAATAATAATTTTATACACCCTGACACAGGATATGAATATAGATTTAATTTCTATGCTGACTGAAAATCTAGGGACTTAGTTTATCTTGCAGTCTGTCAGACATGCCAGTCTTTTTATATAGGCAAAACTAATAGAAGCCTTCGTGAACGTGTTAAAGAGCATGCATATGTGATCAATAGGCAGGATGACCGCAATGCACTAGCCAGACATGTCTTATATGTAGGAACATTACATAAGTTTAAATTTAATATCTTAGAGTTAATAAATAAAACAGATAGACTAGGTGACATTAGAAACCGTACTGAGGAAAGTGAAAATAGGTGGATATTAAAACTCCAGAGTCACAGGGGGCATGGATTAAATGAAAAGGTGACTCTGAAGCCTTTCCTAGCAGCACGTCCCTATTTACATTGATTTTAAAGTGTAAATGTTTTATTTATGACTTTTATATTAATGTTTTATTCATGATTTTTATATTGGTTCTAGTGTCTCACTAAGACTTTTTTGTTTAGTTATCTTTATATATATATATATATATATATATATATATATATATATATATAACATATATATTAGTGTATATATTATCTTTCAGGCATATGCATATGAATACACAGGAATTTTTATTTCATTTGCTGATTCCTATGTGTATATGTCTTTAAATGTTCTAATTAGTTTAGTTAATTAGGAAATGGATTTAATGTGATTGGGTCAAATTTATAGGCAGTACTATTTAAATGGATGTGCTTTTCTGTAGTTATTAAAGTCTGAAGAAGCGTCATTTGGATGTGAAAGCGCTTACTTTTACTGCAGCTATTAAAGGATTTATTTTCATACTTCTGCTGTGGCGAGTCTCATCTGTGTTTTTAGAGGTGTATGGTCCACTGTTGTACTCAGACCAAGCCTAAGTGTGTGAGCATGCCCAGTATGACCTTTCAGTATGTTGCTGACTGAAATTTGCTAAATTAGTTTAAGTGTGTGAGCATGCCCACTATGGGCATATATACTATATGTGTGTGAAAAATAAAGTTGGTTTTTACTTCAGGGCTCACCTTTGTTTGTACATCAACAGGAAGCACGCTGTGCTTGCAGGGCTTCTATGAGTCAGTTTGCATAGACTTATCAACATTTCTACATACAGGGGGGACAGCTATTATTTGTACATTTCTACCCAGGGGGGCACACCTGATTGTTACTGTGGGTGTACATAGGATGAGGGGTACACCTGACACTTATACACATTGCTAGGCCTGCACTGCTATGTCAGGTACTCCACTTTAGTCTGTACTGTTGCCTATCGTACTGGCTTCAGGCATACCACTGTACTACAGACCTTAGCTTTCAACTACATGCATATTAGTTTATGACTTCATAGCCTACCCAACCCACATCACACTGCCTGGCCTGCTGTTATCTGTCTGCATAGGCCTGGGGGGGGGTTACTCATATGCCTTTTCAGAGGGCATGATACAGCATTTATTTGCGTTTGCGTTTGTCTACAATTTTCCTGCTGGCTGTGACTGTTAGGTATGTGACCCCCCCCCACAACTGGTATGTGTGAGTGACTTAAGTTGTGTCTGTGCCAGTGAAATGCTGTCATGGCTTAGTGGTTCAGTATTGTGACTGTAGTGCACAGTATCCTGAGTTCGAGTTCTGTCTCTGCTTTTTATTTTCCTGCTGGGCAGACCTGACTGGTTAAGGAACAGTAAAGTAGGTGTGAGGGTGTTTACCAGACTTGGCTCGACTTTGCCCGACTTTGCCCAACTTTGCCCAATGTTGCTCAACGTTGCCCGATGTTGCGCTGGTTAACGCGGTGTGCAGCTACACGCAATTGTATTTAAATATGCTCAATACTGGTAAAATGTGCTTAGCAGTGCTTTATATTGCTTAAAATAGGGCAGTCATGCCTCAGGTGGTGCTGCAGGGCTGCCTATGTCGGATGCACTTAGTACACTCCCTATACATGTTTGAAAACAGGTAGTGTCAAGTTAGGCATCCCTTTTACTGTATGTGCAAGTCAGAGAGAGGTGTCATTTCCAGGGTTTCTACTGAGTCAGTGTATGTGCTATGCGTTGCCTCTTTGCCAAGGCCAGGGCATACTGGGCATGCCTCCTTCTGCCTACTGGGGCAAGCTCAGGTTGTTCTTCCTCTGAGTCACACTGTGCCTGTGCATGCCTTGGCAATGGTGGGGGGCTGTTTGGCCCTGCCCTATGCTGTTCCTGCTGCAGCTGTTTCCACAGGATCATATTGTGTAGCATGGCATATACCATAACAATTTGGGTACATGTAGTTGGTGAGTACTGCAAGGCTCCACCAGATGTGTCCAGGCACCGGAACCGTGACTTGAGCATCCCAAACACATGCTCAATTATGTTTCTTATTTGTGCGTGTGCCTCATTATGGAGTTCTTGTTCAGGTGTGTGTGCATTTCTGATGGGTGTCATCAGCCACGGCTCTGGTGCGTATCCAGCATCCCCCACTAGGTGACCATCAGGGATGTCCCCATTGGCAAATCTCTGGTACAGTTGCGTCAGATGCCAGATGTGGGAATCGTGATAGCTTCCAGGGCAGCCAGCACACACATTCATTATTATGCCCTGGGCATCACACACGACCTGGCAATTGATGGAGGGGAAGCCCTTGCGGTTGATGTAGACCCTACCCCACTCACCGGGTGGTGCTTTGATGTATATGTGCGTGCAGTCTATTGCACCCACTACCTCAGGGTATTCTGCTATTTGGTGGAAAATATGCATATTGCTGGCCAATGCCTCACAGGAATTGGGGAAATATATGTGGTCACCAACATGTGCTGACATGGCATCCAGGAACTGGTGGAGTACCCTGGATGCTGATGCCTGTGAAATCCCCATCATATCACCAGTTGGTCTCTGGAAGGTACCTGTAGCTAGTATTCTTATGCCAACACATACCTTGGTATCCACTGGAATGGGTTCCCCACTGTTGGTTCTGTGTGTGAGGTGTGGCCGGCACAGCTCAACAATTTGCTGCAGGAGGTCTCTGTCCACCCTGTAGTGCTCCACTATCTCCAGCTCATGTAGCCCCTGGTAGGTTACCCTGGGTCTGTACACTCTTCTCCGTCTCCTCACTGTGGGTTGCTCAGCAGCATTCACAACATCACCACCCTCAGCACCTTGCACATGTTGGCTTATGATATTAAGAGCAGCCCCTAACATTTTGTCTGACGTAAGCTTTTTAAGCTTTCCCTCTTTGTATACTGCAGTGGTGCAGAGTTCTTGGGAAAAAACAGGGGGGGGGAATGCTGTTTGCAGAGTTTAAAGTGCTGGGCTGGGTTGGGATAGTCTGCTGCCTGTGTAATTGGCTGGTTCTGATATATTTCACCTGGCAGCTCTGCTAGTTCTCCTTGGTTAACTTCCTACTACTTCTTTTCCTTCCTTTTGCCTTTCTGTTTCCGCCCGGGGCAGCGCCGTGCAAACAAGCACAAACACGAGCACATGCACGCACATGAGCACACATGAGCGCACATGCTGTGTGCATGTTTGCAAGAAATTTCTGATCTTTTAACAGTGTGCACCTTTGGTTTCAGGTTTTCAAATAGGACAACTGTAGGCATGCCTCTTGCAATCCTGAGCAACTCAGGGCAAACACAAGCCACTGTGCTCCAATTAGCTTACAGCCTTTCTGACACACCCTCTCATGATGTCACCTATATTCTACTCTACTACTCACCTACTCCTACTCTTACACTCTTGGGACATGACTCACATGCTGGGGAAAATTGGGATTCACTATCCTTATCCTCATTTGCATAGGATTGCCTACTAATGCATGGTTACATCTCTCACACTGAGCTTCCCCCCCTTAGCAGCCACTACTCAGTGGCCATGTTGTCTTCAGCCTGCCATTCACCTGCATGGCAGGATAAGATTTTTAGTGGAAATGCCTATTTTTGGCTATTTTTAAATTATTTTCTTGTTTTTTAAAGCGCAGCACGTTTGCGCAGTGCTGCGCTATGCTTAAACATCAGAGATCGGGGAAAAAAAGTTAGATTTTTATATTTTTAAACATTTATAAATGCCAATGGCCTTATATTTTTCCATTGACATGCTTCCTCAACTGTATGCATCCTTTATTTGGAGCTGTCATAGCTCCATTTAGCTATTTGCAGAATGGTATTCCGTTACCAACGGAGTACATTTCTGCAGATAACACTAATCTTCCACGGACAGGTTAGTGTTTCCTGGATTTCAAATTTACCTCATTTGCATAGCTTTCAGCAGCAAATGAGGTAATTTGCATACCATGATGTTGTCCGTGCAAGAGTAGCTTTAGCAGCTGTCATGCATGCCCCTGCTGGCTGTTTCTGGATCGCATGGCAGACATATTGCCTGTTTGACATCTTACACTATTCTACAACTCTGTGCAAGCTTTCGTAAATCCGGCCCTTTATGTTTCATGTATGTGTTTGTAAATGTTTTGGATTTTTGAAAGTAGTGCTTAATACACGTTATACATCCATGATTAGTAAGTATTCAGTAGATTTAAAGTCAACATGGAAGAAAGATCTTTCAGTAACAACATACACATTATAGTCAATGGCTTATAAATGTCTATCATTAAATATTAATGGTTTGAACAATAATGTCAAAAGAACTGGTTTGCTTAAATATATCAAAATGCATAAAGCCCAGATCATCTTTTTACAGGAAACCCATCTATTAAAAAAGACCTACAAAAATACTTATTTAATGGCTACATCATTCTGGCTGATTTATGTTTTAAGACTAATAGAAGGGGCAGTCTTATTCTATGGAAAAATACTTATACTATGCCAAGAATTATAGCTACAATTTCAGATAAAGATGGGATGCTAAGCATGGTTATTTTGGAAATCAGTAAGAAGTATTATACTTTGGATACCAGGACTAAGTACTAAATATGTTGACAAATATCTGGACCTGATTACTTTAAATGCAAAAGTGGAAAATTATAGCAACAGGTGATTTTAACTGCCTATTATCAGGCAATGATACTTCTAAAAATGGTAAAATAAAACTAACATCTCAAGCCAAGAAGTTAAATGACTTTACAAACCAGATGAACCTTAAAGATAAACATTGTCTAAGAGAACATTATTCCTTATTCTATACTCACTATTCATGTTGGTTTGGTACACAAACAAACATTGATAAGGTCTTTGTATCAAATAATATATAATCAAAAATATGTGACTTATCTATAATGACTTATCCACTTTCAGACCATAATGCTATAAACTTTACATTAACTACACATACAGATGATTTAAGATTTCTACAGAGAATTCCTGCTTACATAACTAAGTTAAAAGACTTTAGGGAATGGATAATGAAAGAAATAGACATGTCTATGGGAACAAATGATGATGGTGAAGTGACTGATACTATACTATGGGACACCTTTAAAGTTTATATATATGGTAGAATAAAATCTTGGTACCTTAAAAAAAGGAGAGAGTGGGACAAGGAACTTTTAGACTTATAAAAAATAGACAAGATAAAAATGGATGTAAAATCAATGAAATTACTAAGTTAAATCAAAATTACTTAGAAGTTCTGAATCATAAGGTAGCCATAAACCTGGAAAATTGAAATTACAATCTTATGCTGTAAATCCTAAATATCTACATAAAATAGCAGTAAGATCCAAAAAGATAAACAATCAAAATCTTATTAATAAGATTAAATATAAAACTGATGGTTCAGTTAAGAGTACATCTAACTTAATGGGCATATTAGAAGTGTTTAAAAACTACTATAAAGATATAAATAACAACACATCACTTTTGGAGACAGCTAATGTAATAAATATATTTATTCAAGAAAATATAACTACTAAGGTGTCAATGCAACAAAATACCATATTAAATAAGCAAATAACACTAACAGAAGTGAAAGAACAGATAAAAAATTTAAAAGATAATAAAGCTCCATGACTGGATGGAATAATTCCTGAACTACATAAGATTTTTCCTGAATATATAATAAAGAAAATGATGAGTGCCTTTACTATGGTTAAGCAAAAATGTATAACACCCCCATCGTGGAAATATTCAATTATATCTCCAATTTTAAAACAAGGTAAGGACCCCAAATCTTGTGATTTATATAGGCGAATTTCATTACTAAACACTGATTATAAAATTTTCATGACAATATTAGCTAATAAGATAAAGAAAATATTATCTAATCTAATAAGGTAGCCATAAACCTATCCATCTGCTGTAGGACGTACCAAGGTGCTACTATTGTATTAAAGTAATATCAAGAGCACGCTGTTTATTACTAGTGCCTACTGTTAGAACTGACTATTTTCTGACGACATTGTTCTTTTTTAATATGTTTGATGGTAGAGCCTAGTTGTACACCCATATATGCATTTGGTCTGCAGTATTTAACTGTGTATTAACCATTGTGATAGACTCTATTGCTATATTGTGTGCTTAGACACTATTTGCTTTATTTCAATATATTGTGCTAATACCTACTTCCTTACCTGCCTACCACTATTACTAGGGATAAGGTGCTGTTATTACTACACATTTATTAATCCTCTCTCAACTTTTTCTCCTGTCTCCAGTTGTTTTACCCTGCATATTCCCCTTGGGACCTCGCCTGGGTGGACACATATACCTAACTAAAGTCACCAAACTCATCCATTGTTTGTGGTCCTGCAATATTACTTCTCTGCTGCCTCAACCCCCTGTCTGGAAAGTTGAACCTGGTCTCCCCCAGAGGACACGGAGGAAGTATGTGTATCTGCTGCTACTAAACTTTTGTAATTTCTACTCCTTGTTTGTTATCTGTGTAAGCTATCTCCCTGCCAGGACAGCCAGCGGCCTACACCCCTCTTATCTCTGCCTCTCTACTCTCACTCTTATCTAATTCCCTAATCTATACAGGCTCCTTCCCATTTCAGTCCACTTTAGTCCATTGACTGCCCTAGTGGGCCTAGTGTACTTCTATATTTAACCACAAGAGGGCATCCCCTCCCCACTGATATTGCTTTTACTTTACTCACTTCTTACATTTCTTTTTCTTTTATTAGCCTTTACTTTCATTTCTCACTGAACTCATAGCCCACTCTACCTATTATATCCAGAACCCTTACTTACCCTGTTACAGCTTACTTTCCTGCAATTCTATGCTCCACTGATTGACTCTCATCCTTCTCCTGGTGTTTCCCGCTCCGTTCGCCCTTCAGGCTCACTCCGCTCCCCTACCCTGCCCCCAATTCCCACCCGCCCCCAGCACCTCTAGCTATATTCCTCTTGTTACCACACCCACTTCCTCTCTACACCTATCAACCTCCAACACTCTAGACACACCCTGTATCTCCTAATTACCTTTTTGTTACCACACCCACTACTTAACTACACTATCAGACTCCAAGTCTAAACTCTAACTCAGATAACTGATCCTCTTTCTCCCTTTAACACCAACCCCTACCACCTCCAACCTACTTAACTCCATACTCCCCACTACAATCCAGGCTTTTACCATCACATCCTGCTATAATTATCTTTACATACATATATAATACAATTACAGCATTATACCACCAGGTAACCTTAATCAACATGCTTTTAAAACCTTCATCCATCTCTATTCTACTACTACTACTTCTTAAACTTTCCTATCTTCACTACCTCACCCAACCCAGTACCTGCCACCATACACAACTCTATCATATAACTAGCCATCTAAATTCCCATCTCTCACATTCACACTCATCTATCTCTCCCCATCTATATCCTATAAAACACCTCCTATCCTTCTCTTACAAAGTACTTACTTCCCATAAACTCTCCATCCCCATAGCAACCAGAAACCCCTTCTCCATCACAACAGTACCCAATCCTTTTACTAAATTGCTTAATTACCTCTCTAACCATATCCTTCATCTGGTTACCAGTCTCTTATCAGGTGATATCCATCCCAACCCAGGCCCCTCTACCTCCACCACCATCATGAGCATCTATTACTTACTTCATTAAACTCCCAAAGCATAGTCAACAAAGTAGCAACCCTCCATGCCTGGCTCACACACAATAAACCTGACATCCTATCTATCTCAGAAACATGGCTAAAACCCTATATAAAAGACTCTGAAATAATCCCACCTAACTACTCTATCATTAGAAAAGACAGGTCCCACAAAAAAGGCGGTGGTGTAGCTCTCCTATTTTCAACTTCCTTGTTAATTACTCCCTATGACAAACCTATTCCACACTTCAACAACGCTGAATTACTCCTCACTCTCCTTCAAGTCAATAAGCATAAACACATATGTCTTGCATCCCTCTATATCCCCCCAGGGGACAATATCTCCACATTAGAAGATATCCTCTCCTGGCTCTCCAACAACATTAGTAATGAAACCATAATCTTAGGTGATGTAAATATCAACTGGGCCTCCATTCAATCTCCAACTAACCCCCTTAACAGTGGTACTCTTCCCGACCCTCTAAGCGATCATATGCCCATCTTCACTCACCGACTCCCCTGTATCTCTCACCACCCCCACAATTATATTACTACCCGCAACCACAAAAATTTTAACCCAACAACCTTTTTAGATTGTCTAAAAGCAATTAACTGGAATAATCTAAGGACATTATCCTTAGAAGACGCAGTTGCCCACTTTAACTCTACATTCTTAAAAATACTAGATTCCCAAGCCCCCTTAAGGACAAAGAGAATACAAAATAATTCTGCCCTCTGGCTAAGCAAAAACACATTAGCAACCATGCGCCTTAGAGATAAAGCCTGGGCACTTTATCAGAAAAGAAAGACCCCTGAATCCCACATTGAATACAGAACCCTTCGAAACAAAGTAAAAAAGCTTACTATCTCTTACAGACAAAATTACTTCTTTACACTCCAAAACAATAATAAAACAAATCCACAGAAATTCTGGAAAGGAATCTCTACCCTCCTTAACCCCAGCAAACCACACACCCCTACCCCTGACCCAAATGCCCCAGAATTAGACCTGGCTACTCAATTTAACTCCTTCTTCATTGAATCTATTAGCAAACTAACTTCCTCTTTTCCTACTTCCACCTTACCATCCAATACACCCCCACCCTCTCCTGCCAACAATCCACCCTGCACTTCTGCTCCTTCCTCATTCCCATCTACTCACTCTATATTCCCCAACTCTTCTCCTACTCTAACTTCCTTATCATCCTTACCATCATCAAATACTCTCTCTCTCCACTCAGCTCTATTCTCATTAAAGCCTATACCCACTTCTACAATAAAGAAACTCCTTCAAAAATTGAAGCCTTGCACTAATGCACCTGATAACATCCCCTCTTACTTCCTAAGCATAGCTGCTGAAGCAATTGCCTATCCCATAAGCATTCTCATCAACCGCTCAATCCTGGAATGTACAGTGCCCCAACTCTGGAAACAAGCCTATATCATTCCTCTGCATAAAGGTGGCAATAACTGCAATGTTAACAACTTCCGTCCCATTGCTATCCTGTCCCCCATTTCTAAACTTCTAGAAAAGTGTGTCCAACTTCAAGTACTACCACATCTTTTAGAGAATAACCTTCTTACCCCTACACAACATGGCTTTAGGCAAAATCATAGCACCATGACAGCCCTCCTCTCCTATCTTGAAACTGTAAATAAAGCACGTGATTCTGGCCAAATTGTCTCTACCCTACTACTTGACCTCTCTAAGGCCTTTGATACTATCTCACACAGTCTGCTCTTAACTAAACTTTCCAAACTTAACCTTTCTCCCTCCTCTGTGAACTGGTTCTCCAGCTACTTATCAAATAGATACCAAGCTGTAAAATGGAAAAAGGCCACTTCCTCTTTCCTTAGTACCCCCACCGGAGTTCCCCAAGGCTCCATACTTGGTCCTCTTCTCTTTAACATATTTATAAATGATTTCTGTAAATCTATCCCATTCTCAAACATCATCCAATATGCTGACGATTCTACCATTATCTGCTCTGCCACATCTACACCCATGCTCCAAAAGCTTACGCAAGACGCTTTCTCAATTACTGAGCATTGGATGAAAAACTGGTACGAAAAAGATACAAAACAAATGAAATTAGTCCACAGGCAACCTTGTAACCAGCAAGCCAACCAAAAGAAACTTTTCCTTAACGCAATTTTATTTACTTAATAAGCAAGCGTTTTTGCCGTACACCCTGTCACAGCAGCTTCATCAGAGATAAACAGAACACAAAGCGGCTCTTGTTTATTTTATTAAAACAGAGTGATCAAATTAGCAAATAGTCACTCTTACTATGCTGTAATAAAAAAAACAAAAAAAAAAAAAATTCAAAATCAAAACTTAAAATAAACCACCTAGCTCTCAACGCCTCCAAAACTAAACTCATGGTATTTACCCCCTCTAAAACTACTCCCTTCGACACAAACACATTCTTGATTACTAGTCAAAACAACTCATTTCTAGAACTGGTGTCTGAAACTAAGTTACTTGGTGTCCAAATTGATAACCAGCTTAATTTCAACTCCCATCTACAACTAAAGAGTAAAAAAACCCACCAAAAGCTAGGTATGCTCTACCGTCAAAATCAATACCTCACAAAGACCTCTAAAATCACTCTCTCTTCTTCCTTTCTTATTCCCTCCCTTCTTTATGGAGCGCCACTCCTAACTAATCTTCAGTCCTCTCTAAAAAAACAACTTTCCTCTTGCTACAACAAAATTGCCAAGTTCGCTAACAGCCACAGGTCTTCCACCCACCACTGTTCCTCTCTCCAAAAACTAAATTGGCTTGAACTACCAAATCAGCTCAACTATATTCAGCTAACCCTAGCCCATAAGCTCATTAACAACCCCTCTCTTTGTCCCTCCCTGTCTTCTGCTTTTAAGTTGCACCTACCTGACAGAGTCTTAAGGTCAAACAATCAAAACCTATTAGAAGTACATAAACCAACTCGTCCCCCAGGCAAAAACCTACTATCCTTTAACCTAGCTCGTCTTTGGAACTCACTCCCACCATCCATTTGTACCATCTCTAATCATTACATGTTCAAAAAATCTCTTCACATACATCTTAAGTCCCAATGGGAATGCTCTTGCTCCCACCCATCATAAAAATATGGTAATCTTCATCTTCCATTCATTCACATGTCATTTGACTATGCCTATATAACTAATTCTCCCTACAAAATAACTACTCTGTACGACAAAGCAATTCCACCTCTTTATAGCCCAAACACACCTCACATTTATTTTATTTTTTTTTTTACAAGATTGCATTGTTGAATGTATCTCAAATGCGAATTCAATGTTTGTATTTTCTTTTACATTTGTATAAGTATCTTCAGTAATCTATTGTATGTTCCTTGTCTGTTTGTTTGTTTTTTGGAGCTTTTTCTATTGTATGTACCTAGTCTGTATGTTTGTTTTTTGGAGCTTTTCTCCCCAGGACTCCATTGAAAACGGGTTCTTTTAGGCCCAATGGACTATCCTGGTAAACCAACTGCAAATAAATAAATAAAATAAATAAATAATACATAATGATCAGACAGGGTTCATTCTTCATAGAAAAGTGCAAGATAACATTATTGAATTACTATCATTAATATACATAGCATGCAAATACAAAAAACAGCTAACTATTATCAGCCTAGACATAGAAAATGCTTTTGATTCTATTAGTTGGTCTTAGCTACAAAGAATTCTGATTGGTTTTGAATTCTCCTCAGATTTTGTCAACTTACTAATGAAAATTTATAGTGGGACACAAGCTTATGTGAAAATCTGATCATGTCTTTCCTCACCACTAGAAACCCTCAAGGGAACTAGACAAGGTTGTCCTTTATCACCATTATTGTTTGCTCTTTCAATGGAACCTTTTGCTACTTATATCAGAAACAAGCAAAATATAAAAGGCTTTCAAGTTAATAAGGACTATTGTCCTACGATACAATTATTTGCTGATGATATGTTGTTAATGTTGAGTTACATTGATGGTTCTTTGCATGATGTTATAAATACCTTAAGCAAGTTTGAAAGAATTTCAGTGCTTAAATTTAATCACAATAAATCCAAAATATTACTAATTAACAAAAAGATCAACAAAAACCTAAGGGAGAATAGCCTGTTTAATTGGGAGAATTATGTATTAGAATATGTGGGTGTCAGTATAAAGCGTACATGGAAAGAGTCTGTTAAACTAAACTACAATAATTTAATAACCACCATTAGTGAGCTAATCAAAATGGAATAAAATATTCTTCACAATGGAGGATAGGCTCTCTTTAATTAAAATGATAATTTTACCTAAAATTTTGTTTTATATACAGTCATCAATACTACCCCCTCCCAAAAACTTATTTAAAAAATTAGATTTCAAGCTACTTAAATTTTTATGGTTCCCCTTAAAACTTAGAATTGCATATAAATGGCACATTAGAGCTTGGAACAGTAATGGGATAGCATTCCCTAGCTTAGATCTTTACTCCAACTTAGTTATAATTAATGTAATATTACATTGGATCTCACCTACCTATATATCTGGCTAGAAAATAATACATGAGATTCATATAACTGATGTCAGAACTATAGAAAATCAATTTAAGGAACAATACAGAGTGAGTAGCATTCAATGGCTTTTATGTGTATTTTTTTATTTAGCAAGAAGTTTGATCATTTTTCTTATGGCATTAATCAAATATTTAATAACTTTAAAAATATAATTGATTGTAATTACAGCATTAAACAATTCATATTTCTTATAGTCCCTATAGCATACTCTCCTGATTGCCTAGATTCTTTCAACATCAATGCAATGCAAAACTGAAAGGAAAATAAACTTGATATTCTGGCATCAGATTGTTGAAAATAAGAGTATTAAACCACTGAACTCTCTTCTATGTAGTTTTGATAATAGTCAAGACAGTTGGTTGTTTATACACTCATTATGACAGTTTATAGAAAACAAAATGAGAGTATCAATCAGTCTAGAGACTGAATCTATACCTAGTTTGATCCAGCTTTTTATTAGGTGTCTTGAAAACACAGATGATCAAAAATTAAGTATCTCACCTATCTATTACATACTAAGAGAAGAAAAGTTTGACTCAGATTTTTGAAATTACTATGTAAAGATTAATGGAGAATAAATATCTGATGAATCGAAATCTATGTATGGTACCTCTTCTTCATTATATTAGAGATTGTATACATGGAAATTTATGAATAGGAGTTTCTGTACTCCACATAAAATAAATCTTATACTCAAAAACAGTGAAAGTAAATGTTGGAAATGTAATGAATTACTAGAGACCAACTGGGTTCACATGTTCATTGAATGTAGAAATGTTGTTTAATACTGGAAAGACTTCAGATATTTTGTAAAGACTTTATGGTCTGATATCTGTCATATTTCTAGCTCACTAATCCTATTCAATGTTCTTATACTTGATGTAATACCTACATCTCAGATTCAGTTACTCTGGTCAGTTCTAGCAATTGCCAGAAAAGTTATTACTTTGAACTGGAAAAGTAAACAAGATTTGATGTTTAAAGATTTTATTAATTTAGCAAAAGTTGTTTATAAAAAAGAACTGCAAACCATTTGTTATAGAACTCATAACATTACTCATAAAAATAGCATGCAAAAACTGGAAAACCTTTTGAACAAATACTGATAACTTCTCATGGATAAAATGATTGTTTATCATGGATGAATGTAAATATTGTAAATAGTTTTGTTATTGTTTTATTGTATTTGTTATATGTACATTTGTTTATGTTTATAATGAAAACAAAATAAAAATGTTTTTGGAAAAAAATAAAAACAAGTCAATATTTATGTACCTGCACTAGACAGAGATCAGATATTAATGCAGTTGAGTTTGCCATTGTGTAAACTTTAAGATGGAATATTTTAAAAGCTTGTACGTAGCATGGTTTTGGAATTAGTGATGTAAATATAAACAAGCAATATTTGATGCCTAGAGGTGTCAGTAGGAGGCAACTGCAGATGCACCTGGAGGCATCACTCCAATGTAATGAGGTAGGTAACACCACATACAAAATGAAAATGGAATAAAGATTACTCAGAAGGAATGAAAAGAGAAATAAGGCAGTAAGACTAGGAGAATGGCTTTGAAAAGCAAGGCATAGAAGAATACTTATTCAAAAACTTGAAGAGATGAGAAATCACTACCATCCGAAAAGAAAAGAAACGCTACATAGTGGGTGATAACTGGAATAGCAGGTAAAGCAGTAATAAACAAAAGGAGCAGACTGCATTGCATTTATAGAGACAAATCTGAGCAGCATAAAACATGTATTAGTTTAAAGAGTCAGGCCAAGAATAAAACTAGAGAAGACAAGAGACGTTAAATTAACTTTTAATGCAGGTCATAATAGAAGAAAATAGTATGATGTCATGATTAGGGGAGAAGTATGTTTGACTTGAACATGCAAATAATGCTAAACTAATACAGAAAAAGATATAGGACACTGTATGGTATTATCTATGAGAAATATTCACATTAAACTAACTTTTGTCTAGTGGATGACCACCAACATGATGATAATTGACTTCAATGCATTGCTTAGTTTCTGTTGTCACTCCAAATATTTGTCAGCATGGGAGGATATGGTCAACAAACCATATTACTTTGCCAAGGATAGTATGTGCCTGTCCCCTGTAGGCTTTTAAATTTTGGCTAAAACATTGTCCTCCCCTAAAGTACCTTTTTAGACATTGCCATACTGACATGTTTTCTTCTGATACTGACAAACCTTCCAGCATAGCAAGACCAACCCAAAGGAATCTAAAAGTGTTGCTGCTCAATCCCGGGAGCCTAAACTAGAAAATCCACTATCTCCAGATTCTCCTCACCCTGGAGAATTTGGACATCTGTGCATTTACTAAAATATGGTTTAAAGTCTCAGAGAGAACCCTGGCAGTGCAAGGCTACAATGCCTTCCACACATTTAAGCCAGATACTGCATAAGCAGGGACCAAAGTTGGAGGTGTCCCAGTCTATATCAACACCTTAAGAATAGTCAAACAGGATGATGTGCTTGAGGTTCACCATGTTCAGATTTCCACAGGCAAAGTCCCATATTATAGGGACTTTGCCTGCTCGCTAACTATAGGTCACGCTCTAAGACCAAAGAAAACCATAACCCATACTTGGACTTACTAGAGGCTTTCACCATTCAGCCCAATACCATATTCATAAGTGACTTCAATTACCCCCACTATAAACTGGTATACTTGTTGGGCTCTGTGGAGTTTATCTGTATTGTACAGATGTAGACTTCTTCACATTCCACTGGAATTTTGTCAGCATCAGAAATGTTTTAAGAAGCAATAATACAAGTCATTGAAGGACTGGAGAGTGTCATATATAAATATAAAGATGCAGTGATTCCATAGAACAACATAACATGGGCCTAAGCCATTTGCGTGACCATATATGATGTAATTATTTGACAGTGAACACATCACTAACATTTGTTTTTAGTATTATGTATATGGGACATTTGCTGATGAGTAAAGGTACTCAACCATTTACAGAGAAACTGAGGCAAGTAATTAAGATGGATCATCCTTCAGACACTAATTGTTATGATTTTTTGATGTGGTGCAATGCCAATACAAATTAATATCTAATTCGCCTGAGGTGCCCATACCTCTGAGGATGGCATTCAAGAAAGCATTATTTGGCACTGGAACCAACAACAAGAAAACAGTTGTCAACTGATGAAGAAATATGTAATTTAGTGACAGTATGATATTATGACATCATGAAGCCAACACTGGAGCAGTTATGTTACAAGAGGAGTAGGCAGTTAATTATGGGTCACAAGCAATGACAGATACACAGATGTAGTTTGACCAAACTGAGAAGGAATCGTTGGCCTTAGTGTAAGGCTGTGTAAAATTATATGGGTGTACATTGTAATGTATACATTGCAAAGCCCATTCAAATCCTGCCTTCTTTTAAACCTTACTCCTCCCTCTGCATGTATTGTTCCCATAATTCCCATGTTTTTCTATGTAATTTGCTTCTACCCTTTTCTAAAGATCTTAATTCCAGTTGTTTTTTTCTCTTTTACTATTTTCACTACTTGTTGGTTTAGACTTTGATTTCCAGTTTTCTAGTAATTGCTTTTTGGCAGCTACCATAATTAGACTAAGCAAGGCCTTATAATGTCTAGTCAATTCCGATTCTGTATCATATCTCAAAAAAAAAATGACTACCTTAGTTACACCAATTTGCTCACCCAGTATCTCTTACAGTGCAGTCTGTATGGAATCTTTAAAGTCTGACAACTTGTTACACTCCCTAAAAATATATTCCCAATTATCTCTTTCTTCCCCATCATACCTCAAACATGTGCTGTCTACCTGAGGAAAAATTCTTTGGAGTCTACTTGGAGACATTTGATTCAGAAGTTTAATGCTATGTGCTACTAAAACCTAAACCATGCAGCAGTTCCATACTTGATTCCCATAGCCACCATTTGCCTACTGTGTAACTCTGAGCTAGTCACTTAACCAGGTTCTGCCAGGTTGCCCCTGAAAAGAAACTATGTGCCTGCTTAATGAATGTTTTTAATTGGTTGTAAAAAAAGCTGTCAAATGTATAACATGTATGAAAAAAGAAGCAAGAACTCACGGCCAGGCAGGACAACAGAGCCGATCCTAGGATAAAAACAGCAGAGTGTAGAATAAATATTATACCATGACCCCCCCCCCCAAAACGTGCACGCTGATTGGCCAGCGTGCACATTGTAAATCGAGTTATACTAATGGAAAAAGGTCCGTCCGGACTTTTTCCATTAGTATAACTCTACTAAAACACTGTCTCGCTATGTTAAATGGGTTTAACATAGTGAGACAGCTTTAAAATAAGCAACGGAGATCTCCGTTGCTTATTTTAAAGCTGTCTCATATGCTAAACCCATTTAACATAGTGAGACAGGTTTAAAAGCAACGGAGAAAGCAAGATCTCCGTTGCTTTTTACTGTTCGCTATGTTAAATGGGTTTAACATAGCGAGACAGTTTAAAATAACAACGGACATCTCCGTTGCTTATTTTAACTGTCTCGCTATGTTAAACCCGTTAACATAGCGAAAATAAAAGCAACGGAGATCTTGCTTTCTCCGTGCTTTCACAACTCTGATGTACTGCGCAGGCGCGCAGTACATCAGAACTGCCGGATGCCAGACATCTGCGGAAGGGCAGTAAGCAGGCATTATACTATGCCATTATTTAAGAAAAGTAATAGTTTCTTTTCTTAAATAATGTCATGGTATAATAGCAATAACCCACTTCTGGGTGTGGGTAATGAGGTATTTACCCACGGTTGGCTTTGTTTGGTTGCTCGGGCTTCGCCCTCGGGACCAAACCACGCCAACCGTGGGTAAATCCAGCATTACCCACACCCAGGCGTGGGTTATTGCTATAATATAACAGCATCTACCAAAATAAGGTGATTCCACAGCAGTATTCCGTAGTAAAAACTTTAATGTCACAGCAGTCTTCAGCAGCAGCAAACAAACAGGTTAAGCACTTTCACCTGGATCCACCAGACTTCGTCAGAACAATTCTCATCACAGCACACATTGCTTAAATATACTTACTAATGCAATTAAATAAATTAATTAAGTAGCCCAATTAAGTATCCACATGTTTTAAAACCACAAACCACCCTATCGTCAAATATTGGAAATGTCTCCTGCTATACTATGTTCTAATACAACTGTTTTTTACATATAAGATCATATTACATGAATCTATAAATAAAAAGTATGAAAAAACATGAAAAAATAAACAAAAAACTCCCTATAACAGCAATCTAATGTTCATGTTAAATGTTAAGTATATATTATTAAAATCTAAAACCAATGTTCAATGTTCAAAAAATTCACTAGACAAAATCAACCTTGTCACAGTATGAAAAAAGCTATACTAAAGGCACTGCAAGACAGAATGAAAAGCTGTCAAATCTATAACATGTATCAAAAAAGTTACAGTAAAGACACTACAAGACAGAATTAAATTCTTGGCAGACCAAGGAGTAAACTACATGCATGTCTATTCCATTTCAAAAACAACTGTTATCTTGCTCTGGCTGTCTACTATTCTAAGTATTTAGAGGTCATCTGAAAGCTATAGCTTTGCAATCAGTCATCACACCAGTAAGAGTCCATTTCATCATACCATGGTGTTCCTGGCATTCTTATCACTGAATGATCCACAATTTATATGCCAGGAATTTCATACATTTGACCAACAATGGAATATCAACACATTGCATCTTCACCAGAATATCTATAATGAAATGTACTGGTAGAAAAGTAATTCAAACTATGATACAGTAGTGTTGGAAGAACTGTCATTCAATATCATGATTCATAGGTGGAGAGAAGATAGAAGCTGGTAGCAACAGAAACATTTACCTCTCACTGTAGAGGGGGTCTGATACCTAGGCAAGAACTTGTTTAAGAAAGGAAGAGAGGAATTTCAGTCTTAAAAAATAGCCTGGTCTGGGTCAAAGAAAGAGCAAACAGCTGAAGGAAGATAGACTGAAGCAAAGTTAGAAACTGGCAAAGAAGGCCTATAAACTTAGTATAAATGGGACTAAAGAACTGTGAGTTATTGAACTTTAATGAACTATTTACATTCTGTCACTTAAGTCTGATTATTATCTATCTGAAAGCATTTCAAAGAGTTATAAAACTTATATATTGCTGTGATAAATTGTAATAGTAAAATGAAAATAATATAAGATGGAAAAGTGCATGTATTTGAGTAAAATTTTTAATGTGTACCACAAAGCTTAAAATATAATGGTAAATGTACTACTAATCCTAAGTAAAACTGTTACTTAGCTCCTTTTATTTAGTATAGAAACAATCCACGTCATCTGATAGGGTTCTCATGTTTACAGTTGGTGGAAAGAGACATACCGCTCAACATTTTATAGCATGAAATCTGCACAAAACCTACAGAAATTGGGGACAAAAACTGAAAAATAGGGATAAGGTATAAACTTAGAAACTTGTTAGAATAACAAGATCTGTGTTAGCATGCATTGTCTGAAGGCTATGAAGTCTGAGAAATGTCTGTCATTATTTAATGACTCCAACCCACACTGATTTCCACATAACCACAAATTTTAAGAGGAACAGACCAAAAATATCAGTGAAAATCTGAACAATCTACAATAATCTGGTAGTTGAGAGATATGGAAAGAGAATGAGAACAAAGCAACCTCCTCCATGTTTTCTACTTCAGCTGGAGAAAATGCAGCATTCAATCAACCTGACAGACAAGTTCAACCCAAACAAAATTATTGCCAAGATACTTTTTTCAGTGAGGCCTAGAGAGAAATGATGAGAATTCAGAATTTCATTGACACAAAATAGCACAAAGCTATTATAATTGTTTATGCCAGTGTACAGAGATTCTGCTAATACTTAAGATGGCCTGAGGCTGAAATGTAACAGAAGACACTTGCACAGGCCTGGTCTGCCCTCAATGCAAAGCAATAATGTGACTGAGAAGCTGGCTATGACAGACTGTCCTTGCAAAGAAGTAATACAAATGCCAGACAAAGACACTGTTCTTGAGTGATCATCTCATACTCCTGATCAAGATCCTGTACTGATCAATATCTCATCTATGGGAAGGGATAGAGATGATGAAGTTTCAATTGATGTGTGCTGAACCTACTATGGCATTATTATCATCTGCTAGTGGTTGTAAAGTAACAGGGTTTTGTAGGCTGATTAAAAAGCCTTCCAAATGGAATGATTTTGCTGTATATTATGATAGCAAGGACTAAATTATATACCTGTTTTTAATTTCTCCAAGTCTTTTGGGTTTCTAATACCATGATGGGAATGGACCCAATTCCTATGTCAAAGTATGATTAAAGTTCATGAAATTAGTATTGGCATAAGGAGACATTATACTTTATGATGTTTCTAAAGATTGGCAAGAACAGACCTCTCTGGATCTAGATGCCATGCCCTTGCTTATAAGTTGAGCAACATTGAAGGATTTTCTTATTACCATGGATAAATATTGGTTGAAGGCTAGGTTACTATATGCAAGAGTTCCCAGATCCCCGACATAGTTACTCGGGTGGCAGACTTACCAAAAAACACTTATAATGCATTTCTTGGTATTGAGTTTTTAAGTCATGTCTTTGGCACCATGGGTTTCTCTGTGTTAGACCTTCCTGGAGGGTGTTCTCATCTTAGGTAGATTCAGTGTCTGCTCCCAGTTTGCAATCATCTGCGAACCTGGCTAGCCAGATGCCTTTGACACCGGCTTTGACATCTGAGAAGTAGATGCCAAAGAGAAGTGGACCTAGTACAGAGTGCTAGGGGACTCCACTGGTACCCAGCCTTTTTGTGGAGGTGGCCTTACTGACTCTAACCTCCTAGGTCTTACCAGTGAGCCAGCTAGCTATCCAGCATGTTATAAAGGGGTTTATACATAGTTCCATATGTTTGCTGACAATGTCTGAGTGGGATATTGTATCAAATAGCCAGATCTAGGTAAGGCAATATGCACTGTTTTCCCCTCATACGTGGCCTTAGTGACCTTTTCAAAGAAGCCCACCAGATTCTGTAAGCATGACCTTCCTTTGACAATACCAAACTGGGATGGATCCTCTATGTGGAGGTCTCCTATGTCTTTGTTGATAATTTCCATGATAATTCTTTCAATGGTTTTGCAAGTAAGACTATTTTCATAGGTTCATAGGAGATTAGTAGGCTAATGGCTCAAGAGCCTTTACAAGCCTAGTCAGTTTTATCTAGATTTTATCCAATTTTCTATCCCTAGGGGAAAGATAACAAGGGTCAGCTAGAGGGGGGGGGTTTGATTATTTGTACAGACTGCCTCTGTCCATAAGAGAGTGAATTTACAATTTCCCATCCATTGGTCCAGACTGCACTTGAAGATGCTCAGTAAAAACTCTGCTTAAACTTAATAGGAACCTATTCCAGAGGAGGGGCAATCGTTGGGATACATATTTGTCTCTCCAGCATGATCTATTCATGTCAGAAATCAGGTTTAGATCTTTCAGGCGGGTAACCTTTATGCAGTTAATTTTGTAAATATGCAACATTTCCATCAGGGCTGGATCAGAGACTGCCTTGTAGGTCATGCTCAGATCACCTCTCAGTAATTGGTAGGAAACTGAATACAGTGATAGGGCTTTTAATTTGGTCATATATGACATGTGGTTATACCCTGTATTTTTTACTAAGAAACCTCTGAGGATGCTCCAGTTGTTGCATGTACCTGGTGAGGTACATGCCAAGGGGGTGCATTGTACTAGATTATTGGTCTGATGAGGTCTGAGTACAATGGTACTGTGACATCCTTAGATCTAGATGCCATGCCCTTACTTATTAAGCTGAGTCACATAGAAGGATTTCCTCACCACTGTGGATACATGGTGGTCAAAGTTCAGATTGCCGTCTATCTGAATACCCAGATCTCCCATCACTGGATCCACTATTGGGAGTGCTATCAATGCTGTAATTTGTGGGGGCATTTGATTCCACAAAGGGTATTGTTATGCATGTCTTTGTGTTTAGTTTGAGGTCATGGCTCTGACACCAATCATTAGTTTGCATCAGACCTTTCTGTAGGATATCAACATCATTTGGGGAGTCACTGATTAACCCCAACTTGCAGTCATCAGCAAACTTGGTCAGCCAAAGGCCATCTACATTTGTCTTGACATCTGAAAAGTATATCCCAAACTGGAGGGGGGGCAGCACTGAGCCCTGTGGTGTTCCACTGGTGACTTGCCTCTTGCTGGATGTGGATTCCCCTCACTCTAACAATATGTGTCCTATCCGTGAGCCATTTGGCTATCCATCTGGTGATGTAGAGGTTTATGCCCAATTCTGTAAGTGCATCTATAATACCTGAGTGGGGTATTATGTTAAATGCCTTGGCCAGGTCAAGGTAGGAAGCATGCACTGTCTTTCCCTCATCCATGGCATTGGGGACCTTTTCAAAGAAGTCCAACAGACTGAGCAAGTAGGACCTGCCCTTGATGAAGCCAAACTGGGTTGGGTCTAGAGACTGGAGATTTCCTATGTCATTGTTAATCGGGTCCACAATTATCTTTTTCACAACCTTGTATATGAGGCTAGTCAGACTTATGGGACAGTAGCTTCCTTGGTCTGTTGAAGCCCCCCCCCCCCCCATGCAGAAGGATGACTACTGCTATCCTCCACTCTACTGGGACAAAGCCTGTCTGGAAACTGTGCTAAGCCATGTTTCAAGCTATTTAATAGGATCCCTGGAATTCCATCAGGGATCATTGATGCCATGTTTCTAGCTTTATAGAGTACAGTGATGACCTGTTCTTTTGTGATAACAGGCAAAGGAATGGTAGTGGGTATTTCTGGGTAGTGACCAAAGGTGATGAGGGGTTGAAATTTAAGCTGAATTTATTGGCCAGCAGGTTTGCTATTTCTTCTGGCTGAGTATAGGTAGTGCCATGTACAGCCGACTCAGCAGATTGTTGAGTGTTTCCCTTAAGATTTCAGACATAACTAAAATGTTTTGTTGTTATCCTTTGCTTGGGAGGCTATTTTAGTCTCGTATATAGATTTTGAAGACTTGACTAGCTCTCTGATTTACCTGTTGAGAATAATGAGGGATATTTTTCTCTGCTTTTGACCTCCCCAACGTCTTCTAGACAGGGTTTCTTCCATCTGTTGTATAGTCTATTTATGCCAGGGGTTCACCAGGGTGGCTTATTTTTCCAGCTAGACCTGGGTTTAGTTTGATTAGATACTACTGTTTCTGTAAAGTTGTTTAAGTGCTTGTACAGGGCATTTGTGTATTCTTCGGCACTAGTTTCCATGTTTTTGGCATTGGGGGAGTTTTAAAATTATCTATGGTATCATGTAGAAGATAATTTGCCTTGGAAAAATTCTTTAGGGTTTTAGGGTTTGAAGGGGGTTCTACCGTTACATTTATTTCAAAAGAGATTGATTTAAGATTCAGCCTTACCAACAAGGACATTATTCTGGAGATTAATGTTCCCCCATGTTTGTGAGGACTATGTCAAAGATATTTGAGCCCCTAGTGAGAGTGCAGACCAGCTGTTCCAGAGCATTTGCACTGACAAAGTCCAGGAATCTCTGAGCCTGCATGTTAGTGATCATATATGTTTCCCATTTTATGAAGGGGTAGTTAAAATCACCCGTGAGTAGTGTGTTGGGCTGATTGGTAAGTTATTCTAGTAACTTCAGGATTTTGCCTAAAGTCAGCTGAACATGGAGTAGCTCAAGTGAGACATCATACTTGATCAATCTGGAGGTGTGATTGTTATTTATGTAAATGGAAACACCTCCTTCTTTCATTTTTTTCCTTCTCAGGGGATGGTCTGAATGTTTGATACGTCTGTTGGTTTGGCACTGCCTAATAAAGACACTATGGGAGTGGTTAATGCCTTGGCCAGTATTCAAAAGCTTAGCAGCCACAGGTGCAGGCCATCTCTGCCAAAGCAGCATTGTCTGTCAATCATGTCATCCCAAACTGATAAAGAATAGATCCCCTTGGAATGACACCAGTAGCTAAGCCAATTATTGAAGTCAATCATTTTCTGTTTCTATTGTGGTATCATTCTTGGTGAGAGTAGAAGGCTGCTCAATGAGAGGTTCATACCAGCCTGCAACACATATTCAAAGAGGTCCATCATGTCTCTCTTCATATAGTTCAGGGAGGTACAGCTCAGGTCATTCACATCCACATGGTTTATGATTTAGCCATACTGGTATTTGTGGTTGAGTGACCTGAGTGTCTGTATGAACTGACTGCAACCATCTCTTTATCCAAACTCATGAGGTGGGTGTCTGTGTGTCTCACAATGGAGTCTCCCATGACAAAGAAGTTTGAATGCATGGTGTTTTGCTTCAGGGGCATTAACCTCCCCCATAGTGCTTGTGAAGATACTATGATGTGTATTTTTGAGTCTACCTGAAAATGCCAAAAGTCCACAACGCCAACAACAAGAACACCGACACCGGAAGATTGACAATGGAGAAGACCGAAAGTTGAGAATCCCGATGCTAAGAACACTGACATGTTAAGGTAAGTGTGCAATAGAGATGGACGTTAGGGTCTGGGTGTGGGTAAGGTAAGTATGTGATAGTGACGGACGTTAGGGTAGGGTGCGGGTCAGGTAAGTGTGCGATAGTGATGGACTTTAGGTTTAGGGGCAGGTTAAATGATTTAGGGTTAGGGTGCATGTAAGGTAAGTGTGCGATAGTGATGGACTTGAGGGTTTGGGGCAGATTAAGTGAGTTAGGGTTAGGGTGCGGGTAAGGTAAGTGTGCGATAGTGACGGACCTTAGGTTAGGGTTTGGGTTAAGGTTAGTGCATAGATAGTTGTGTATGTAAGGTTTAGTGTAGGTTTGTAAGGTTTTTGGTGTGCTTGTGTTGTGTGTGTGTTTTTCGGGAAAGATATTTGTTTTGTTGATTGTCGGGATTGTGGTTTGTCGGGCATGTGAATTTTTGTTTTTGAACTTTTGGTTTTGTCGTGTCGGTTATTTTGTTGTCGGTGTGTTGGCATATCGATGTTATCAGGTAGACCCATATTTTTACCTGTATCGCTAGGTGTTGACTTGGTTTCGTTTGCATGTTGCTTCTGAAGGCAGAGTACAGAAGGCTTTTATGGGTTTGTTAAGTTACTTGTGATTATCTCCATATACGTGTGTTTATGTGTCATGACCTCATTTAGTGAGGGAAATGATTTGTGTGTGCTGACAACCTGTTTGTCATTTGATTTGTCAGTATGTGAGAGTTGTGTCTCAATTTTCATAGTGTAACTACATCTCTCACATGCTGTATTTGTTTGTTTATTTCAGGATTAAGTGGTTGTCAGTATACATGAGACAACTGCTACATTACGTTAGAGTGCCCATTTCCACCAAGCTGGCCACAGAGATAGCGGGAAAATGCCTATCCATGGTTTTAGGATTTTTGCTATGGGTTTAACCAGAGAGAAGAGTGGGGAGATTTAACTGGACTGGGATGATAGCACAGGGATAAAGAATTGGTGCTATACTTAGTGTGAACTGCAGCTATCCAAAAAGGCAATGCTGTTCTGTGCACAAGCAGATGCTCCTAGAGCAGCAGGGGGACTGGCGAATGTTGCAGAGATAATTATTCTAAGGGAAATTTTAACTTGATAGCATTTGCATCTATACAGGGCACTGCTGAGTGGAGACCAGCCTAGTGCAAACACTAGGCTTATATAGAACAAGTTTTACAACAGCAAGGCCTACACGCCAGTCAGGTTTCATAATAATAAGCTTTCAGCCAGCAACCCCCAATTCAGATAAGTCTTCTACAGCAAAAAGAGTGCAGTCAAAAAATCGTCTTAATGTAAAACTGCTGATTTCGGAGCTCAAGGTCAGGAAAACCACACAATCTAGATACTACATCCCTATACAACTAGCAGACACAATGTAATTAAGTACTACAGCAGCAGTGGAAACAGTTCAGCTTTGAAACTCTACTAAAGTGTGAGAAATGTAACAAATAATATAGGATTCTTATGAACTACAGTAAAAATAACCAGCAGAATTGTAAAATGAAACTTAGTTTCTTTCTTTTATCAAGGGATGGCTTTAGATGTAGCAGATTCTCACTAACTCTCGGGGAAAGTAGTCATAAAACGGCAACTCTGAGAAATTGAGCACAAACCCACACAAACACTGGGCTTATACAGAATCAGAAAAACACATTTTACAAAAGCAAGGCCTACAGATCAATCAAAAAAACACAAAATAAGCTTTCAGCCAGCAGCCCCCAACTCAGGCAGGTTTGCTGCAGTACACTTCTGCCACAAGAGTGTGGTCTGAAAACCTAATGAGACTAATGGATCTGTAATTTCCTGGATCTGTTGAAGGTCCTGAAGGGAAGTGACCATCATAGTCCTTCATTCACATGACACAAAGCCTGTTTTAAGATTATAGTTAAATAATGGCTCCAGGGGTCCTGATAAGTCATATTTTAGACTGTTCAGGAGGCATCATTGGATGTTATCTGGACCTCCTGAGGCCATGTTCTTGGCTTTAGTGAGCACATCCAGTGCATGCTCCCAAGTTAATGTTGGAGGGGGTTATATTTGAGGGTATTTTGCAGAATAGTTGTGGGTGGGGGGTAAAGTTGGAACAGAATTTGTCTAAAAAGTGTCATATCACCCGGCTTTGTGAATGTGGCACCATTAATCACCAGTTCAGCATATTTCACAATGTGGTACCCTTAAGGTTTCTGATATAGCTGAGAAGGCCTTATGGTTATCTTTCACTTAGGAGGCTATCTTAATCTCAAAGATGTCGTTGATGACATAATTAGCCCTCTTGGTTGCCTATTTAGTTTGATGAGAGAATTTTTATCTTTATGGGAATTATCCTTCCTGACTTTACCATATTTTTTTTCTTTTCGTTATATATCCTGTTTAATTTGGGATGCCACCAGAGCAGTTTGTTTCTGGGGCTAATCCTGAGCATAAATTTGGTTATTTGCCTTGGAATAGTTCCTAACTGTTCTAATGGGATTACAGAGGTGATTTTGATTTTGACTAGACCCCAAATTTTCAGGTAGAGAGATTTCTGGACTTTGTAAACACAAATACCCTAGATCAGACTGTAGGAAAAACATATTGGACCAGGTATTCACAAATATGAGTGAACACTGCAGCACACCCAATGTCATGTCATTTCCAGTAAGGTCAGACCACTTCTCCTTTAAAATAAAAATGAATTCTTCAATCCCAGTAAACTCTGTAACAGTTAGGAACTATTCCAAGGCAAAGTAACTTTGATTAAAGGATAACCTCTCAAAATCCCAACCCTTTCCAAACTCAGATAGCACAGTAGCATGTATGAAACTTTTCACAGAAACTTTGTGCAATAATGTTAATGGTAGGACAGAGGCAGCTGTACCTACCAGAAGTAAGCCCAAAACAATGTCTAAAAACATCCCACCCTGGTGGAATCCAAAATTAAATAGGTTGTAGAATAAAATTAAAAAGTCATAGCTAAAATTCGGAATGGTAACACCCAAATAGATAAAAAACCCTTTGATTAAACTAAATAGATAATTCAGAGGGATAATTAAGTCCAAGAAAGCCAGTTTTAAAGTAAACACAACTTCCCACACCAAGGACAACCTTAAGGCTTTCTTTATTTAGGCCAGAAACCTTAAAGGCAGCACAAAACTGTGTATCAAGCTGCATATAAATGGAGCTACATTCACAAAGCCGAGGAATACAGCAAATCTACTGGCTAATAAATTCAGTTCTAACTTTACCCCCATTCAACCCCAGCCACATCCCAGGAAATGCCATCTAACATAATCCCCTATCTATCAATAAAGAGCAGGCCCTAGCTGTGCCATATAAGGCCAAGAACATAGCTTTGATGGGCCCAAATAATATCTCAAGATGCTTCCTAAATAGCCTGAAATATGACCAATCAGGGCTACTGGAGACACTATTCACTTATAGCCTCCAAACCAGCTTTGTGCCATGCAAATTCTGGACTGCAGTAGTTATCCCTCTACCCTAAAAGCAAAGCTATGGAAAGAATTATCATGGAAATGATTAACAATGACACAGGAAACTTTCAGACACTGGACCCTATACAGATTGGCTGTGTCAAATGCATGTCAGGTTTACTAAACCTGCTGGAATTTTTTGAGAAGGTCACCAAGTCAATGGTTGAGGGCAAAATGGTGAATACTGCCTACCTTGACCTGGCTAAGGCATTTAATACAATACTCCATTCTGGCATTATAAACAAATTCATGGAATTAGACATAAACCCCTATGTAACATGCTGGATAGCCAGCTAGCCTATAGATAGGGCCCAGGAAGTTAGGATAGGAGAAACTACCTCCACAAAGAGATCAGTCACTAGTGGAGTCCCTTGGGACTCTCTGCTGGGTCTGCTCCTCTTTTGCATCTACTTCTTGAAAGTCAAGGCCAACAACAAAGGCCTCTGGCTGACCAAGTCTGCAGATGATTGCAAACTAGCAGCAGTCATAGAATCCTACAAACTGATGATACTAACATCCTACAGAAAATTCTAATGCAAACAAATGACTGGTGATGAAAGTCATGGCTTAATACTCAATGCAAAGAAATGTATAATAGCACATTTTGGGAAGTCAGCCATTCTGGGAAACTACCTCATTAATAAAACACCCCTAAGAGTAGACGCAGTGGTCAGGGATTTGAAGATACATGTAGATAGTATCCTGGCCTTCCATCAACATGTGTCTAAGGGATTGAAAAAGTCATTATCTATCACTCGATTTATAAGTAAGAGCATGGCATCCAGGTCCAGGGATGTCATCATGTCACCATATTCAGCCCTCATCGGACCCATCATTGAATGTAATGCCTCTTCAGTATGTACCTGACTTGCCACAACTGGAACATTCATAAAGGTTCCTCACAAAATTAATACAGCTTGTAAACACAGTGTCCTACACAGATCACCTCAAAGTCCTAGTTCTCTACTCTGTTTCCTACAGACTGCTGAGTTGTGATCTATGCCTGGCATACAATCAATCCTTGGATCCCACTCTGAGGGACCTTTTGCATACCTGTAGAATGAACAGCATCAGAACTATGACATCTAAGGACATAAACTTTGCATACAGCATCAATAGGATACATTGGAGGGAGAGATATATATCTCAGAGAATTCCCGTTCTCTGCTATAGACTTCCCATTCATGTGAAGCAGAGCCCTTCCCTAACCCTATTCAAGTGTAACCTGGACCAGTTAATGGGAAATCAAAAATTCACCCCAAGTCTGGCACCTATGGCTCTGATGGACAGAGGCAACCAGTAAATCACGCTCTAGTTAAAATACATCCTTTAGAATAATCTCTAAAGAACAATAATGTAACATGTTGTGGGATACATAGGGGCTGCAATCATAAGCCTATAAAGGCCCTAGTGTTCACTAGTCTAGTATACATTTATGAACCTATAAATAGCAAGCTTATTGGTTCCCTTGAAAAATATTGTTTTCCACAGAAGCAATAATTACAGATAGCATATGCAATCCTCAATTACTGGTTACTTAGATGATATATGATATTAGGTAAGATCTGTTACAAATAGCACACATATCACTTTATTTTAACAAAAGTAAGGGAGCTCTGCACTAAAACATAGGAGCTTGCAGGCATAAGGATAAAAACCTGTAGAGACTTTCCATGAGATTAGAAAGAAAAAGCAGTGATTGGACTGAAACGGTTAACTGATGAGTGTTGCTGCAGCACCTGTGAAAGCCTCAGCTACTTATAAATGGAGCGAGAAATGCTTTTTATTTTGTTTTTATTGTCATTGTGTAAAACATATCTGTAAACTAGTCAGAATAATTTAACCAGAACAGCACTGCCTACGCTGTTGTGCTCACCTTACTAAAACAGCTGCAATACTCAGATATTAGCACACATTTTAAAGTACAAGGACTTCTGCTTCAGTTCTGTAGCTGGAAAAACTGGTACTGAACATATTCTTCTGCAGACAAGATGTCTTGTTCCAGCCGGTTTCCATGGGTTCATAGTCTATGCAAGTATACATTTCACAATTTGCTAGCCTCATAGCTGACATTGGCATACTTTAGTCAGTCCTAGTTTGTATCATGCACTGACTTACACAATTATGGCATTTTAAGGGAAATTATTTAATAGTTAAATGTGATTGAAACTAGATGACTAATCATTTTTACTAGCACCTAAGCATTATACTTGCATTTCAATACTTGTCAAAGCAGAATCAATATACAGTTCACAAGTACATACTTTTTGTACAGACTTTATTGAACATTATGTTCCTGTCCTACCATCACGCTATCTTACAAAGTATTTAACAAAATATTTATTTTTGTTCTCTCTGTGCTTGATAGAACATATACAGTGATGGAACTTGTAGTATGTATTTAATGAGCGTCTAGTTTCATATCACATTTCCTTCATATATTATAAAACAATTCTCTGTCTGTCACCAGCTAATTAGCAGTGATTTCTACAACTGTACACTTGTCCCTCGTTCATTCATTCATTTTCTGATGCTTTATCTGATTCAGGTTTATCAGGAATACACAGCCTATCCAAGCAACACAGCCCAGCTAAATCAACACCCTAGAAATGAAATAAAATGTTAGAATGAAAAAAAGTAAATAAAGACCACAACTATGCTGCAGCTGGAGGTAGGGGTTGGATTTAAGTTTTAGAACTGTAGATAAGAAACCTATGAATAATAAACCTGGAATATTCATTAATGAGTACAGATTTAGCTTTCTGAATGGCAAAGCAATGGTGTCCCCACAACATAATGTTATGAATCTTAAAGTTCTATTTGTACTGGTCTGAGTGAGTTAAGATATAGATATTTAATTTGTGGAGGTGATATATTTTCAATTATGTTATTATTTTATTATTATTATTATTATTATTATTATTATTATTATTATTATTACATACTTTTCTCATCTGGAGCCTAGGTTGCAATTGAAAAGGATCAATTTACCAGCTACCAAATTTCAAATAAATACATAAGTGACAGGTGATGAGAGTACGGCCATATGCAAATTGTGCAGAGATTGTATCTTTACCAGTGATACACCAGCCGTTTGTGAACCTTGTAGTCAATGGACAGGGACTGGTCTTGCCAGAATCTGAAGCATTTAGTTTTATTATCTGTGGGAGATAATGATGGTCCATTTGGCTGTGACGCTCTTAAAGTGAGGTCTGGTATAAACAATCATTGCTTTTGTTTTACAAGGGTTAAGCACAGTATCGTTTTGAATTAGGCAGTTTACTGAGGTGACCTGCAAGCTGCATTTTGATGGTAATGCAGAAGGTTGCTATCCTGATCAGGACATTTTGTTATCTGCATAAATAATAAAGTTACTGTTGATGTTTGAGAGATCTGAAGAAAACGATTTAACAAAGAGTGAGAATAACAGTGAGCCTAGAATGGAACACTGAGGCTGAGTCATGTAAAGCAAAAGCAGCATAGCAGGTAAGAGGGTAGCGCCAATACTTACTGCAAGCAAAAGCAGCATAGCAGGTAAGAGGGTAGCGCCAATACGTACTGCAAATAATAGTTACTGCGATAATAAGAGAACCACTTTAGAATATCACTTCTAAACACACCTCTCAACCGTATGGAATTCTGCGGTATTTACTGGTTTTGAGGGCAAAATAATGGGGTGCCATGAATTAACAAGAGGCTCCTTCAATTCCCGATTTTTTTTTTATTATTATTTATTTATTTTATTTTATTTTTTTACAACTTTAAATTAATGGTTTACATCACCACGCAACACCAGGGCACATGTGATGACAACTGCTTTGTGAGGCAAACTGCCTGTCCAACAACTCTGTCAGAGTGAGAGACTTGTCTTGGACCATTATTCTGTTAATTGGAAATTGGATTACCAGAAGCAGCAGCGAGCAAGAGAAGAAAAGCTGTCCTGTGCACGTTATAAATTAAGCTCTGACCACAGGATGAGAAAATTTACCTCGACTTCTAGGTATGTAAAAAGAAATTTAAAAAATGCATATGTATGCCACCCTAATAGAAACTGTTAACTGCCGTAAAGGAATCGGAAACAATTCTGGTTTCTGCAGACTGCTGAAGCCAGAACACTTCTTTAATTTTTAAAAATAGTTAGTGGGTAGCACCATAGCAGTGCTTTTATGTGAATGATGTGAAGTGTGAGTGTGAATGTGACTTGTGATGTGATCAGTAACAAAGTCAAACTATTAAATCTACAGTAGGGGAAGCTGGCATAAATTCAGTGGGAATGGGTTGGTGGGTTGTTGATTAAATTGGACTTTGAAGTTCCACAACAAAAAGTCTTGCTGTTGTACCACACAATACTTTTACTAGAACAACTTCTGCCACAGTGCCTTGAAAACTGTTGATGCAGTCTGGCAGTCAGTCAGTACTGATAAGTAGGGCCACATCCATCGCTAGTTCTGAGTTTGATTCCCAGAGTTTCCATTTGCCGGGAAGCCTGAGAAGTGAGTACATTTTAATTAAACAATGCTTCCCCTGAAAAGTGTGTCTGCAAAGGGCTGAATAATATATTTTAACTGAAATGTGTGGGCAAAATCCAAAATTAATGAAAAAGAAAAATGAACATCCCACAACATTTGTTGAAAAAACATATTGGCTTGTATAAAGCAAAGTCCTGTACAACTCATTATTGCGGGAAAAACTGTCAGCTCGGCAAGTACTTCATGAAGGAAACAAATATTCATGTACTGGATCTTGTTTTGAATTTAATTTTGAGGTGAAATCCATACATCGGTGAACATTGGGAAATCCCATGCATTTTGTTAAGCATACAATTTCAAAATTCACAAATATGCCTAGTAACAGGAATAGAATTATGAACATCCTGAACTGGGAGACAGCTGAGGAGCTTTTGGGTGATTAATAATAACCTGCTAGTTCTACTGCCACTTTTCAGAAACCATCTATTACTTAACGATTAATGATGCATAAATAAAACTATGGGCAGGATTCACGAAGCCTCCGTGTAAGAGTTAGCAAGTCTTACACGGAGGCTGCAGTTAAATGGGGTGATGTCAGCATGCCATGCATATTCATGAGGGTATGCTGAATCACACCCTAGGCTAACACGGTCCATGTAGCAATGTAGGTGGTGTGTCCTCATGGCGAGTCCTGCAAAGGGACATGCCCCCAGAAGAATCACAGTCCCAAAAGGAAACTCCCACAAGCGAGTCCGCGGAAATGTCAAGAAACACAACAGCACACATGCCCCCACAGACTATAAACCCAACTGAAATGTAAAACGTAAAAATGAACAGTTTAATTTTTTTTTATAATTTCAAAAATGTTTACCCGTAATTGCGCTCATTTGCGTGGGTGTGCCCTTCGCTCAGCCACAGTTAGCAGTCATTGAAAAAGCATATAAGATCTAAATATGCAAAATAAGCCAAGTAGCAATAGCGTAGCGGTAGAGACGTCAGCCAAAGAGGAGGTAGTCATGGTTCGAGCCCCAACATTATTTTTTATTTTTAGTGAAATAAGCACAAAACAATCCCCTGACATATATATATATATATATATATATATATATATATATATATATATATATAAATATATATATAATTTAAGTAAAATGTAATGAAATGGGACATGTTTTTATGAAGAAATCTGTCACAATAAAAAAAAAATATTTTATAAGTGCCCATAGCTGAGCAGCGCTCTAGCAAGCTGAGTATGTTTGCCCGCAAGTGACCAGTGGTTTAACAGGTGTAATATGAGTGCCCAGAGTTGAGCAGCACTTTAACACGCTGAAACTGTGTGCCCGTAGTTGTGCAACATTTCTCACAGTGTAATATGTGTGCTCATAGCCAAATAACACGTTAACCAGCGTAACCCATTTGCGTGGAGCTGCGCAGCACGCCAACTGGCTTACCGGCGGGCAACGTTGAGCAACCTGTATCAATGCCGCCTTTAAACAGACACACCTCCTAGCCTGTCTAGACAGTAGTAAAATAAAAAAAAGCAATGCCCAGGCTTGAACCTAGGATACTGTGCATCACAGTCAAAGTACTGAACCACTAAGCCATGACAGCTGTACTGCAAAATGCAGTATTAGCATATATATAGGAATGAATGGAAATAGAAGCATGACAAAGCAGGTTTTTTTAAGCTGATACAATTCCAAAATGGTCAATCACAGATAAGTGCGGGAAAAATGGCATATATAAGCCCCATAGGTGAGAATACACAGCATAACTGATTGTGGAACCTATTTGCAGTCAGGATGGCAGGTGTAGGAGAGGGTAGTTGCTTCTGAGCACAGAGGTGGGGTGTTGAGGAGTCCAAATACATGGTTTGGCTCCTAGTCCACGATCATGAGGCTCAACTCATGCAGGGCCAGGTTCTGTATGGTGCGTACAAGGCAGAGGCGTGGAACTGGTTGGCACATGATCTCACCAGTGCCACAGGCATACCAAGGACTGGTGAACAGGTCCATCACCACCATGCAGACCTGAAGAGATGAAAGCAGGACCAACTGAACCGTTGGATCCAGGAGGCCTGGCAAATGCCCAATGTCCCACTACTGAGTAAGTATCCATGTAATTATGTATGTAAGGAATTATCCTAGCTGATATTATGGAGATGTATGTTCCAATATTGCTTCATTTATATTACAGCTGCAGGTGTGCGTTCTGCGAATCGGCGAGCCTATGGTTATAGGCTGGAGCGGTTGCGCCACCAGGCAGGTTAGTAATTATATTTCTGTAATTGTTATACAATATAAGTGAGACAGCTTGTAAAAGAGTTCAGTGTAGTTACGTATTAATAAAGTTCAAATAACACTAGAAGAAAGATGCTGCTAGTACTGTATGATTAGATAAGTGATGCAGCCTGTAATCCAGAAATAAAAATTAAACAAGTCTGAAATAGAGATTTCCCACCTGTATTGTAATATCAGATAACCTGCTGCAGCCTGAAAATTAGTGGTAAACAAGCTAAAGACAATAGGCATATGTCAAATACATCCCCTTTGAAATTCTGCCATATGAAACAAGTGAGTCTGTTGGAAAGGATTGTTGTAACCAAGTATGACATGTTAATTATGCCTAGAATAAAGTACCATCTTGAATTGTAAAAATAAAACAAGTGAGAGTGTGAGAAAGAGGTATGAATCGACCAAGAAAGCTGTTATAACTTCTGAATAAAGTATACTGCAGTCAGTACATAATGAAATGAATGAGACAGCCACAACCAAACAGTGAAATGTTTGTAATAAAGTACTGAAGCTGGAATGTGTCTGTCCCACAATTTGTATATGTTGCTGTACCCTTGCAATATGGAGATAGTCTGGTTGTATGAAATAATGAACATCCACAGTTGTCTAGAGCCATATAAATGAAATGTAGCAGGATGCTGTACCTGAACACAGCCAGATATGAACGTGTATGAATAAAAATGCAATGTATATTAATGTAGCAGTAACAGTCCCATCACCAACATTCCTAAGGTTACATATAGGAAACTGTACTAAGACCTGTAGGGTATATATATATCTGCAGCTACTAGAGATGTACAGCATATGTATAGGTAGTTGAAGTTGTTAATGAAATATTTCTTCACCCTACCCTATATTCACAAATAATGCCATTCCACAACAAACTGGGTATGTGTATTCACAATTAATTCCTATGGACATTTGTCCTGTTGGTTCAAACATATTTGCACGTACGTTGCTGCATGTGCCCTGTTCACATATCCAAACCTGATGGCCTGTTGCCATCAATCAACCCTGCATGCTGTTGGATTATGTACTGTTGTTCAAAATATGCATGCGTTATGCTTGCCGTTCAATGTTTGGAATTCATGAGTGTTTGGTTAATGAGAATACTGATGCATGCTGTTACAACTAATTTTGAATGGTATTGTTTGTTACTAACCCAAAATATCATAAAATATTGCTAAACATAGGACAACAGGGAAGGCGGATTCCAGCGGACCCACCTCTCCCACCTCAGCTAGCGAGTGCACCTGGCACTAGTGCCCAGGCCGGAACCTCCTCCGGTGGCCCTGTGCCACCTTTGGGTGGAAGCACTGCAGGGGATGGGGCTCATCCCCCCTCTGCAAGCGTGGCCAGAGGAGACCGTCCACTCACCCTCCAAAGTGTCCAGTCTGTGGTGCGTAGCGAGATCAGGCATTCTGTGCTTGAACCCCTACGCCAGCTTGAGGCTCAGGTGGCGCAACTCACGGGTGTGCCTGCTGCCCGTCCTACACAGCCCCCAGCACAGCCTCATCCTGGGCTGTGAAGGCACAGTGGCAACTGCCCATGGGTGAGGATCTCAGTTCCACTGTTGCCATCTGTGGGCTCATGGGCTCGCGATATCCAAACATCCATCCCCGTCAATTGTGTTTCCCCCCCACATGTGTCATACTCCACCCCTGTATGCGTCTTGTTTGTCTTGTCTGTTAACCTCCCCTACCTACCTCCCCAAATATACCTACTTCCTGTACCTCACATTCCACTCTCACCTGAAAAAAAATACAAAAAGGCACTCTGTTCCCACAAAAAAATTACGCTCCATACATAGCTGCCCATTTTGCAGACATGTCTGCTGGACATGTGAACTGGTAATTACAATTGGCTGTACAACATATTTTGTTGTCTACACCCCTCTCTCAGGCGTGGAAGGTTTCAAATTTCACACCAAATTACAGACATATGCACAGCTGTTGCTGATAAAGAAATGGGAAGCTATGGGCCTTTCCTACATCCTTCCTGCAAATCCCAAGTTTGTTTTCCTACTGTCCTACCCTCTTTGTGCCCCCTTTTTCACCACTTTCCTATCTCCCCATTTTCTTTTCTTTCAAAGAAATTAGCATGGGTGTGAGCAAGAGTAAGCACTTTTAAGCAGTTGTAAGTGGGTGTGCGCTTGTGTGTGCTTAGCTAAGCGTGTGTGCGCGAAGCTAAGCGGCACTGCGCATGCGTGAGCTCCACGCAAACCAGCACTAACCCATTTACAACTGCTTAAAAGTGCCTTAGTCACTCTGAATGACAAGGCCTGTAGTCTGCTCAGCAGCAAAATAAAATTCCTCTGTCAGTCTCAAACCCAGGACCTTGGAAACACTAGTCTGCATGACTTACCACTAAGCCTTGACTGATATATATAAGAACTTTGTGCTGAAAGCAATATATCATGAAATAGTAGGACTGAATGTAAAGGGAATATAGGAAGGCTATTACACAAAGCTTTTCTTGTATCTTTACTGGCAATTCTTGTGGATTTGTATAACATTAGTGTGAGAAGAGAAACAGCCATGCTAGTCGGTAGCTAGTAGGTAATAATGTGACAGTAGCACCTTGCAAACCACACACACTATTAGAGCAGGATAAACACTGCCATATTTGAATAGGTAAGAGGCCAGACCTCGCAATTGTGACTGATTTACAGGGATGTCCCTGATTTGAAAACAAATGTTAACTGTGCCCCACTGACTCCCTGTGAAATGTACTAACAGTAGGCAGAAAGGTGTTTTATCCCACATAATGGTAACTGTCAATTACTGAAAATATGCACTACTTGCATGTCAGAAATGGTGTAGTAATACATATGCTCAAAATACCCCACAGTCACAACTGCAGAATATCTGAAATATATCACGGGTGTATCCCACTGATATGTACCATTCCCTGAGGCTGATAAAAGATACACCTGAGAGTATCTGAGGCATGCAAGTGTCACAAACTCACAGTCATATAATTCTGTCTGCTGTCATACACTCTGTGAATATCTGTAGAATAGCTTCCACAAGCACACCCACATCATGTAGGTGTACAAACCACAAATATCAAAGGAGGTATCCAGCTAATAAAATAAGGACAGTATAGCAGTTTACAAGTGCTGCATGTGCCTGCTATCCATAACTGTTAGTACAAAGTACAAGGCCCCACTACTGCTCAGCAGCAAAATAAAATACCCTTGTAGGTGTCAAGCCCCACACCTTGGCCAGACCAGACTGCATGCAGTACCACCAAACCACAACAAACATATAAGGAATTGCTGCTGAAAGAAATATAGCAAGCATTACAAGGAGTGAATGTAAATAGAAAATAGGAAAGCCATATCAACACAGTCCAGTAAAGACACCTAACAGGCATTCAAGGAGTGAATGTAAAGGCCAAATAGTGAAGCCATAGCAACAAATTGCAAGAGCCACTGCTGTATACCAGTTACTCCACAAGTCCCACAGGAAAGCACATACTCCCATTTAAACAGTATTAGTATTATTAGGTGTTAGTTAACATACACACTGAGAAGAATAAACTGGAGGAAGCAATAGTCAGGTGTCAGTACAACATGCATTTCAGTGCCTACAACACAGCCTAAACTATGAGAGACATACCAACCTTTACACTCACAGAACAGTGTCCACAGCATACCAGCATGGTCCCCACCTTGAAAATCTGAAAGGGCTACGTCTACCTAACCTAGCATTTTATAGCACTGTCCTGAAATCACAGTGAGAACTGCAATTACCACACAACAGGCTGCATGCAATTATTAAATGCTGGCTAACAATTGGTGCAGAGGCCATCACATGCACATGTGCATATACCTACAAAAGCAGCCTGTACTCCCAGTCCACACATGCAATACTTTCATTGCAACATCCGGAGGGAGAGACAGAGAGAGAGAGAGAGAGAGAGAGAGAGAGAGAAAAAAAAAACAGAAAAACAGAAAAACAGACACAGAGACAGCCACCAAAAATAAAACAATACAAAACAGCAAGCTAACCAGCAGCAGGCCACCAAGCAGCAAGCCACCATAAACAGCAGTGACAAACAAAGGTAATGTAAACTAATAATGTAATAGTCTACATACTGTGAACCCTCCATATGTGTTAGCAGTTTGTATCTATATATATATATATATATATGAAGATGTGCATAGGGCAGGGGACATACTGCAACTGTTAGTGAAAGCTGGACATACATATGTATGTGAAGGTTGGTATGTGCACATATCAATGTAGGTTGTAGTGCAACGTACAATGTAGGTTGTGCAGTAATGGATGTTTAGCAGTATGTTAGTGTGTGTATTCATATGTGTAAATAAAAAGGTATATATATATATATATATATATATATATATATATATATATATATATATATATATATATATATATTATATGTATATGTATGTATATTTATATATGTATCTATATATAATATGCATATATGTATACATAGATAGAGAGGGATGTAGAAATAGATAGACATATAGAAGGGGACCTTCATTGTGTCACTACTAGACAGAGGCACAGTATTCTAGATTTATTCTGTACATTTTTGTACCATTTCATGGGATGGCAAAAGCCACATCACTATGGCTAGGCTTACAAATGCCCCAGGGCAGATAGCCTAGTACTATACTATGAAACTATAGATAGATAGATAGATAGATAGAATATGTATATACATATATATGTAATAGACACATACATATATAGATATATATAGATACATACACATATACAGACAGATATAAATGTCTACAGATATGTATGTATATGAATATCTCTCTCTCTCTCTCTCTCTCTCTCTATATATATATATATATATATGTATATATATATATATATATATATATATATATATATATATATATATATATATACTGAGAGAGGCACATGTGTGCAGATGTATTGCAACAGGTGCCTGGTGACAAAGGCATGGACTGAACACCAGTGTGGATACTGGAGTACCATACCCCAATCCAAAACACTTACACCACTAACCACCACATAGGCGGTTGCCTGCCTACTACTGGATGTGTCAGAAGGGAACATGGGAAACAAGTGTACAATAGCCTCCCCTTTGATATTCACAGTGGCACACTAGTCTTGTAATACCTGTACATGGTACGTGTCAGCAGAAATGGTGTGTCAGCTAGGGAAATGTAGGTCACTGTACCCCTCTACACCTCACAATGTCCTACACGGTATGTACCTCCCATGACAACTACAGAAAGGGAGAAGGACACAGTCATACCTAACAAACAGTGATAATGCCCTCAAACACATTACCTATGCAGAGTGACTGACAAAACCACAGATAGAGTGCCTCTCATACTACCTACACAGTGGTTACCACTGCTGGATATACATAGTTAAGTCACACCCATAACAGTTGTCCAACAACCATGGTAACACCTCACAATATCCCCAGCCTAAATGACCTATGTCTGTCATCCTTGGCACCGCAGTAAAGAGCACATGGTGGAGGTACAGGTTCCTACCCACAAATAAGCCATACCCTGGAGTAAACCACCCAGCATTAAGAAGCAAGGCTCCCCATTAGTAGATGTCAGATATACCCCTGTTGAATGTTATGCAGATAGGTAATATGCCATATGAGTCACCCTGTGTAACTGTTTGATAGGAGCAAGTACAATCACATTACATGTGTCCCAAGGGGCAGGGTAGTATAACAGTATGCTGCTGTAGGCCCAGGGCCAATAGCATACTACCTGCCTATGACACAATGCACACACACATGTACTCATTGCAATGCCAACTATGTGAGGTGGAATGAGTGTGCCACTGACTGTGTGCAAGGTCTGTAATGGTGTGATTGCTCAGCATGACTTTGTGTCTGTCATGGTAGTGTGTGTCCTTGGTGTGAGGCCAGAGAAAGATGTGTCAGGTATTGGTATACAAACATACTACATTGCCATATGTTGTGCTGCGGTTCCCTGTATGTGACTGTGGTGTAGGTATGGTTATGGCAACAAAGACTACGGTGCATTACCAGTGAAACTTGTACTGTGCATTGCATGCATTGCATGGGTTGACAATGTTCCCCATACATTACCTTGATGCAAACCCCCAGTGTGAGGCTGTGCATTGGACCTCAAACAGTGTGCCAACTGCTGGAGTATACTTGTTTGTTGAATGGAATGTGCCAGGCACTGTCACACAGTTGTTGGCTGAGCACTGATATGTGGTCATTTACATTTGTATCCCCCAATAGACAGACAGATGCTATATATGGCAGTTCAGTGATATCACTACAGTAGAGTATTATGTGTGCCATATCACTTGCTCACATATTTTTCTTTTCCTTCCAGGGCGATGGTGCACCAGCGCAACCCCACGTACTCTGCTGCAGAGGAAGAGGAGATACACCAGAGCCTGGTGCGGGATTTTGCCTCACTCTTTTCCCGCACCAGCCAGAACCAGCAGGAGAGGGCTGCAATGTGGCAAGACCTTGTCCGTCGGGTAAATGACATAGGCATGCATAACCGGACATATGAGCAGGTACGCCATCACTGCAGTGATTTAATTAGAAATGTCCGTCAGCGTGCGTCTGATATCCACAGGCAACAGCTTGCCACAGGTGGTGGGGCAGCTATACACCCCCCCCCCTCACCAGACTGGAGGGGCTCCTCCTAAGTGTTGTGGCTCCAGCCCAACAACAACAACATCCACACATGTGTAATGATGGAGGCTGGAGCCACCCAGCATGAGGACTTGAAGCTTGCAGGTAACATGCCATATCTATAGTTGACTGTTCTCTACACTGGTAGTTTATGCATGTGTGAGGTGTGTACTGTGTTTGTAGCTGTTATCCTGGTAATTATTGTACAAGAGTGATATTCTCAATATTGAACTGTATCATACGGTATCAATGGCACAGTTGTGCCCACTGACAATAAATGTCTTATTTGTGCAGGTCCCTCTGGTGTAACAGCAAGGCAGCTAATCCATGCTGGTGAGTGTGTAATAGCAATATCTTTAATACTAATGATAATAATAATAATAATACCTTCAAACGGTATTGCTATGTGTTTGATTGCAGGTGTGTTTGTGTCTGTGTGTTTGTATCTCATGTACTGAGGAGTGTGCATGTGTGCATGTGTGCACAACAGCCACATTTCCCCATACCTGACACTGAAGATCTCAGCTTGGGTCTACCAGTTTCCAAGAGGGTCTTTAAATTAACCCCTCTTCTAAATGTAATAGCTGGTGGGGCACAAGAAATATTTTGAATCTTCTTATCATTTAAGAGCAGTTTCCAATTTTTGCATACTATCTCCCTAATAAAATGATGGTCTATAGAGAAGGTACACAGAAACCTAGGGTTGTTGTTAGATTGACCCATACGAGGCGTTTGTGACTCACTGCCTCCTTCCTCACATGTCTGATGAACCACCAGACCAGCCCGTAAAATGGGACTAAAATGCCCTATGAGGCGTTTTTAACCTCTTCCCTGATCCCTCTTATTAGCTCAATTGGGTATCCCCTATTGTGAAACATGTTGGAAAGTTTCCTGCATTCCTCAATAAAATCGTTGTCATCTGTTACCATTCTGGCAGCCCGCACCATCTGCCCTTTTACGACTGCTTTCTTTTGATGGTGCGGGTGGCAACTAGAATAGTGTAGGAAACCATTCGAGTAGGTAGGTTTCCGATAAATACTGCTCTTAAATCTAAAGTTAAGATTGTCCTTATGCAATAAAATATCCAAAAAACTAATGTGAGTGTGGCTAAATTCAAAAGTGAACTCCAAAAAGTTTGTAAATCTAGAAATAGAGCTAATAAAATGGGGAATCTGCTCTGGGCTACCCTTCCAAAGAAAAAACATGTCGTCCTGGTACCTAGTGTACCAGGTGACATATCTATGAAACATGGGGTCCTCAAACAAAAGTGAGTTCTCCCATTGGGCCAAAACGCAATTAGCATATGCTCCATCACAGGGTGAACCCATGGCCACCCCTGAGGTTTGTATAAAGGTACGACCTTCGAACCTAAAAAAGTTGGAAGAGAGAATTAACTCTAATAGTATCTCAACTAGGTAAATAATTTTATCATTGACTTTTCTGGCCAACATGAATTCTCTAGTCCACTCCAGTCCAATGTTGTGTGGGATCACAGTATATAAGTCCTTTATATCAACTGTGAGTAACACATATGCCGGATCAAATGGAATTTGGTTGATAGTGCTCAAAAAATTCCAGGAATCCTTGCATATATGTGTTTCTTTTGCTATAAAGGTTTAAGTAAACTGTCAACATAGGTAGCACAAGCACTCGTAATGGATCCCCTACCATCAACAATAATTTCCTTAATTAAATCTACGTATTTTATTGGGGAATATGCCTACCCTTGTGAATCCCTTCAGGATTGCTAGTGTTTTTAACCCACCATTGTCACACAGCCTCAAAGTATTTGATTTGGCATGTGAACTGGATTTTAGACACTTAGCTGCCAGTCGACCCCATATTAAAGGGGTTAGACCAAATGTAACTGAGCAGGATAGGGATTTGATTCGTACTTTGAAGGAATGTAATATCAGGGTTATGAAACCCGATAAAGGGAATGGGCTCATTTTCATGGATTACCATGAATATGTTGCTAAAATTTTGGCACATTTGGAGTTAGGGCCATATCAAGAGATAAGCATCAATGAGATCAATGTAGCCTATGGGAAAATTAGGTGTATTTTAGAAGACCTATTCTTAGAAAGCTACATTGACACTGATTTATACAATTATCTAACTATGATGTCACCTAGGTTACCTGTGTTCTTTGGGGTGCCCAAAATTCATAAGTCCACCCTGGATCCCCCGTTTAGACCTATTGTTGATGGTAGGGGATCCATTACGAGTGCTTGTGCTACCTATGTTGACAGTTTACTTAAACCTTTGATAGCAAAAGAAACACATATATGCAAGGATTCCTGGAATTTTTTGAGCACTATCAACCAAATTCCATTTGATCCGGCATATGTGTTACTCACAGTTGATATAAAGGACTTATATACTGTGATCCCACACAACATTGGACTGGAGTGGACTAGAGAATTCATGTTGGCCAGAAAAGTCAATGATAAAATTATTTACCTAGCTGAGACACTATTAGAGTTAATTCTCTCTTCCAACTTTTTTAGGTTCGAAGGTCGTACCTTTATACAAACCTCAGGGGTGGCCATGGGTTCACCCTATGGTGGAGCATACACTAATTGCGTTTTGGCCCAATGGTAGAATTCACTTTTGTTTGAAGACCCCATGTTTCATAGATATGTCGCCTGGTACACTAGGTACCAGGACAACATGTTTTTTCTTTGGAAGGGTAGCCCAGAGCAGATTCCCCATTTTATTAGCTCTATTTCTAGATTTACAAACTTTTTGGAGTTCACTTTTGAATTTAGACACACTCACATTAGTTTTTTGGATATTTTATTGCATAAGGACAATCTTAACTTTAGATTTAAGAGCAGTATTTATCGGAAACCTACCTATTCGAATGGTTTCCTACACTATTCTAGTTGCCACCCGCACCATCAAAAGAAAGCAGTCGGGGGAGCGTGGCCAAGGATGAACACAGGATAGCAGCAAATTTCTTCAGCTCCACCAACATAACTACACTGACAGGAAATAATTACTTTAAAATTCAACTAATGTAATAATTTTCTTTCTAAAAACGTTTGGAATACTAGTATCTTGAATAATATCTAAAAAAGAAAGAAAATTTAAATAATTTTCCTGTCAGAAATCTTCTTGGAAATTTCTCTTTCATCACCTCTGTTCAGAATGAGTTCCAGTAAGGCTAACAGTCAGGATTCCAGCATCAAGAAAGAGCTTCAGTCTTTACTATTAACTATTCAGCAACTAACAACTAACATGGACAGACTGGATGTTAAAATTGATAACTTTATAGAAAAAAAACACAAAACAAATGGATTTGTTACATCAAGACTTACAACATCAGAAAGCCCAGATTACAGGTATAGAAGAGACTCTTAATGATATGGACAATAGAATTCAGGAAGAAGAAATTAACATTGAATTTTTATTGAAACAGAACACACACCTTCAATCCAAAATAAATGACCTTGAAAACAGATCCAGACGTAATAATATAAGGATTTTTGGACTGCCAGAAAATATAGAAGGTAACAACATTACTTCCTTTTTAAATACTTGGCTTCCCAAATCTTTAGATCTGTCAGAAGCATTTTCTTTTGTTATTGAAAGAGCCCATAGGTCTTTATCTAATTCTAATACAAATAAAAAGTATCCTAGATCAGTTATTGTAAGATTTTTATCATCTTATGACAAGGAGATGGTATTAAAGGCTGCATGGGCTAAAGCTCCTATAAAAATTAATGAGGCAACTGTGCATTTTGACAATGACTATTCTTCCTTGGTAATAACAAAAAGAAAAGTTTTTTTGCCATTAATAAGAGAGCTTAAGAAAGCACAGTCCAAAACTCATCTTTTATTTCCTTCCAAACTAAAAATCTTTTTACCAGATGGCCCAAGAATTTTTGAAGACTTGGACTCTGCTTTGCTGTATATTAAAAAAAATAAAATATTAGATAAAATAGAAGATATGGAATGGGCTAGCCTTTCGTTAAAGAGGATGGCAACAGGAACTTCTTGGAAGACTTCAGAGAAGCAAAAAAGACTAAAAAACAAATGACATGTTCTATATTTCTTTGAACTCTTTAATTACAGTTACTACATTTTCAAGAAAGCCACAAATATCTTAAGGATTTATTCAAAGTTAATTTTTGTGTGCAAAGAACTGATTTTGTTTTATAAATAATCAAACTTTCTGAGGAACACATAACCTGTTATGAATCAACTTGTTTCTCTTTGTGATAAAGAGACCTAAGGTTAGTAATTTGATACATTTCCTTTCTCTTCTTGTTTTAAATAATGGCATTCTCTTTAAACTATACATTCAGTGAGGGGTGTGGGAGAGCAGGGAGAGAGGTTTGATGGAAAATATGAAATAAGGGGAAAAATAATTTATTAGTTTTTTAAAATTATTTGTGCTGTTTAAATACTGTTGCTAAATATTATACCATGACTTAATTACTTAATACATGATTTCAAATAATATGTCATGATATAATTGCAGTTAACTAGAACTAAAGTAGTTGAAAGTAATATGTCTCATGTTCCACTTTATTAAAACAAACAGCAAGTAATATATCTTTATAAAAACAAACAGCAAGTAATATATCTTTGTAGATACTCCTTGTAGGTCCCCCTTTTTTTTTTTCTTTCTTTCTTTCTCTCTCTCTTATCTATAAAATTATATGCTTCTGATAATACTGATATGTGTATGTAATAAAATCTGTATGAGAAAATGAAATGGGGCATATAAAAATAAGTTGTGTTTATGTTAAACAACTGTAGGATTGGTTTCACTGTCATAGAGACTGTAATGACTTGTAAAATGCTTCGAGAAGGTTTTGCACTGTTTAGATTAATTTGTATTATAAAACGAATGTCAGTCACTTGCTTTTACTAAAATTCCCGCCGGAATGTTATGGGAGACAATCTGGGATGTGGGTTTCCTCGTGAATAGTGTCCTCGAGTCGTTTTAAAAGCTTCAACACTCAGAATACACGCAGAGAAGCTGAAAGCAGCCATTTTGAACTTTGACCCCTGATTTCACACTGACACATCACAGATCCAAGAAGTAAACTGTTTCAGGAAGTAGAACTGCTGTAAATGTGACTTTGTGATGAAAAACGAACTTTATGACACCTAAATGTAAGTTTTTCTTTATAATAACTTACTTATTTAAGATGTAATTTATAAAATATAAAAGTTAAAATGTTTTTGAATGACTTAATATGACATAGTAAACTAATGAGATATTTTAGAAGGCATAGAAGGTAAAACACATGTACACTTGTTTTTGAAAGCTTATATGACTGCAGCACTTTAATGTATATAAATGCTTATGATTTAAACATATGTAATGTTATAAATTATTTGCCTTGACTAACAGACAAGTACATGTATCATTATGATTATATTTTAGAAGAAATTGTCATGTGATATATTTTAAAGCTGCAGTTCAGATATATAAAAAAGAGATGGCTTTCATCACAATGATTTATGTATAACTAGGAATCAACATTGCTGTGCAGTATGTTCTTTTAACTTATGCATGAGAATAAATATTTATTTAATTGGCAATAATAAATATGAGAAGGAAGCTTTTGGTGCAAGTAACTTAAAGTTTTAAGAGCTTTTAACTGTATTACTATGGCAGAAAGTGGGAATACCCTATTATAAGTAATGTCTGAACCATAATAGCCTAAGATAATATATGTTATTGAATTCAAATGAACATAAACAAATAATAAGAACTTATTCTTACAAACTTTTATTAAGCTACCATATAGATATTTCCCCCTTTTTTTTTCTTCTCTCTCTCTCTCTCTCTCTCTTCTTTGCTCTCTTTATCAAGATTGTTAGAATGCTATTTTGATTATGAGTATACTATACAGAATAGATGTACATAGCAATATTAATTGTTTCTAAATATCTTACATGTTTATATGAAGCTGTTATAAAAATTGTTTAGCTTTGTTATAATAGATAATCAAGTTAAATGAAGTTAACTTTAGTTAATAATAGTATTGAATTAATTTGGTGGCAGCTGAAGTACTGCTGCTTAGGACAGAGGGATAACTTGAGTGGTATTTGCTACTCAAAGTTGGAGTTTTCAACTCCAGGCTGGGTGCACTGTTTAATCCAAACATTATTTTCACCTGATCATTGTTGTATGTATATAGTTTTGACATCCACATCACATTTTATAAACTCACTGTCACTACAAATAAAAGTAAAACTTATACAAAATTCCATAAGATTTTCATTAAATACAGCTATAATTAATGGAACATCTAAATGAGGAGACATAATAATACTTATTTTGTTAATTATTATTCTGATTATATGTTTTATATGTTCATAGAAGTTAAATGGTATCTCTAAAAGGAATTTCTTTAAACATTAATGGATTGAATAACCCATGTAAAAGGGCAAGTTTAATGAGATATATTAATTTGCACAGAGCCAACTTAATATTCCTTCAAGAAACACATCTCCTGAAAAAGGATATAGATAAATTAGCCACTAATAAATATACAGTCTTGGTTAGCTCAGAACACACACAGAAAAAAAGAGGAGTGGCTATCTTATGGAACAAAAATATGCCCATACCTAAAACTATTAAGTCTTATAAAGATTATAAAGGAATGTTTTGTATGGTTACAATACAGATTAATGGGAAAGTATATACATTAATCAATGTATATTGGATACCAGGAATTGGCACTAATACAGTGAAACACCATCTTAATAAGATTATATAATTTTCTATAGGAGATATTATTTTAGCAGGTGACTTTAATTGTATCCTACATGAAAAAGATACTACTACTACAGGAAAGAGGAAAATTACATCTAATGCAAAACATTTAAAGGATTTTATTAATTTATATCATTTGAATGATATTAATAATCAGATAGATTCTAAATCATTACCATACACTTTTTTTTCTAACAGATATAAAACTTATTCAAGAATAGATAGAGTCTTTATTTCTAACCAAATGGTAACAGACTTAATTAATTCCAAAATCATTTCATGTCCTATATCAGATCATAATTCAATTGTCTTTGAATTCATGGTAAAAGTACTTATAATGTCCAGATCAAAAGAATACCAGCATACTTAACTCAACTAAAGGACTATAAAGATTATATACTTACAGAGGTGCAACATTTCTTAGACTTAAACACTACACCTGATGTCTCCATTGTTTACATTTGGGATGCTTTAAAATCATATTTGTATGGACAAAGTATCAGATGGTATAATAATAAAAGGAAATCCTGGGACAAAGAATTACTAGATATTCAAAGCAAATTAGACTCATATAAACATAATAATAAAGAAAATATTATGGACAAAAAAGTCATTGAGGAAATAAATAAATTAAATGAGAAATACAAATAAATTTTAACTCATAAAGTCAAAATAGCATTAGAGAAATATAAATTTTTGTCTTACTCAATAAGTCCCAAATACTTACATAGACTTAAAAATAAAACAAAAAGGCTGAATAAACAAAATCACATCAAAGAAATTTTCTCTCAGGAAAAGAAGAATGTTTCTAGTTTACCAGAAATATTAGATGAATTTAGAAATCACTTTCATAAAATTAATCACAATAACATTAACATGGATTCTAAAGATAAAATAAAGAAATTTATAACTACAAACATGAACAAAAAACTTAATAAACAACAGACTAAATTAATAGATAAGGATATTTCATATACAGAGGTTATTACACAAATAAACAAACTTAAATCAAACAAAGCACCAGGTAATGATGGTATTATACCAGAGATTTATAAAATTCTTCCTAAAAGTACTTACTCATTAATACATAGGGTTTTTATTTCAGCTCAAAATGAGTTAACAACTCCCCCATCCTGGCAATACACATTTATTTCTCCAATTTTAAAACCCAATAAAGACCCAACCAGATGCACTTCATATAAACCTATTTCATTACTTAATGTTGACTATAAAATATTTATGAGTATTTTTGCTGACAGATTAAAGACAATCATTCCAGGTATAATAGATATAGATCAGACAGGCTTTATTATAAATAGAAATACTTTTGACAATATAAGAAGAACTTTAACGTTAATTGATTATGCAAACAGGAAAAAGAAAGACTTAACACTTATTAGTCTTGATATAAGTTCAGCATTTGACTCAGTAAGCTGGGACTACTTGTTTATCTTATTGAAGTGTACAAATTTCTCTGATGCATTTGTGAATCTAATTGAACATCTATATAAAGGAGCATTGGCTTACATTAAGATAGGAACATATGTCTCACAAAAAATACCCATATTAAAAGGTACAAAACAAGGGTGTCCACTCTCTCCACTATTATTTACTTCAATAATGGAGCCTTGGGCTAATTTGATTAGAAACAGCACTGATATAGTAGGATTTGATATAGATGAAAATACAATATCTAAAATTCAACTTTTTGCAGATGATGTTCTAATTACATCAGCAGGAACTAACTCTTCTATGCAGTCATTATTTGATAAAATGACAGATTTTAAAAATATCTCTGGTTTGATATTTAATGAAGAAAAAACTAAAATATTACCTATATACACATGAAAAAATGTCCTCACTAATGATTTTCACAAATATATACCCAACTCAGGTCAGATAACTTACTTAGGTATAATATTAACTAAAGATATTAAATCTATTATACATAATAATTATAGTAACTGTCTTCATAATATACAAAATCTTTTCAATAGTTGGAATAATATGTTTTTTACCATGGAAGAGAGACTCACAATTATTAAAATGATAATATTCCCTAAGATATTATATTTAATACAATCAATAATACTCCCACCTACAAAAATAATTATTAAGAAATTGAATTCACTAATGTTAAATTTCTTATGGACACCTAATAGACCTAGGATTGCATTAAAGAAACATACTAATAGCTGGTCTCAAGGGGGCATTTCATTCCCAGACTTTAATTTATATACTATCTCTTCTATTATAAAAGTTATTACTTTGTTAATAGATCAGTCATATGTTGCAAAATGGAAGGATTATTGGGAACTAATTAGCATTCACTTCATGAAAATCTCCTTAATACATAAAAATACTTTTGTAAATAACCTCATGTTATGGTTATTGAAGGAATTTTGTACTTCATCTATTACACCAAAATATCTAGCTAGTTACCCATTAAATATTATTATTAGATATCGTGATTTTATATTTATGCATCCTAAGTATAAGGAATGGAATTTTATCCTATTTCCTATAATGTATACACAAGGTATTCTCTTATCAACCACCTCTGAAATAATTCTTTTAGTCACAGAGAATGATTTCAAGTATTGGTATCAGTTGCTGTCTGACAACAAAGTAAAAAATTTAGACTTCTTAAAGCAAGAATTTGATTTCAGAGAAACATGTTGGTTAGAAATTCAGACTTTTAGACATCTTATTAATAAACTTGATTTAATGGCTTTAACAGTTAAAGAATCTGTCCCAATTCTGATTGATTAATTGATATTAAATTTACAACATAGGGTTTCTGATAAAGGTAAGCTCTCACACATACATAAAATTATTAGAGAAGAAACTCATTACAGTTCAGATACTTATTGGAATTATTTTATTTCTATTAATGGTGAATCACCAAAACAACAAGATAAACAATATATATTGGAATCTGCTTATAAAACTACTTCTTCCATTAATTGGAGACTTTTTACTTGGAAATGTTTACATAGATCTTTCTATACACCTTTAATGATGAATAAAATAAATAATAAAGACAACTTATGTAAGAGATGTAATGTAGAAATAAATGCTGATTGGGCACATATGTTTTATGACTGTATAAAATTGAAGGAATATTGGATGTTAATCAATGATTTTTTGCAGGCACTTTTCACAGATAATTTCATTGTCTCTAAATCACTTATATTATTTAACACTCCTGTTCCTAAAAGTGTTAAAAAAGTTAAACTTTCCTTGTTATGGTCTATTCTAGCAGTGGCTAGAAAAATAATAACCAGAAACTGGATTTCAGATACTCCTCCTTCATTTAATGAATTTAAAAATGTTATGATAGAAGCTTGTCATATGGAATTAATGACAATATAGTCAAGAACTACTAGAAAAACGTCTTACTATACTATATGGGATACTTTACAAAACCTGTTAAAAAATCTTAGTTTCATTAGTAAGACATTACAGTTTAATCAATTGATTTGATTTGTAGTGGATGTCTCTGTAAATATTTTGGTTGTTTTATTAAATGTTATAACTATTTACATTTTAATTGCTTGTATAAGATTGTTATGATATTTATTTTGTATGTTAAAAACAATAAACTTGTTTTAAAAAAAAAAAAAAGAAAGCAGTCGTAAAAGGGCAGATGGTGCGGGCTGCCAGAATGGTAACAGATGACAACAATTTTATTGAGGAATGCAGGAAACTTTCCAACATGTTTCACAATAGGGGCTACCCAATTGAGCTAATAAGAGGGATCAGGGAAGAGGTTAAACAAAAATGCCTCATAGGGCATTTTAGTCCCATTTTACGGGCTGGTCTGGTGGTTCATCAGACATGTGAGGAAGGAGGCAGTGAGTCACAAACGCCTCGTATGGGTCAATCTAACAACAACCCTAGGTTTCTGTGTACCTTCTCTATAGACCATCATTTTATTAGGGAGATATTATGCAAAAATTGGAAACTGCTCTTAAATGATAAGAAGATTCAAAATATTTCTTGTGCCCCATCAGCTGTTACATTTAGAAGAGGGGTTAATTTAAAGACCCTCTTGGAAACTGGTAGACCCAAGCTGAGATCTTCAGTGTCAGGTATGGGGAAATGTGGCTGTTGTGCACAATGTAAGTTTATTAAGGAGGGAACTGCAGTTATTGTTAACAGAATTTAATATAAGGTAAGGGGTAAATATAATTGCAATACTAAAGCAATTGTTTATGTGGCAACATGTACAGTATGCCACGCGTTTTACATAGGTAAGACCGAGCGCAAATTAAAACAGCGCATTTACGAGCACTCCTATGCCATCTCAAGGAGGGACATAAATAACGCGTTGGCTAACCACATTATAGAGTACCCGAGCCACCAGTTTAAGTTTACTGTACTTAAACAGGTAGAAGATACGGTTTACTATTAAATGTTCGAATGCACCCACGTGTAACGGCGACGACTCCCGACGCCGCTTGCGCCCGAACAAACACCCAAACCATTTTCGATACCGAAACCGAACCAACTCGACTCCGACCCGACATCGACATAGAACATATCCTCCACACCCATGCCGCCGATGGGATGGGCGGGGTGATTCGAGATTTTGCCGCTGGCACATGGTGTACGCGCGTGTCGCGCTTCTTCAGCTCGCAATGCTTAATAAACAATTTGATAGTAAACCAGAAGATACCCCTTATATAGGACCATGGCAAACACAGTTGGAGGTAAAGGAATTATGTTGGCAGATTAGAACTGCGGCCTCTTTTTCCCCAGGTCTTAATGAGCAGCTTTCTATTGCAAGCATCTTAAAAAGCTGGCTCTAAAAAGATAATTAATTGTTTAAAATATATATATATATCATAACATTTTATAATATATATTTTTAGTTAATTCATTAATTTAGTGGTTCATTAACGGTTATTGTATGAGTATTTTGAAAATGTTGGGTAGGCTTAGCTTTTGAGGTTCCAAGTCTAAGTTATAAGTACCTATCATTTTGGAATCATTCAGTCCTGCAGCATCTCAGGATATTTGCATATGCTATTTATTTATTTAGTTTAAAGTGCATTGTTCTGATTATTTCTATTTTTAATGCATTTTAATGTGTTTTTAATTGTTGATTTTAAAATGGAGTATCGTAATTCTATCATGGTGAATGTAAACCATCATAAATAATCACAGTTTATTTATAATACACATTTTCATAACATGGTTAATACCAATGTTGAATGCAATTAGTTAATTAAGATTAAGCAGTTGTATATGGTAATCTGTATCACATGATACATTATTGGTTTAAAATGGTTATTGGTTGCTGGTTGGAGTTTTTGTTTCTAAATCTGATGAAGGAAACGTATTGTCGCTTCCGAAAACGCTAATAAAATTGTGTTAAGTTAAATATACATTATCACAAAGTGTTTTAAGTTACTCGTGGCTCCATCCTTTCGTGCTTGGTGTTTTGGTAGCATATCTAAATACAATTGTAGACTCTTCTTTATAAGGCCTGTTGCTCCTACTACTGTTGGAACTGCCTGGCTATCTTTCTTCCACATTGCTCTCATTTCTGACTGCAAATCCTGATATTTTATGACTTTGTGTCTCTCTGTATGCAGGACACTGCAGTCACTGCGTGCAGCGATTTCAATAATCAATGCTACTTTTGTCTTCTTTTCCTGGACCACTACATCTGGTTTTCTAGCATTTGTCTTTTGAACTGTTAATAATGGATGATCCCATGTGATGTAGACTTCTTCATTTTCTATGATGATTTGTGATTCATGTTTCTAGTGTTTTTCAGCCACTTCAATGCCATAATGTTTGCACAATCCCCAAGTGCAACAGTCTTGCCACATTATTATGCCTTTCAGTATACAGTCCTTCTGCCATTAGTATGTTGCAACCAGCAATGAGGTCTGTAACTGTCTCCAATTATGTTTTACACAACCTACATTTGTCTGTTTCTCCCACATATTCAATGGATTTTGTAAACCAATGTGTATGCAGCCCACTATCTTGGGCCATCAATATTAACCTTTCATCTCTTGGTTTGAATTTGCCTCTCCTTAACCACTTCTACATTCATTCCTGATCAACATGAGGTTCTTCCAGACGTTTTCTATACTTGCAACTATATTTAAGCATTTTCCATATTTCTTGCCTTCTCATCCGACCCTTCACCTTTTTTTGGCACATCCAGTTGCTGCTTGATTTTTATCTACTTCTGATTTGATTTCAATTCCTGCTTGACGCCGATATGCTTCTGCTAAATGAAGCAGAGAAGTCATCTTAGATTTATTCTCTTCATGTTTCAAAACATTCTCTACATTTGGGTCTTGTGAGGTCAGCAGATATGTGTGGAGTCCCACAATTGCAGATTTATACATGTAATCAATTTCAAGGAGGGCCATCCCTCCTTCAGAACGGGGAATATATAATCTTGGTATGCACTGAATTTTATAAATCATTTGGTAAGCATGAAACATCCTTCTTGTTTTCCTATCTAATCTATCCAACACATTTTGGGGCCAATCAATCACTCCAAAACTGTAAGTTAGGACAGGAAGAGCAAATTGGTTTATAGCTTGGATTTTGTTCCCAGATGTCAGTGCTATTTTCAGGACTAATTTAAGTCTTCTGAAGTATTCCTTGCTAAGTTTTATTCGCATTTGTTTGTGCTTTTTTGTTGATCCTTCATCAATTCCCAAATATTTATACACTCTTTCTTGCTCAAGTTATTTTATATCACATTCTTGTCCCAAACTGATGTCTTCCTGGTGTTGTAGTTTTCCTGCTTTAAAGGTTACGTTTGCACATATATCAAGACCAAATGACATTTTAATATCACCTGAAAAAGTTTTGACAACTTGCAGTTATGCTTCCAGTTCCTCATCTGATTAACTATATGGTTTTAAATCATCAACAAAGAGAAGATGAGAAGTCTTTACACTTTGTTGTTTTCTAAGAGCCAGATTATAGCCATAGCATAAGCTGTTAAGTAGACAGCTTAATGGTTAAGAAACAAAACTCTGTGGTGGTGTGGACAATAGGACCCATGCATGGTATGTCTGCATCGCAGATTTATGGCAAACCCAAACACAGTCCTAGACACAACAATTTAAATGTCCGTTGCTAGTACAGCAGTGCAAAAGTTTAAACATCCATTGCCCGTACAGCTCTTAAGAGGAAATCATCCATTGCCTGTACAGCTGTTAAGAGGCGATTGTCCGTTGCCCATACAGCTCTGAAGGAGATTCAGGTAAGGAGATTTTTGGCTGGGGGGATTGATGTATGCTGCCATTGGCTTGGCTGGGGGGATTAAAGTATGCTGCCATTGGCTTGACTGGGGGGATTGATGTATGCTGCTACTGGCTTGGCTGGGGGGATTGATATATGCTGCTGCTGGGGGGATTGATATATGCTGCTCCTGGGGGGATTGATATATGCTGCTGCTGGGGGGATTGATATATGCTGCTGCTGAGGGGATTGATATATGCTGCTGGGGGGATTGATATATGCTGCTGCTGGGGGATTGATATATATGCTGCTGCTGGCTTGGCTGGGGGGATTGGTATACATTGCTGGATTTTGATTGATATATGCTGCTGCTGGATTTTGATTGACATATGCTGCTGCTGGATTTTGAATAACATATGCTGCTGCAACATCTTAGAGCAAGAAATCTGGGCAAAGCCACAACAAATGGGAGAAAGACCCAAAAATAGGGACACCTTTTAAATATTGCTCTTACAAACTTGGAAAGTTGATAGAATAACAGGGTTTGTATTATCATGAATTTTTAAGGGTATGGAGTCTGAAATTCAAATGTCTGTCTTTATTTTCTGACTTCAACACTCCATGATTTGCCAGAAAACCACAATTTTATGAAAAACAGACCAAAAATATAGGGCAAAAATCTGGACATTCTATACAGTTGGGAGGTATGTCACCTGCTGCTGGATTTTGATTGTCATATATGCTGCTGGATTGTGTATGTATATCTCTGTTAAGTATACCTGGTGGTCAGTGTGACTCAGACTCAAAGCCTGTACCTTAGTTTCAAGGAGCAAGAGCATGAATTCTCGAACTATACCACCACTTGTAATTCAAGGAGTTGAGTAAGGATTTTACAAGGAGCTGAGAGCTTCATGAGAAGAGAAGTTTAATGCTGCTTATGCCAAGTCTGCTTGTGTTGTTAGTGGCACAACAGGTAATATGCTTGTTTGTGATGCAGAAGGCTGTGAGTTCTACTCCTGCAGTATGCAGACAGATGGCTGATACTGTACTCTACTTTAAAGAGAGTAGATGCTGCAGTCCTGTGAATGTAAAAATAAATAAAGCACGAAGACCAGCTCACAGGAACAAACTACACTTTGATATGAGTGCTTTTGTTGGCGTAAAACCATCTGACTTCTTCAGATTAAATGAACATAAAACATTGCTTCCTTTTATACAAAAACATGACTTCCTTTTATACAAAATATCAGTCACATGATCCCTAAATAATACATTTCTTAAAAAGTTTGCATTCAAATGAAATAAAATAAAATCCACTACATCACCACAATGCCTTCTTCAATACAATCAGGAATGTTTGTGCAGCATAAAATAAATAAAATGCAATACGCACGTTGACCATAACCCGTTCATTTACACAAACCATATGAAATACCACTTATTTGAGAATGTCTTCAAATATGAAAATCTGCCTTTAATTTTAGTAAGCTAGAAATGGAGGCCATATCATTAAGTCCAGGTGGATGTGTGGCATCACATCTCAGTTGCCACACTAGTTCCTTGTATTCAAGGAACAATGGGGTGGGCCCCCCTGCCCTGGTTCACTACTTTTTCCAATGCACTGAATTTGAAATAGTGGTTGGGAAATTCATGGATATGTTTTGTCAAGGCATTATTCATGTTGCCTTTCAATATCTCATATAGATGTTGATAAATATGTTTATTAAAGGAGTTAATGGTCTTCCCTATATAAAAATTGTTGCATTGTTGTCAAATAGCAACATAAACCAAGCTATTGCGTAGACAGTTAAAATGCTGTTGTAAAGTCACTTTACCACACCCTTTGATGTAGACAGTATTATTTTCCAAAATATAGGGACATTGGGTACAATGTCCACATTTTTCATGTGTCCTTTTGTTTTAACAACACCCCCTCTCTCTTTCCAACAGGTTTTTTATGCTCAGGTCTTTTTTATATATTATCAAAGGTTTGTCCCCTACTTTTTTGAGATTTTCTTCCTCACTACTGAAAATTATCCAGTTGTCCATAACCACCTCTCTAATGCTTTCAAAACAATGGTTGTATGTTAATAGCATAGCATTAGTAAAGGTTTTAACCACATTCCCAGTGTTTTCACTTATCACTGTTGTTATTCTCATTTCCACAGGTGCTGCACTCAATAGGGGATAGAAATGCCTGTTTTGTCTCTTTATCGTGACTTCATCTAGTACAGGTTCTATAAAATGACTAGGGTATCCTCTGTTTAACAACATACATTTTAAGATTTCCATCTTGTTTAGGAACACCCTGTTGTCACTAACCATTCTGGCTAACCTGACAGCCTGCCCCTTGACTAGAGATCTTTTTTGATGCCTAGGATGGCAGCTGTCAAAATGCAATAAAGCATTAGAATAGGTTGGCTTTCTGTATAACCCAGAGGTAAAGGTCTCATTCTCTCTGTCATTGCAAATGGTAATGTCCAAAAAGTTGATCTTGTCACTACTGGTAATCATGGTAAATTGTAGGAACTGTGTGCTTGTATTTAAAAAAGTGAAAAATTCACCTAATTGTGCCTTACAGCCTTCCCAAAATATTAGTATATCATCCAGGAAGCACCCATAGAACCTACAGTATTTAAGCAGTTCTGATTTAAAGACAATAGTAATCTCCCATTGAGCCAACACAATATTGGCAAAAGGGGGGGTACAAGCCGCCCCCATTGCTACACCCATTTTCTGCTTGAACAATTGATTTTCAAAAATAAATTATTTTTCAAAATAAGTTCCATCAGAGTCCTGAACATCAAAATTCTTGAATGACTGAGTTTAGTATTGGTACATAAAAAATCATAAAACATTGTGGTACCTTGTTCATGGGGGATTACTGTAAACAAATCTTTGACATCGACTGTAACCAAAATTAAGTGATCTGAGTAATATTCCTTGTGTATTTTTTTAGACAATCCCAAGAGTCCTTGAGTATGTGTGGAAAAAGGTCTAAAGTTGCTTTTAGGTTATAATCAATAAATTTAGTGAATGTAAAAGTTTTAGATGCCTTAGCATCAACAATCAGTCTCATTTGGGGTCATTGATGCATTTATGCATCTTAGGTATCCCAAAAATAGTTGGTGTATGTGGACTTTGCTGTATGAGGAACTGGGATTCGGTGATGGTAATCTGGTTGTCAAGTAATAAATCATTTAGTATAATGTCAATATTGCAATAATCAAAATTCAATTAATTCACTGATATCTCTTCATAAGTATCACTGTACAGCATTGTCAACATTTTGTCCACATAGGCACGTTGATCCATTACCACCAAGCCCCCACCCTTGTTGGGATTCATGATTCTTATGCATTTATTGGCCCCAATGTCTGCAAACAGGTTTTCTTCTTCATTTGTCATGTTGGATATAAAATTTCCTCTCATGTTTTTATATATCTGTCTAATCTGACTTGCACAGAGTGTTTCAAACACATGCAAAAGGGTGTGTAAAGGTGGATTAAGTACACTAGTCTTTTTATATCCCACAATGTTATCTGCTGGTTTTCACAGTCAAAGAAAAATCTAAAATTCAGTTTTCTGACATATAGTTTTAAGTCAAGTAAGGCACTGTCAAGTTTAGGCATTCTGGTAGGAGCAAAACTGAGACCTTTTTGAAACAGATTAGCCCATTGTTTTGTTACAGAAGCATCACTCAAATTGTATATCTTAAAATCACCACAATCATTTGTTACTATATTACAAACATTTTGCTCATCAAACTCTTCCTCTATTACCACTGTGTCCTTCCTCCTCTCCCCCTCCCCCAATATGTTCTCCCCGGTGGGAGTAGGAATCCAAGGAGTTTAAATTGTTCATCCACCCCATGTTGTAATTTTGATTCTGAATACTTTCTGACCTCCGAAGAGGTGCTTCTAAAGGGGTTGTTCAGCATTGTCATAAACATCATTATTGTTGTCATTCAGTAAAAGCATTTCATATACATCGTCATGGTTCACCTCTTGAGGTGCCATGGGTCTGTTATTAGAAATAGGCAATGGATAAGCCCTCCCCCCTTCATATTCAATTCTATCCCTTTCCAGCTTTTTAGCTTTTTTGGATTTTTTAGCTGCCACAACCTTGTCAACATTGACAAAAACAGCCCTGTATTCATTTGTTTTTAAATCAAAACATAAATCATTCTTAATACAGTCATTAAAATGGTCAATGTTAACTTTTAAGTAGTTTATTTTCCTGTCATTATCTCATCAAAAGTTCTAAAAGCTCACAACCATGGTGATTAAACATTGTTAAAAGTTCTTTGTACAATTCAGAGCCATTTACAGTACCTGTTGGAAATTTAAACAAACGTAGCTCTTTCGGTACTTCCTCTCTCCTCAGGCATTCCCTTAGATAGCAGTTCTCTGTTTGAAGTTTTCTTAACTTCAAAATTTCACTTTCAAAAGTTTTTAATTGTTGGTCCAGAGTCCCATAGTTATTTCTGATGTTTCCCTGGCGAAATTCACAATCGGTACCTTCCCGAATCCAGTCTGAGAAGGAAAAGGACACCTGTGAAGCTCCCTGGTTGACGGGCATACTGTCTACATCAGAGGGCATGGTAAAGTGACTTTACAACAGTGTTTTAATTGTCTAAGCAAGAGCTTGGTTTATGTTGCTATTTGCCAACAATGCAACAATTTTTTATATAGGGAAGACCATTAACACCTTTAATAAATGTATTTATCAACATCGATATGCCATACGGAAAGGTAACATGAATAATGCCTTAACAAAATATATCCATGAATTTCCCAACCACTACTTCAAATTCAGTGCATTGGAACAAGTAGTAAACCAGGGTGGGGGAGAACCCACCCCATTGTTCCTTGAATACAAGGAACTAGTGTGGCAACTGAGATGTGATGCCACACATCCACTTGGATTTAATGATATGGCCTCCATTTCTAGCTTACTAAAATTAAAGGCAGATGTTCATATTTTAAGGCATTCTCAAATAAGTGGTATTTCATATGGTTTGTGTAAATAAACAGGCTATGGTCAACTTGCATATTGCATTTTATTTATTTTATGTTGCACAAACATTCCTGATTGTATTGAAGAAGGCATTGTGGTGATGTAGTGGATTTTATTTTATTTCACTCGAATGCAAACTTTTTAAGAAATGTATTATTTAGGGATCATGTGACTGATATTTTGTATAAAAGGAAGTGATGCTTTTTGTATAAAAGGAAGTGATGTTTTATGTTCATTTAATCTGAAGAAGTCAGATGGTTTTACGCTGATGAAAGCGCTCGTATTAAAGTGTAGTCTGTTCCTGTGAGCTGGTCTTCGTGCTTTATTTTTTTTTTTACAAGTTTTATTCATGTTTTGTACTTCCAGTCCTGTGAATGTCCTTCTCTGGAGGAGTTACCTAGTAACTATGAACTTATTATCAGTTTGCCATCCATTCCCTATTGCAATATTACTGGCTTATCATTTTTTTAATGTAACTTAGGCAATTTATTCTTCAAGGGAAACAGACACTTTATTTGTAGATGAAACAATGAAATATAAAGTTGTTTACTAGCAGCAACCTCTTCATTAGTTACAAATCCCTTTAATGTGGAATTATTTAGATGACTTTACTTTGGCAAAGATTTTGCATATTTACTGATATTGGTGGATTGTAATAACAGAAGTTTGAGTGGCCTTTTATGGCTGAACTGTTTTGAAATTGGTAGTTTTGTCATTATTGGTTCATACATTTTGTTTCATTATTTACTAGAAGACTGTTCAAAACTACAAATTTAAAACAAATTCTAACAAGTGGTGCTGTATTATACATGGAATATAATTTAATACAATCAGGACGGTGAATCAAAGAATGCATATATGTATACATGGCCCTAAAAATGTGCAAGGAGCCTATGGTTTGGAAACAGCCCAGAGGTAAGCTTAGTCCTCCACTGGCCAGATGCAAAATGAATGTGGGTTTTCATGCCCTTTCAATGAATGTGAGTTTCAAGGGCAGAGAAGTTTACTACTCATGCTAAGTCTGTTTTCATTGTGAGACTGTATTGTTTGTTTAGCAAATGGATTAGTGTTTGTGTTATTTTATTTCAATTTCTGTAATCATTGTAGAAGTAAATACGAAAACAGTATGCATGCTGACAGGATTGAACAGTGTTTATGGTAAATGAGGAGAAATAGCCAAGTAATGGAACTTTGGAGTGGCTGGGGAGGGGGCGGCTGCTGGAGAGGCAGGGGGTTACAGACTGTCCATTCAAGTAAAACAAAACTCAGCCCTGTCCATATTCAAATGAAACTTGGATCTAAGGATAGGTAATATAAAATGTACTCCAGGATTGCCCCTCAAGCTACTAATGGACAGAGGCAGTTCCTAAATGCTGCATCCCTTACATGGGTCCCCTCAAATTATCTATGGTATGATTACAGTTATTTTCACTAGAGCTAATGTATAATTATCAGCCATGGGATAGGTAAGACCAATCAAGAAATGTTAATTCAAGAACCAAAAATGAAATTGGGTAAGCTTACAAATCTATTCTATGTGAACCTATGTTGTGGTAGTAAATAGTTTTTAAAAAAATGTGCCCTTTTTAGATCACTAAGTGCCCCTCTCACCCCCCCCCGCAGTCTTCAACAGCTTCCAGCACTTATGTGTTTTCACAGACTGTCATACTTCTTACTGCAAGAAATATGGACAAAGCCAGTAAGATTGGGGGACAAAGGCCCAAACATAGGGTCAGATTTCAAATATTGTCCCCATAAACCTAAAAAGTGACTGTCAGTAAAGGTGTTGCATTAGTACATATGCTCTGAAGGATATAATGTCTGAAACACAAATGTTTGTCTGTAGTAGTATAATGTAGTGATGTCAATGTTCACTACTTCACCAGAAGACCACAAATGTATGAGGAACAGACCAAACATATGAGGCAAAACAGTGGACATTCTGTGGAAATCAGGATGGTTGAGAGGTATGCAGACTTGACAGTCTGTTGGCAGTGTAACATTACCAACTGCAGTCACAGATTAAATACAGCACACAGCTGGAGAATGCTGTGGACTGTTTAAGGGAAGTGCAGTACTGCAGAAACAGGGGCAGATGTTAATGTCTGTAACATACAAAATCCCAGATTGGGGTACAGGTCGGTGTGCCCTGGAGTCTCCTTATTAATACTGACAGTCCCACTGGGTATGCCCATACACTAAGGTAAAACAGGCACAATCCTGCTGCCCTTTCATCAAAATGACCTGTTATGTATAAATGTCAATACATACAGATATACGTATACATATCCATCTGTCACTCTCTCTTTCTCTCACATGCATAGCATATCTATCTCTATGTAGTGTCAAATAGATATGTACAGAAATATATACCTATATATATATATATATATATATATATATATATATATATATATATTAAAAGGATACATAGCTACCCATATATCTACAAAACACATCTACATATACACACAAGCAGCTACCGTTATGTACCGTTAAGTATTTTTCCTCTGTTTATTTGCTAAATTTTTCTGCATAGCCACCTATTTTGAGCATTTTCTGGCTTGTTAAACTTGATTTCTGCATTAGTAACTGTATTTAGAGCACAACCTAGAGCTGTTTACTGAATTTCCTGTTTGCACTTATTTTTAAAATTGTTTTTTTCTCAAAACTTGCATTTTATCTGTCTTTGGCCTAGCACTCTTGTGTGGGGTCATTTACTGCACTGTTATAACTTGTTGATACTTGTGAACCTCTGCTATCTCTGAAAAAACAAAAAAAATCTTGCTTTTTTCCAACTTTTCTGAGATTTAAAAAAGTTCAGTTACAGGCTTGCTGTTTTTGAACTGTTTGTAAGTTTCTGTGAGGCCATTTTTTGCTTGGGCTAAAGGGAAGTCTCTCTGTTGATCAGTGGCAGTAAAAAACATTGAGCAGCCTGCCTGCCCCTGTGGGAGTGGTTACTGACTTGAAACTGTAGTTTTATTGGCCATTTTGGGTCAATTCCAAAACTCCTTCATCTTCCTCTCTTAAAACCTGGTTGCCTCGTGGTTTTGGCATCTTTTCAGGCTTGTTGGCTGTTGGTGAAGCACCCACCAAGAGGAGAAAATGCTTAGAGAAGAAAGGAGCCACTTTTGAGATTTTAAGTATTTTTCCTCTGTTTATTTGCTAAGTTTTTCTGCATAGCCACCTATTTTGAGCATTTCCTGGCTTGTTAAACTTGATTTCTGCATTAGTAACTGTATTTAGAGCACAACCTAGAGCTGTTTACTGAATTTCCTGTTTGCACTTATTTTTAAAATCGTTTTTTCTCAAAACTTGCATTTTATCTGTCTTTGGCCTAGCACTCTTGTGTGGGGTCATTTACTGCACTGTTATAACTTGTTGATACTTGTGAACCTCTGCTATCTCTGAAAAAAAACAAAAAAACAAAAAAATCTTGCTTTTTTCCCACTTTTCTGAGATTTAAAAAAGTTCAGTTACAGGCTTGCTGTTCTTGAACTGTTTGTAAGTTTCTGTGAGGCCATTTTTTGCTTGGGCAAAAGGGAAGTCTCTCTGTTGATCAGTGGCAGTGAAAAACATTGAGCAGACTGCCTGCCCCTGTGGTAGTGGTTACTGACTTGAAACTGTAGTTTTATTGGCCATTTTGGGTCAATTCCAAAACTCCTTCGTCTTCCTCTCTTAAAACCCTCTTTTGCGCGGTTTTGCATGTTTTTGAGCATAGCGCAACAGCAGGCAGCGCCGCCTAATTGGGTTTAAACTATTCCTGGCTCCACAATGTCTGCTCTTCACTTTTTCCCTTAGAACTGCTCTATCTCTCAATTTAAACACCATATTCTCATTCTAAGGCCCTTCACTGGTCCAATTAAGTAATCCTACAAGTTAGCACTATTAAACCATAAGCACTACTTACTCTTATACTCTCTACGATTACCCTGTCCTCTATTGGTCCGTCTTAAATTCAGTTTCCCTATATTACTCTAGCATGTCCAAATGTCAGTCAATGGTTTCCTCTCCAGTCCAGCTGGTGAATCTGGGAATTTTGAGGCAATGTTACAACTGTCTCATGTACATGGACAACCCTCTCCTCCTCCAAACAGGTTCAAATATATGTGAGAGATGCAACTATTTAGCCAAACTGGAGGCTGAGCTCTCTCATCTCAAAACTGGTGTAACCAGTCAGGAGGAGAAGGTAACCTCACACAACACAATTCCAGTATCACATAGTCCCACCACATCAGCGAACCAAACACATAAATACACAAAAACATACTCAGAGGCTCTAAATAAAAATCTACCTAAGCAACAGAGACCTCCAAAGCAGACATCCAAGCAAACGCTACCTCAAAACAAAACACGCACAACACATAACCCACAAAGTCAGTGTGCCAAGCAGCCACAGCCCTTAAGGCTGAATAACACACCTGATACTCTTGTAATAGGTGACTCTATTGTCAGACACACTGATGGTCCGCTTACCAGGCTGAATAAAGAGAAGGTCACGGTGAGCTGCCTGTCGGGTGCTAGGATCTGCCACATAACGCAAGCACTCAGGTCACTCCAAAGCAAATACAAATATGACTCAGTCATTGTACATGCTGGTGTGAATGACCTGAGATGTACCTCCCTGGACTACATGAAAAGAGACATAGAGGAGTTCTCTGATCATGTAGCCCAGGCTGGTATGACCCTGACCTTGAGCAGCATCTTACCCTCACCTAGAATGATGCCACAGTACAAAGACAAAATGATTGATTTTAACAATTGGCTAAAATTTTGGTGTCATTCAAAGGGGATCCAGTGTCTGTCAGCCTGGGATGACATGCTCGACAAGCCACGTTGCTTCGCTAGGGACGGCTTGCACCTGTCACCACTGGGCTTTCGGATATTGGCAAAGGCTCTTGCCACCGCCATAGTGCCTTTTTTAGGCAAGGCTCAAAAGTCAAACCCACCCCCATAGACAGCACAAGGAACAAGAAACTAAGGGTAATGCTGCTAAACACCAGAAGTCTTAACCTCAAGATGCACGCACTCGAAGCTCTCCTCAGTAAGGAGAACATCGATATCTGTGCAGTGACAGAAACCTGTTTCAAGGCTCCAGAGAGTACCCCAACACTACCAGGCTATACCTCATATCTTTCTTTTCAGCCCCAAAACCCGGACCAAACCACAAAAGGAGGGGAAATTTCCATATTTATCAAGGATATCCACACCTCCAGGTTAGTGGCATTGCACGAAGTATCGGAGACCATCCATGTGCAACTAACAGTGGGCAAGACTGCTTCTCAGTTTATAGCATCCTACAGACCACCCTCTCAAAGTCAGGAATCCCACTTGGCTTTCCTGAAAACATTGGAGAACATGAAGATCTCTTCGAACACCATTATATTGGGCGACTTCAACTACCCAAACTTTGACTGGGAGCACTACTCAAGCTCCAGCACCTTAGCCCAAAGGTTCCTGGAAATTATAAACTCAAATGCTATGGAACAACTAGTCACCACTCCCACAAGAGGGGACAACATACTAGACCTGATCATTACCAACATGGGGACTCTATGCTCCACACCAGAAGTATATCCCTCATTGGTAAGATCAGACCATAAATTAATTTCACTGGATGTCCACATCCTGACCCCACCCCCAGCCCAGAAAACCACAGTGAAAAACTTCTCAAAAGCGAACTTCTCACTTCTCAAAACCGAAGTGGAATCCTTCAAGGCCCCAGGGCCAGTGGAAACTACGGCCCAAACTGCAGAATCCTATATAAACGCATTCTACGGACATCTCCAGGAATGCATGGATCATGCTATCCCAAACAAAACCAAGACCCAATCATCCAAAGGCAGGCGTCCAGTCTGGTGGACCCCTGCCATAAATAAACTGTACAACAGAAGGAGGAAGCTACTACATGATAGAGCAAAATCCCTAATAGGAAGGCAACTCTGGTCAGTACTAGGCAAAAATTACAATCCCTCATAAAATCCTCCAAGGCCAGCTTTGAGAGAAAAATTGCACAGGACACCAAAGACAATCATAAGGCTTTTTTCAGTTATGTTAGAAACCTGGGATGCAACTCCCAGACTTGTTCTGAGTTGATTCTAAATGACAAAAAATACACTGAACCCACAGACATCGCCAATATCCTGGCAAACAGGTTCAGTGCAAACTTCTCCACCCCCTCCCCCCCAAAAGAGCAAGTATCTATCCCGGCAGAGGGCTGCCTCCCAAATATCTCTGATGCTCAGGTGAAGGCTGCCCTCTCCAAAGCAAAAAACACTGCTTCCATGGGACCAGATGGCGTCCCAGGTTGTGTCCTACATGAACTCCAAGAGGAACTAATCCCTCAAATAAAACAGCTATACAATCTCAGCCTCACTACAGGATATGTGCCCACAGAATGGCGTACAGCAACAGTGGTCCCACTCCACAAAGGTGGAGCCTCTACGGACCCTGGAAACTATCACCCCATGAGCCTGACTAGCTTAGTCTGCAAGGCTATGGAGAGGATCATCATGGAGCTCATAAACAAAGACATTGGGGACCTACAGACACTAGATCCTACCCATTTCAGCTTTGTCAAGGGCAGATCCTGCCTTTTGAACCTGGTTGACTTCTTCGAAACAGTCACCAAAGCCATAGATGAAGGGAAGGTAGTCCACACAGCCTATCTGGACCTTGCAAAGGCATTTGACACAATACCCCACTTGGGCATCATAGATAAGCTATCCAGCTTAAATATAAACCCCTATGTCACAAGATGGGTTGCAAACTGGCTCAAAGACAGAACCCACAGAGTGAGAGTTGCTGGAGCCATGTCCGACTCGAAACCGGTCACAAGTGGCATCCCATGGGGTTCTGTCCTGAGACCACTCTTATTTGGTATATACTTTTCTGAGGTACAGGCAAACGTGGAAGGACTATGGCTCACCAAGTTCGCAGATGACTGCAAACTGGGTGCCATAATCAACTCTCCAGCTGACACAAACATCCTTCAAAAAGGTCTCACAGAGACAGATAACTGGTGCCAGCACCATGGTTTAAAGCTAAATGCCAAAAAATGTATAGTCATACCCTTTGGCAAAAACAATGTGCCCACAAATTACCACATAGGCGGAAACCCATTAAGTACAGAGAAAGTTATTAGGGACCTGGGGACCCAAGTTGATAGCAATCTCTCCTTTGAAAACCACATTGCCAAAGTGGTTAGAAAGACCTTCGACATAGCCCACCTCATCACGAAGGGTTTCACATCTAGATCAAGAGAGGTAATCGTGCCCTTTATTCATCCCTCATCAGGCCCATCATAGAATACAATGCCCCTTTTGGGATGTACCTTACCCGACACCTGCAGCAATTAGAAAGACCCCAAAAGTATCTCACCAAGAGGATCAAGGGTCTCAAACAGATGCCATATGCTGCTTGGTTAAAAACTCCAGCTCTACTCAGTTGCATACCGCCTACTTGAGGCGATCTATGCCTGACATACAAAGCTATGTCAAATCCAGAATTAATGGACATGCTCCACCTCAGTAAATCTAAATCCCTTAGAGCCACATGCTTGAGGGACTTGAACCTCAGCACAGAAATAAATAGAACTTGCTGGAGGGACAGGTTCATAACCCAGAGGCTCCCTTCATTCTGGAATAGAATTCCAGTTCATGTGAGGCAGAGCACCTCACTGAATCTCTTCAAGAAGAATCTCGATAGGTGGATGGGGGATCGTAGGTTTGTCCCAGGGATTACTCCCGTGTCACTATTAGACAGAGGCACAGTAAACTAAACCTTAAAAAGGGCACAGTATACTCAAATCAAGGGGTGGCATAAGCCATACAGAATCAGGCTAGGCTTATAATTGCCCCAGGGCAGATAGCCTAGTATGAACCTATGAACCTATGAACCTATATATATATATATATATATATATATATATATATATATATATACATACCTGTTATATACAGAAATGTGTGTGGATGTCTGTATTGTCCGACTTACCCTAATAATGGTGAGTAAACCTCAACTATCACACAGACATACTGCTGCTCAAAGGATCCAAACTAAGGGTGCAACAGTACAGATTCCACTTACCCACAGACCCCTGTGCCTACTGGATGTCACCAACTAGACAGACACAAGTAAGCAGATGCTGTAATGTATAATGTTGTCAACGCATGTATGGACATGACAGCTTGTCTCTGTTCACAGATATGACTATGTAACTGCAAGCAGCCACATATGGTCATACTGGTACCTGCTCACACATAGCTAGGATAATTACAGGTATTCCACTCCTAGGATACTAGATGCAGATAACACTATGAAGCAATATCACACTGCAGGCCACAGGTGCTGGTCAACACAGGCCTAGTTTGTGTAATGTACAAGTACTGTGCCTGCAATCACACATAAAACACACTTAACATGTGTAGCATGTGAAAAGTACTGTGATCTGTAGTGTATAAAACTAGATAGGCAGGTGTTCTAATCTCACTTCACCCCACTTGGTATGTAACTGTGTCAGAGTGAGTGTGTGTGTGTGTGTGTGTGTGTGTGTGTGTGTGTGTGTGTGTGTGTGTGTGTGTGTCTGTGTATCTTCCCGCAAATTAACAGACATGCCCTCATGGGCTAGCCACCTGCAATTATTATGCACTTTTTGGTCCTGTAACTTGCTGCTGGCTTCCACAATGCCCTCTTCTACAAGGCCTGATGATGTCGGCCATCTTAAGACTACCAGTAGACAGTGTAAAATCAGATGAAAGCCGTGGTCCATTTGATAAGTACTGTGATCTGTAGTGTATAAGACAAGATAGGCAGGGGCTCTAATCTCACTCCAGCCCACTTGGTGCATGTGCATATATCCATATGGCACAACCTTGGCAGCCCAGACATAGGAAGGGTTTTGCAGTGTTTTATTTGTAGTGGGTGATGTGGCTTCTCAAAGAACTGACCAGAACAAGGCCTGTGTATGTCATCAAGCATAAAATGTCCTAAAATGATAATACTAGCAGATATGAGGTGTATTGCGTGCACCACATACTGTGATCTGTAGTATGTAACATTATATAGGTAAGTGTGGACACCTACATACAGCCAAACTGCAATACGTGTGTGCCTTGGAGAGTCCTGTATGCATTGATTGGAAGTGGTGCTAGCCTCAATGTAGCCATATGTTTGTGTTAGCCTATAAGAGCATTTTACAACATGTCATGGAACCATGGGATGTATAGATTGAACACAGAGAGTACTGTAGTCTTTGACTGTCACTGTTCAGAAAGATGTGGATGGATTCATTGTTGTACAACCAATACCAACAGGTTTGGGATGTACATCCCAGACTGGCACTGGTATACTGATGTGACAGTCATCAGAGCTATCATTGTGTGCAATGGCATCCTTGCCATGTCACTACACAGGCATATTGTACAACACAGATGCCAAGGTACACCAATACACATTGTAGAGAAAAAGTCCTATGGAGTTCATGTCAGGATCATACATGTGTAGTCTGTCTCTGAAATGCTTTGGAGGGGATGTGTATGCTCCATACAGGGAGGTCTTAGTTCCCACTGTGTACCTCCCATATATCTATGACAGGACTAGCACGTGTCACCTGTGCTACACACCAACAACATCAGTGTAGTATGCATAGTACATGCTGGTGAGATAGGTATGTAACACATGCAGTAGACCCTATGTGTCATAGGCCCCCCATGCATGTCACGCACATATCTGCTGTGACACACATCATGTGCAGGTGACACATTGGGATGCTGAACACAACAATCATAACTGTTGCCAGGCAACTGTTCATACTGGGCACAGATTATATGTAGATACGTCATTTCCATCAGAAGTCTGGTGGCACTTATGAAGGGTAGCAGACCTTCTCACAGATTAGGGATGCATGAGTATGCTGAATGCCAACATTGTCCTTGTTAGCCTATTATACGCATATGGACCTATGGAGTCATACAGTTATAGTGATGTACCTTGCTGATGACATATTTCAGCTGTGCTGACATCCCATCCTGTGCTGCTTTACTTCCTCTGTGAATCCTTAGGTTATCCCAACAGACTCCTGTAACAGAAACATAAACAGGCCCATGACACACCTGTCATTGCATAATTATACAACCAATTCAACAACATACCACATACGATACAGAAATGTATGTGGCGTACAAGTGACAAATGGCAGCATAAAGTATCTCTCATTAACCACTACAAGTGGCATTGTGAACTAACACTGCATTACACAGGTGCATGTTAAGTAATATAGTCACCCTGTGCATTAGACACATAGCTGGATTTCCCTGCATCAATGTCAAGGATGACAGGGATATGGCACAGTTATCATCACTTGCACAAGGTGTTGTATGCAGGAGACCTAGGCTGGCCCAAATTGATAGCATGTGTGTGAGTCCGGGGGGTGCATGTCAGATGGACCATGGAAGGTGCTGTGTGTGTCTGTAGGTGACCTGCATATGACAGTGGTGTGTGATTGTGTGCATGTACACAGTCAAGCTCAGTGCTATCCCTACACATGTGTATGTTGTACAGCTGTGGAACATACATGGTAGAGTTGATAGTTCACCTTCTCTAGCCCCAAATACAGAAACTGGCTCTGCCAGGAGTTGCACTGGCACCTCCATGCAAAAGGTCAGAAGTGGTGCTAGTACTTGATGATGACTGCTGTCTCCTGGGACCGAGTCCCCAATAGGCTGCCCAGAACCATAAGTCCATGGCCTGCCACATCTTGGTGTGGGCAGTAACTCCCCTCTGTAGCAGTGGATATACTGCCACTACAGGAGCATGATTTTGTACAGCCACGTGGACTCTCAGCAGATGTTGTTGCTGCCCTACATCCATAGGTCCGATGCTCAACTCCAACCACATGTTCCAGCACAGACAATGTGTTGTCCAAGACAGACACTGTCACATCACACCGTTTGTCCACTGCATCAGTCAACTGATCCAGGTTGTCCCCAGTGTGGTGGAGGCTGTCATGGATGTCAGAGTGTGCGGCATCCAGAACCCTAAGCATACACCTGTTGTTCCATTCACAACATTTCTGTGCCTCCATGATGGCCCAAAACATGTGCTTGGTGACCTGTGATATAACACCTGCAACAGGTGGTGGATGGACAGCAGGCCTCCTACAAGCACCCCTGTTAATCTGCCTATGTAGGACATCATCAGCTCTCTGGCTATGCCCAGTGTCTACACTCATTTGAGCCATAGTTGTCACACTTTTTTGTTCAATGTCTCCACCCTCTAACTGTCCAATATCTTTGGCCTCCTGGGTTGGGGTATATGTGAGCATACAGAATATTTGTGATGACAACGGGGGCAGAAGAGTGATGTCTACCTCTGGGACAGATTCAGCCCCTGACACCCCCACTTGTGCCTCACTGTGGCCACCATCACCATCAGTGTCCAAGGAGACACTGACATCTGGTTGTGTAGGGGACAGACTTTATGGTCACCTGCAATAAGAATGAAAAAAGCAGTACATTAATACCTGCACTATTGTGTATGAAAAGCATCCAAGACTCCTAACAATGAAGACCCACAACTGCATTAGTGGTTAAACAACTTCCTTCTCCACCTTCATCCACAAAGCACTGCCTCTGAACACAATTCAAATTCAACTCAAGACCTTTATAATCATCACTTGAAGTAAATCAAGTCAAACATGACCAGTAATATTTACCTTTTACTTACTCAATATGACATTATAATTGAAAAAACAACACATAAAACCCAGTACAACTCTTTTCACATTTATATGGAAATGCACGTTTCACTGCCTAATGTATTTGCCTGAAGGCTGTTGTATTTTAAAAGGCATTTTAGATTCCTTGCCTCATTTAAGCCAGGAGACTTATCTGCTCTTATCTGTAACTGCCAACGTGTATCTGTTTTTTGAACTACTCTCCTGTGACTACTCCCTCTCAAAACCTTAGGTACCTCCTCCAGACTGGCAATTAAAACATCCTTTGCTGTCTACATATATAATTACATGTACATGGGGCATTCTTATGGCCCTTAACTGTACTAGACTATAATTGCTCCATAAGAAAACAAGTGGCATACTTACCAGGGGCAGGACCATGGCCTTGGGCAATACCTGATGGACCTATGAAAATTTAAGGGTGGGGTAATTTCAGTACCACTGCATGTTGCACAACAACAAGGTAATATGTTGATATATCTCATATTTACAGTAGCTACTCTGTTACTTGTTGTATTGGCCCCAATCTGTATAAGAGTGTATACTTGAGGTTACACCCCCCCCCCAAAGAACAAAGGCCTGACTTCCACATAAATGTATCTACAGTCTGATACACTGACTGCTACAGTATTACAATGCTGATCACAGTAAGCTTACTGCATGCTCCTCAGCTGTGGAAATTGTGGCACCCATCTCCACGATGTACGGTGTGATGGATGCCTGGGAGCTGTCTTGTGTGCCTAGGTATGCCAGGAATTCCTCAGTGGCCAAGAGGTGCTGTTCCACTGCAGGCCTTGCACTAGTGACAGCACAGTCCCTGGCTATATCCACTGCCCGTTGACGTGCAGCATTAATCATATCGGTTGCCCAGTGTCAGACCTGCTCATGTGTCCTGCCCTGCTGGCTCCTGGCATTAACGTCATGGACAAGGTCTGACCACAATGCAGCCCACTGTTCCCTGTTATGTCTCCCCCTAGATAACAGGATGTCATGATGCTGCCTTAGTCATTGCAAGATTATCTCATTCTCTGCATCCAAGAAGGGTGAGTGTCATCTGGGGTACATTATTATTGAAAAAAAACAACACAAGGGGAACACATTACTTGATCAGATACATGGATGTCCACTATGTACAGATACAGCAAGGGCACAATGGCTGGCACTATCCACTGCTTGCTCACACATGGCATAACACAGTGTGACAACATACTACATGTGTGAATATAACCAAGATAGTACCATTACCAAGGTATTCCCTGTGTGCCATGACAGCATCTGCTTATGATCATACACCCAGCACTCCAGTCCACTGTGGTGTGTCCCGTAAGGCCAATCACACAATAATATGTTATAAAAGCAGTGCTAGACAAATAGCAGTGTGCTATAACAACCACTATATAGAGGCAGTCCGGCAACACCAGTCTGCCACACTGACAACAGACAATGCCACCCTGATGTATTGTACGTCCCCTGTAAGTGTAAGTCAGCAGGGTATCACTGACATGTCACCACAGGTCTATGACTGGATTACTGCTGAAATCCCTATGCCCTATTCCTCTATCCTTCCATCTGAATCCTGTTATACACAAAGAAACAGTTACATACCTGCTAGAGTGTAGTACTCTTCTGTTGAACTGTGTGCCTGGTAAAGTTTCACAAAGGTGTGCTCTGTGTGAGTAAAGTCTCATACAAAATGGTTCCCCATAGTCAGTTGCCTGATTTTAAACATGTTTTCCATCAGCAGGTGATTACCTCTAAACCATTCTGTGGTTCTGAAATGCTAATTGCAGCCAAAGCAGCTGAATTGCACTATCATTAGCCAATGACATGCAAGCACTGTGCAATATATAAGGTCTTCATGTAGACATGGGTCCCTTTCTTAGCTGTTGAGATGAACACTACTGGGGTGAGGAGACTACATCATCAAAGAGGGTATGTCTGTTGCAAAAAACTTTACATAGATCTATGTGTACCACAGGATGCAGCTGCAGGTCATAGACATAGGCACATAGTGTGGATACTTTGGAGGACAACAAGCTGTAGGTGTATTTCTGTCAGCTGTGTCAGCCCTGTTGTAGAGGCAATGCCAGGGTGAAGGTACCCTTTACACTCCAATTAAGGCATGTGTTTAAGGTACGGATGTTAGGCAACTGTGTCAAGAACAAAGCACTAGGTGACATATTGTACTGTTATATGGATATGTGAAGTGTGTCCCTACCTGCAGGCCTGTGACTTCATGCACTGAAAAGTGACTATTTAATTTGCAAAACTTTGTGTGGATAAAGAGTGTATTAGTGATCCATTAAGTGCTGTCTTCACAATAATTTAAATGCACAACACTGGATTTGAAATTAGGACTGTGTGTGAAAAAATGTACTGTATGCAAGTCATTTAACAGACTGAGCTACTGAGTCACTGCTACTACAGGTGTATTTGCAATATATATGTGTATGCATACAGGCTGTGACAAACATGTTTTCCATCCATCAGTATGTGCATGGCTTTATATGGATGTATTTCTGCAGCAGAGTCCCAGTTGAACATGTATTTTGCCATGAATGCCTTAGCAGGTGACTTTCTACATGTTGCTGATAAAAGGGCACATTTACCTCTGATCACAGGCCACAGTTACATCCATTATCATGTGTTTGGCTGTCTAGTAGTGTACTATTGCTCCAGAATCCAATGTATACTCCCATTGTTTTCCATTAATGATTATTCTAGTTTGCATGGTGTGGCACAGCGCACAGCTCTGCTGAAACATGCCTAATGATTGTAATTGGCAATTACTATGTTTTGTTTAAACCACCTCTTTTAATTAAGAGTTAAGTGGCATGGTGGGTGAATGCAGTATGCTGAATGTGTGATGGGCTTGGGTTTGAAACATGACAGAGGTGTTTATTTTGTACATGTGACTTACATATGTAAAAACACATATACACATTATAGCTCTATTTACCTGAGCTAAGCGAAGCTGCACGGCCCGGTGCACTGTGCAGCTCCATGCTAAAAAATATAAAGAATAGAAAAAAGGGGTTTTAGGAAAGTGGTGAAATGGGGGCAAGCGGGGGGGGGGGACATATTTAAAGGCAGGGAGGCATGTGCAGGAAGGATTTAGGAAAGAACCATAGATATCCATTTCCTGTAAAGCAACAACTGTGCATTTTGACAGATTTGTAGATGAATTTGGATTTCAAACCCCAGAGAGAGGGGTGAGGGCAGCAAAACTGTGTTGCCAAGCCAATTGGACCAAATTATGTGTGTCTAGTGGACACATGTGCGAAATGGAGAGCTATGCATGGGATTTGTTTTTGGGACATATGCCCATTTTTTTTTTAAGGTGAGAGTGGAATGTTGGGGAAGGGACATAGGTACAGTATGTGTTGGGGAGGTAAGTTGGGTATGTGAGGATGCATTTGCAAACAGACAAACAGCAGACAGGGGCAGTGTGTGACACATGAGGGGGTGAACACCTTTAATGGGGAGGGTGTTGTGGAATCTGAGTCCCATGTGCCTCCAGACAGCAGCAGCATGACTCACGTCCCCACCCATGGAACTATCAGTACTGTTCCTTCACTGCCCCGAGGGTGGCTGTGCTGGAGGCTGGGCAGCAGGGTGATGCTGCCCTACCCAGGTCGGCCAGCATGCCCTCAATCTGGCATAGGCATTGGTCATAGCTACAGTGAACTATCATGTGCACCAGGACCAGTTGCTCATCATGGGTGACCACTCTCCTTCTGCCACTGCTCCCAAAGGGGGACAGCACCCTGTCCCCTGGGGTGGTACTACCCAATGCCACAGGTAGTGCAAGGGCAACAGAGGGAGTACCACCAGTCTGGGTCCAAGACATGCTGGGACCTGGTGCCATGGCCAGTTGTGGCAAGGTAGGGGGATCAGCCGGACCTGGCCTACCTTGACATGCTGTGGGACATGAGGTAAAACAATATGTTACTGTTAGTTACAACCAAGCCATTGTTAGTATTAACAGAATGGAACCTCATATTTATTAATCCAAATACATATTAATGTGTATCATGTGCAGCACAACATAATGTAGCATAACAGTCGGTATAGTAACAGCATGCCAGTGTGAAGTAAACTATACGGCCAACAAAACAGTTAGTTTAGCAAAATATCTTAATATTGAATCATAAATATAATAATCAACCACATTTTCAAAAATATAGTTAGTTTACCTAAATATGTTAATATTAAATCATAATAATACATTACAATAATGAATAAATTAAGATAAGGCTGATGAGAGAGAGAGTGTGAGAGAGAGAGAGAGAGAGACAGAGAGAGAGAGAGAGACAGAGAGAGAGAGAGACAGAGAGACAGAGAGAGAGAGAGAAAAACATTCCATTAGTGAAATTGCAGATTATATCCATGACAACACTGGTCATACATACTTCTACAGGTGTGTACTGACTGTTGTGATTACAGTGACTACAATTCTCCTACAGATATTGTAGCATGTATATACCTCTCAAGCTGATAGCACAAGACAATAAGGGTCAAGCACTAACAAATGCAGGTACAGAACTACTCAGAATGGTTTCATATAATATGGACTTATATAACTACCAGGGTATTCCGTAAATGGATTTGGTAATACATTGCATTCCAGGTAATAATGTAGCTCGTAAACATGTGACAGATGGATTAGTCAGTTCTAATTATGTTACAAGAAATCGTGACACTTGAGAGGCATGTTTGTGTACAGTAATTAAACTAGACAGTCGTCATGGCTTAGTTGGTAGGCATGGGAGTAAAACCTACTGGCTGTAACTGCAGAGGACATCTGCAAATACTTTAATAATTGACTGCAGCAGCATAGTATGGACAAGCAAGTGATACAGCCATACTGGGATTACACAGTTTTATTTCTGAATCAACAATGCTGATACACAAAATCTTGCTATTGAGTGAAACGTTCTGTGAAATCTAATAACAATATATGCATATAATATGGGATAATTCACCCATCACATTTTTGTGTTCTTGGGAAGAGAGGAATTGTGAGCATTACATGACTGATACTGAAAATGTAGTGATGCATAGCAATGGATTCGAACATAGGATGGTGTGTGGTAAAATGTACAGTGTACAAGGAATGTAACAGACTGAGCTACTGAAGCACTGCTAACTACAGGGTGACTGATACTTTTCTGGAGATCACCTGGAAATATACTATGAATTGTGCAATACATGTTACAGGACTTTCCTCTAACATTCTAGTACTGTTACAGTGTTGTGCTACACTGCAGTGCCAATAGAGCACACATGCATGATATACAGCCGTACTGCATATATTACTACAGTTTTATTTCACTTTCAACAATATAGGTGAACACATATTACTGTTATTGGTCTGCAATATCTGTGAAGTCCCTACACGCAATACCTGGCTACCAAGTGGCCTACATCACCCATATACCTTTATTACCTGATTTCTGTCGGAAGAAAGCATTATGTGACTGGTAATGGCCTAGATAAAGCCTTGAACAGTACTATGACTTAATCAATACATTTTGCAGCCATTAGATTTGCATTATACAGCTATGACAGTGTTATACTTGACTGCAGCAACCTTACCTTAGAGACTCAATGCACACAGCTCTACTGCAATGGTTATGACAAGATAATTCTTATGTACACCATTTTGCTTGCTCTTATTGGTATTATTTCTTGTTTTTATTGAACTATAGTTATTATTCATTTATTGCACTACAGCTCTAATTCCAACTTTATTGCACTACAGACTTTATTGTATATACTTTATTGCAGTTGATGCTATACTATTTCTTGATTATTGCACTTCAGTTGGCATAATACATCCATACTCACCATGCTCACGGCACAACCTGGTCTGGTGCCTGGCATGAGACTCAACATTGTGTGCCCTGCAGCTGTTGGGAGAGAAGTACACCATTGTACATACCAGTTTTGCAGACATTCAGATGACATATTGGTAAAACAGAGGAAAAAGTATTTACATACTTGTGGGGCATTCCCTGTCCTCATGTTCTTGGACCTAGGCAATCAAGGTTCTCTCTTTCATCTTTTCAGGTCATCATGGTGGTGATGACACTGCTCACCTGTGCAAGAGATATCAGTAACACTGATGAGTACTCTGCTCAACCAGTCTCAGGCCTCCGCCTTACACTCCAAGCCCTGGAAACCACCCTGCAGCAGCCTATCCTCATGTTTATTCACAAGGAGCCCAACCATGACCCTGGACTCATGAATACCTGAAAGTGCACACCTTCTCCGACACCACCAGCCATATTGACAGATGATAGACTCCAATGGTTTCTGCAGAATTCCTACCTAGTGCTTCTTATATAGGCTGTTTTCCTGCCCTTACACATCATTGAGCAACATTCAGAAAAGTGCCACTTTGCTTAGCAGCATGCAAACTGGCAAAGCGGAACTGAGCAGTATGCAAACACACACAATCATGGTTTAAGTGAAGCTGAGCACCGCATAAACATTGGTAGCCATTACCATGTTTATGCTGTGCTTAGCAGGTTTGCACACAGTTGTACAGACCGCAGCACAGCCATATTTTAAAGTCTTGTCCATAACATGTGCAACAAAAATACAGATTACTTATGGCTTCCATGTATTCAAATCCTAGACCTACTGCATATACAGCCATAACTCTACCCATTAAGCTACATGGGTATTAAGACATCTGGTATACCTTCACAAAAAAAAAAAAAAAAAAAAAATGTGTATTTTTCCACTTTATATGATTAGTGTATTTTCTATGTATTTGAATATTTTCATGTACTACCTCATTTCAATTGCCCTGTCTTTAGCATTAATGATGCTGTACCTATCTTTGTCTTTGTCTTGTTCTATTGTACTTAACTTTGTGGAGCTTTTCTCCCCGGGCCTCTACTGAAAATGGACATATATCCAGCTAGACTAGCCCGGTCAACAAATGTAAATAAATAAATAAATACATACACCACTGAGGTACCTGTTAGCAGTACTGATCACTGCGCCATGCAAACATGCTTAAACAAACTAATAAATAAATAATTAACTACATCCAGTTTCTAATTTTAGATGTCTGGCAGGTATCTGCCATTTATGTATGAGCTCCACTGAGCTTAGCTGTGCTCCACACCTCACAAATGCCAAATAAAATAATAACAAAATACATAAAATGTCATTATGCTTATTAATTACATCTGGTTTCTATATTTAGATGACTGGATGGTGTCGTTTGTCTACATGTGAGCACAGCTTGGAATTTCTGCACTCCATGCATTTTTTAAAAAAACAAACAGCATTAGTTCAATATCCATATTCTTCAGCTCACCCTTGCAGTGCCATCATTAATATGCAGGATGTGCTGCCAAGGGGGGACCATGGCCATGTACACAGATACATTCCATGTAGGCTCTACATGGTGCCTACACAGTGTTTATTAAATCCTGGGGATTGTTCTGTAAAGATATTACTTGAGTTGTCTGAGGACATCCAAAATATGAAGCATCCTTTCTTCCTCATTTTGGGGACCAAAGAAAGAAGACACAGAGGTGGATATTTTGACCTAAAGTGAGCTGTGATGCCACTTTAGGTATAAAAGAAGAATTAGTTCTCAGAGAACTGCTGATTCTGTGGAAAATAAGATTAAGTTGGCTCACTATAAGAGCTTGCAACTCAGATACTCTTCTTGCAGAGGTCAGAACAACCAAAAAACTATGTCCTATGTTAAAAACCTCAATTCAGCCAAATGAGCTCATTCAAATGGAGCAAGTATTAACACCTCTAATACAAAATTAAGATCCAAGGAAGTGCCACCAGTTTCCATGGAGGTTTCAAGCAAAATCCCTTTTAAAAAGCATTTTGACATGGGAATGCCTTGAAAGAGGGGGATACATTGGTAGACATGCTGAAATGGCTGACAAATAAACTTTGATAGAGTAGTAAGACAATTATGAAAGGAACTCATAGGAAATATTGCAAAACCAGAGAAATACTTGCCATGAATGGGTGCTGGTTATGTTGTTGGCACCAAATAGAAAACATTTTCCATTTGTTAATATATGATTTTCTAGTAGCCGACTTTCTTGTTGCTATTAATACCTGCTGCATTTTATCAGTAAACAGGTGCCTAAAATGTATTAAGGCACTATCATCCAGGTAGTCAGGTGAAGTTGTTTGGGGTCAGGATGCATCAAACACTGCTGTTGTTTTTTTGTGAGTAGATCCAGCCCATAAGGAAGATTTTGGTAAGTGACCCTGGCAAATTCTAAAAGAAGGGAGAACCACTGTTGTCTGGGCCATAAAGAAGTCCCCACAATGATCTTGGGGGATTCCTTCTGAATATCAGAAATACCCTCAATATCATTGGAAAGGGTAAAAAACATACAGGAACATTCCTGTCCAAAGAAAGAAAAGGCATCTGTATTCCAGGTCTTATTGCATGGAGTCCTGAAGCAGAATTTTGCCAGCTGATTGTTAAGTGAGAAGGCAAAAAGGTCTACCTGAGGGACTCCCCACAGATTGAATAAATCTTGCAAAACCCTCTGATCTACTTTCCATTTGTGAGGGTCTGTCTTTGATCTGCTCAAATTGTGTGCCACACAATTTTACTCTGATAGAATGTGGGATGCCTGTAGAATGATATTGTGCTATAAAGCTATACCCTGAGCTAACATGGGTAGTCTCCATAGGGGGTAAGACCTGGTCTCCCTTGCTTGTTTGGTAAGACCTGGTTCCCCTTGCTTGTTTAGTACATCACTGTGGTATTGTCAATAACAGCTTGAACTGGTCCTGGAGACCAAATGTGATTCACAGTGTAGACTGCATTGATAAGGGCAAGTAGATCTTTTATATTTATGTCCTTTTGTCTGTCTTTGTTGTCCCAGATACCTTGCATTTTTCCACCCCTGGACAGTACCCCCCAAGCAAAGTCCAAGTTGGCTGTGGTGACTGGTTGCTTTGGAGCATAAGTTTAGAAGGGGAGACCTGGATTTGGGGATATTTGGTCCTTCTACCAAGTGATTTCTCTTCTCACAAATCCCAGAACTTGAATCTGAAAAGATAATGGGTGTCAGTGAGGGGACCTAAACAGACTTCAGATACCACTGTATCTTTCTAATGTGGAGTCTTGCCAGAGGTATCATAAGAATTATAGATGCCATAAAACCTGGAATCTTGAGGTATTTCTTTGCAGTAACCAAAGTGGAAAACCCCTGGAATAGCTCTACATGTATTTTGTACTGCAGTGCCAAGCAGACATCCAAGGAACTCAAACCTGTGTCATGGAGTCAAAAATACTTTTGGATGTTCTCTTAGATTTTCAGCTTGCATAGGTGATCTCTCATCCCAGTAAAATTGTAGAGAAAATCCCTTTATTTGTTTACAGTAAAAATCCTTGTGTGGAAATAATTACAGAATTCAGAGTTGTACAGCTGAACAGGAAATTTCTATAGTAAAAATGTAAGGGGACATGTAGATACAGGCATTGCAATCAATGTTCTTTTATTTTTGAGGGGGAACAAATGAATATTGCTATTACAAGTAAACCACTTGTTCCCCTTAATCATGGTAATTCTGCTTCTAAAGGTCTTGTTTACATTGCTGTTTGCATAGCTTGTAAAGCATTTTATTTTTGCAAGACAGAGTGCATATTCTACAGAACAATTTATGATCATGTTAATGATATAAAAACAAAGCACGCAAACAATGCCCTTTATAAACACAATATTACATCAGTGATTTGATAGATTTCAGTTTGCAAGTTTGGAACTGTGCCTGTGAACCACAAGTGTGGTGTCTGGGAAAAACATATTGAATACAAAGAGTTAGTTTGCCAATTTAGGTTAAATGCTATCACTTTTTCAGAATTGAATGATTCTGTTAGCATTTCTAGTATTTTAAAATTGTGTGCAGTGAAATTATAACTTATAATTTAGCTTTTTTGTATGCGTACTATTTATTTTAATGCATTGTGGTATATATTTTAATAAATTCAGCCTAATTAAGCTTGATCAGGAGGGTTATATAAGGTTTTAATTATTTTACTAGTTAGTTCTGATAGGGTGGCCACGGTGGTGCAGCATTTAGCATTGCCACCTCACAGCAAGAGGTTCTCCGGTTCGATTCTTGGCTGGGGTGCCTTCTGTGTGGAGTCTGCATGTCTTCCCTGTGGTCACGTGGGTTTCCTCCGGGTGCTCCGGTTTCCTCCCACATCCCAAAGACATGCAGTAGGTGGACTGGACACTCTAAATTGGCCCTAGGTGTGAGTGTGCATGTGTGTGTGTCTTCTATGGAAGGTTGGGCGCCAGGCTGGCAACTCGACACTGTAAAAACTCCACTGCCAATCATGAGCAGACAGATGATCCACTGTGGTGACCCCTAAACCAGGAAAAGCCGAAGAAGAAGAAGAAGACTAGTTAGTTCTGATGAAGTCCATGATGTAGACCATTTTTGGACAGAAGTGCTGAATTAACATTTCATAAAGTTTTTCTAACAAATATTCCTGTCATCTTACTATTTCACTGTGTTTTCTGCCTAGCTTGTGTGTTGTTTTGGTATACTTACACAACTCTGCTTTCCTGATTCATTACTGGGTTGTGACCATATTGTGGTTACCACCTCGATCATTCAGGAGTCACTGATGTATTCCTACACAGAAAGCTAATTTTCAGAACATTGCAACTTTTTTTAAAATAGTTTTTGTTAATTTTACAACATATAAGAGAACAAATATTTCTATATAATTCAACAATTTCAATAAAATCAGAACTAAACACAACCCAACTATTTACAATGTCCATAACAATCATTATTATCTGTTAATGATATTACATCTTTTCTAATAATTTATTAAGTTTCAACCACGATAACTTTTTATGTGTTACTTTTGTTGATCTTAATTCTATGGTTAATAGTTCTCTGTTATATACAGATTTAGCCAGTAATATAAATTCAGTAAATGAGAGGATATTTTTATTTTTCCAATTAGATGTAATGACTTTCCTTGCTATTGCAAGAAGAGACCAGAGAAGATGTACTTGTATCATTGGGATATATTCTGGAATCAGTGCATTAAAAAGTATTAATGAGTCTGGAATGTCACATTTGTCCGACCACAGTGCCTTTGAAAAGACCTTAAATTCCTGCCAGAAGGGGACAACCATCCTGCACTCTAGAAACATATGAGCCCAGTCTGCACACAATGTCTCCTCACATCTCCAACATTTGTGATTATTATTATGTGAAATTAAGGCTATTTTTTGTGGAGTAATTTAACTTCTATATATAGATTTCCAGGTGAAAATTTTCCAAAATGAAGATGAAGTTGTGTTGTTAACAGATTTTAACATCAATGTTTTATCATGTTCTGAGAACTTTAATTTGTTTGTTTTTTCAGTATAGGTCCATAAAGAGTATTCTGGTATTTGTAATTCTGCCATTAGTATTTTATATATTGTAGATAATGAAAACCCTGTATTATATTTTGCCGTGTTCAGCTCACAGAAAAGAGAAATTATCCTTGGATGTGATGAAACATTGAGCACATGATTTAATTTGAGCTCATTTATTATATGTTCTCTAAAGATTTGTATATTTATCCAATTACTTTGATTTGTGTTATATCTTGCTATTAGACTATTTATATCATATATGTTATTATTGCCAATAAAGTGATACCAGAATACAAGACCTTTATCCTTCATTTCAATTAATTTTCATATATTAAATTAATCTATATATTTTCCTGTAAATGCTATCAGGAACATTAAGAATAATAGCTGCTTATTTTTATAATTTCTAATCATTATCTTTTTAAAATTGTTTAGAATGTAACTAATACAATGAGTAATTCTTTCAATTTTGTTTTCTTTATAGTTGATATCCTTTACAACCAAAATCATTTTAATGTTATCTGAGTACATATCAATATTTATTGTTTCATTAAGATTAAAAAGTAGTATAGCTTCATGAATTTTTTTCCAATTTGATGTGTAATTATGACTTAACCATAGGCTCATTATATGTAGTATTACTGATTCAGCTTAAAGTTTTATATTAGGGAATGCTATACCTGGTTTTTCTCATTCCTTGTAGTGCCAGTCATATCTTATTCTTGGTTTTTGAGGGTGCCATAAAAAATTAATCAGAAGCGAGTTAAGTTGATTTATTACTTTTTTAGTGGGACCAGCTATTAAAGCTATTAAAGATTGAAATAAAAAAAGAATTTTGGTAATATACACATTTTTATTAATGATAATTTTTCTTCAGTAGTAAAGAAAATGTTTTCCCATTTACATAAATATTCTTTAAGTCTATTAAATTATTGTAATTCATTTGGGTGATATATTTCCAATTGTTTTAATATGTATTCCTAAGTATTTAAATGTATCATTCTTCCAGTTGAGATTATTATGTTTTTCCATTATGGGACTAATTTTTTTATTTAATATTATGGTTTTAGTCTTATTATTATTAAATTTTAGACCTGAGATTTCTTCAACGTTTTCTAAAGTTTTTATAATGTGATCTATAGAGGAGTCTATATTCCTAATAGTTAATTAAATGATATCTGCGAAGAGTTGTATTTTAGAGGTATAGTGCGTGATAATAGGAAAACTAATTATATTATTATTTTCTCTTATACAATTTGCTAATGGCTCCACTGATAAAGCAAATAATAGCAGTGATAACGGGCAGCCTTGCTTAGTTCCTTTTAGTATTTTAATTTGAGATGATAGAAATGCACCAATTTTGACATATGACACTGAGTTTTCATATAGGTTATTTAGTAATTTAATAAAATCAGGGGAAAAATTAAATGTTTCTAATACCTTATACAAATATGGCCAAGTTATAGAATCAAAACCTTTATCCAGATCTAGACTTATAATGGACAATTCTTTCTTTTTCTTATTTGCACAATCTATTAAAGACAAAAGTTTAATTACATTGTCTTGAACTATTTCTATTCCTATTTAGTATGAAACCCGTTTGATCTCCTTCTATTAAATTTGGCATGATTTTATTTAGCCTCTTTGCTAATATTGAGGTGAAGATTTTGTAATCTACGTTCAATAGGGAGATAGGACGATAGGACGTTACTAGATTTGGATCTTTTTCATGTTTAAGGATAGGTGAAATTAATATGTACTTCCATGAGGGGAACAGATTTCCATTCTTTCTGAATTCCTCAAAAGCTACTACTAAAATATTTAGAGTTTCATCAGGGAGAAGTTTGTAAAATTACCCTATGATCCCATCTGTACCTGGAGCTTTATTGTTTTTAAGGTTCTTGATAGTTTCCTTAAGTTCTTTTAATGTAAATGATTTAATCAATTTGATGTTTTGTTGACTTGTAACTTTTTTATGAATATTATCTTTCAGAAATTTATCTTGTGGTATATTTTTGGGGGAATCTGTTGACATATTATTTAAATTTTCATGGTGTGTTTTAAATATTTCTAAGATTTCTTTTAGGTCTGTCACTTGTCTAGATTGATTTCTGGTGATATCAGTTATTTCTTTTATATGTCTTACGTTTGATAAGTGTTTTTCTTTGACTGATAATCTGTGTAGGTTTTTAAGATTTGCTGAATACAACTAGTTCAAGCCTCTCTAGATTTATAGCCACTTTATGGTTTAGAATCTCTTCATAATTATTGTTCAATGATTTTAACTCAGAGTTTGTATTTACATCTTTGGTTTTTAAATTTTTTTTTTAGTATGTCAATTTTTGACTGTAGTGCTATAAGTTCAGTATCCCACTGCTTCTTTTTGTTTAAATACCAGTTTTTAATTTTGATATATATATATATATATATATATATATATATATATATATATATATATATGATTTTAATGAGTCCCAGACTATGGTTTTGGAAGTCTTGTTTTTGTCATTAATGCCAAGGAAAGATGAGATCTCATTTAGGAACCATTCTTTGAAATCTTTAAGTTTAACTATATAAGCAGGTAGTCTTTGCCAAGCTATCATATCTTTTGGAGTAATGCTAATCTTGAATAAAAGAGCATTGTGGTCCGACAATGGACAAGATGTGATCAAAACCTCTTGATTTTTAGATTTTAAATTATTAGAAATTAACACTTTATCAATTGTTGTTTGTGTTCCATACCTATATAAGTAGTGTGTATGTTTTAATGACTCAGGTTCTTTAAAAGCATGTATGTCTGTAAGATTTTCTGAATCAATAACATTTTTTAGTTTTTTGGCTGGAGCTGATAATTTGAAATTAATGTTTTTAATGGTATCTTTTGTAATAAGAATACAATTGAAATCTCCAGCATATATTATTTCTCCTTTCGCTTTAATAGAGATTAGTTCTAAGTGTTTGTTAGCTGTTTCTACACTGATTCCAGGTATCCGATATGAGTTGACTAAAGTAATGTACCTTTTCTCTATCTCTAAAACTATTACATATAACATACCATTCATCTCTGAGAATATTTCTACTATTTTAGGTAACAGTAAATTTGTATTCCATAGTATCATTGTGCCTCTTCTCTTGCTCTGGTAGTGGGAGTCCACAAGAATTGTATAGCATTTAAAAGTTATTTTATCTACATCTCTCTTAATGAAATGGGTTTGTTGAATAAATGCTATATCAACTCTATTCAATTTCAAATATTTAGATAAACTTCCTCTCTTCATGGGAATGTTAAGGCCATTAATGTTTAAAGATAAACATTTAAAAGAGTACATTATTAATAGAACAATTGTAATTCTTGTATTCTGTTATGGGCAAATATTTAGCATAGAACATAACTGATAAAACATATATATCTATATAATCCTAAACATGGAATATTAAATTCCTGGTTTGATGAACATGTCATCCTAACCACCATCATCTAACCCCTAAGACTCTCAGCAATATCCATCAAGATGCTTCTGGCTTTTATATTGAATACTTATGCAGGTGAACTTTTAAATCAGTTCTCTTTGATGAGTTTAATTAACCTTTACAACATGATGATTAGAAACTTTTAACAAGATCTATTAGTATACTTTAATGACTATACTAGTTACTTACTTACAAGTAATCAGTAAGTTAGAAACTCTCAACTATTTATAAATATACTGAATTTGCATATATAAACAAACTTCTTTTAAATTGATTGAAGCATATTGTCTGAATCTTACATAAAACATATGTACCAGATAAGTAATTATTGCTATAGATCAGTCTCCCCCCTCCTCCCTCTTTTGTATAATCAAAGGTAAAAGGGTGTTTCTCTTGAGTGAAAATTATATACTTCTATAAAAACCATAATACATCTCCTTAAAATGTCCACACATACATGAAGATTGTGTGATACTTTATATAAAGGATAATTGCCTTTGACCATGTCTTAATTTATTTTAAAGTACCTTTGATATGTGTCTATAAAGCTATTTATCTTGAAACTGCAAGAGGAGAAAAAAGTAGCAACTACAGTGCACTGAAATGAATGGTGTACTTGTTATGTATTTAATGTTTTCCATTTAATGATGACTACTGGTTCTAAATTTGTAATACAGATCTTTCATATATAGAAGCTGAGAGTGCTGAAAGCATTGGAATGTTATGAAGTTGTCAACAGCTTACAAGTATGAGGGATCTAAATGCATTTAAAATGGTTACATATCTTAAAACCTCCAATGCAGCATTCTTTGTCTTTTAAGTTTCGTCATAATGTATATTTAGTTTTAATACACATAAGAAACCACTTTACTTCCAATCATCAATATGCTTTCTTAATTGCTTCTACTTTGTTTGAAACATTCCTAGATATGATATATATAGCGTATCTGTTTCTGTCAGTATCTACAGACATACAATCAGCTCTTATAATAAAATGCTAGGCAGCCTGTGTAAAATACATATTATAGCCTTGTTTCTTGTTTAGAGTAAGAACTTACAGTTTAAAGCTTGAAAATGTCCTGCAAATCATCATTAAATGAAGAAATAACTTCAAACCAGCATTTTCCTTTGTCACACATGATATTCAATATGCGACGAGAGTTCAAAGGTCTTCTAAGCTGCTCTGTCAGGTTCCCACACTCATAATATGATTTCTGGGTTTGGGACGCTATTGAACAGCTTGAGAAGTGGATCTTGTGAAGCTTTTACAGTTTCTGGCACCAATGCATGCCTGAAGGCTGGGAAACTAGTCCTTTTGAAGTTAGAGTCTTCGGTATAAGTGCTCACATGGTAAATAAATGGAATTTACAACAAGTATGGAAATAATAAAAAGAGATACGCAGTTAGTGACTGTCAGTAAGAAATCAACCACATTCAAATCCCAAACCCGGGCTATATTTGGGCTCACTGTACACCTTCCGAATTAGCATTTAATACCCCAATTCAACATTTGAAATATCAACGCCTAATTTATTTATTTATCAAGCTCTTGTATATTAATTGTATCATAGGGACTTCTAGACTGTACAACCCACACATAACCCCCACTCTCTAGTCCTGAATGTTTCATGTTTCACATACATTCTCAGTCATATCACAGCATGTGATTATCTGATTTAAACCAAAAAATATATATATATATATATATATATATATATATATATATATATATATATAAGGGTAAACCTCTCAGGTATCACTACCCTATATTCACAATGTAAGCAATTATATAAATATGTAAGTAATATATTTGGATTAATAGTGAAGTAAGAGCAATGTATGAAGAAGGGAGGGAGAGTTAATTCAGGGTCTTAATAGCTAAGACAAAAGAATAAAGAAGGAAAACATATGCTTTAATGCCAATATAATTTAAGAAAAACAAATTTTACCTTATATTTCATTTGCAGACTTTTCATGTTTTAGAAGTTTATATCCATTATGTGTAGTAATGTAAATTAGTAATGCATTTGTTTATTTCCCTTTAAATTTCTTGTTGGTTTTTCATTGTTTGCTATTTTCCCATTCGTTGTCTGTCTTTTTAAACTTAGTACTGAAATGTCCATGTCTTCAACTTTCTCTAGTAATTTGTTCTTTTTAACAAATTCTGTAGCAACTTCTAAGTTGTTAAAACTTTTCTGACCCTCTGTTAAAGTAATTTTAATTCTGGCTGGGAAGAGAATCTGAGCCTTTATATTAGCTTTTTTAAGGTCTTTTATAAGAGGAATGCATGCTTTCCTTGTAGTTATAGTACTAGATGTATAATCATTATCAAATCCGATGTTTCTGCCATTGTATTGAATTGGGCTCCCAGACCAAGCAGCTCTCAAAACCAAATCAATATCTCGCGTGGATAAAAACTTGACAATAATGGATCTCACTGAAGCTGAATTTCTTGTGGAAGATGAGTTTGATAGAGACTGATGTGCTCTCTCGATTCCATAAGAGAGGGATTCAGGGAGATTTAATACCTTAGGTAGCCAGTAGTTTAAGAAAATAATCATGTTGTTTCCTTCCATCTTTTCAGGAACACCATAAATTCTGATGGTGTTTCTCCTTGATCTTGATTCCAGATCTTCTATTTTTTCTGTTGGGAATTATTTTGTTTCAGAAGGAAATTAATTTGAGTGTCATTCTCCATTTACCTTCCTTCAATGTCATTCACTGCTTCCTCTATTCTTACGATTTCATCTGAATGTTTAGTGATTATTTCTTTTATGTCTTCAATGTGCTTCCTGCTTTCTTTCTTCATGTTTTCCATTATGAGTTCCAAATTGTACATTTTTGTTAAGAGCTCTTGAATACTACTAATAATAGTTTGAAGTTCCTTCTTCATGAGACTATCTTGAACTGAAGATTTTGTATGGCTCAAAACTGCTGTACTCTGTATACAACTGTAGAAATTCTGACAGTGAATTATAAGAGAAAAAAAATCACTGAAAATCTGGATTTTTTCCTTTTAAATAATCCACAATAGTATAATGAATAAGTTTATTAAGAATCCTTCAATGTTTTTTGAGAAAATTTATAAAAATCCTGTCAGAAATATAATATTACAGGCAGAGCATCAAAAAAGTGCTGCTTTCACTCAAACATCTTGGCCACACCCCTGAACATTGCAACTTTTGACAAATGTAAGAGTTGCAAATAGGTGACTGCCCATTGCTTCTCAACAGAATATTCTAGCATCGTGTCTGGTATGTTATATGACACTGAAACTTATTCACCTGTATCAAGGAATGAAATAAATATATCTTACCAAAGAACTGACTCATATTTAGAAGAATATTTATTAGATCAGAAAGTCCTGAATTATATAATACTCTTAAAGTGAAAGCTCTACAATTCCAACTATATTCAGCACCCCCAAAATCCATTAGAATGTGAACCACCCTCCATTTTAACCAATTGTGGCTGCCCAGGGGTCTAAAATTTACCCCCTGGCAGTTTGTGGGGATAGGTGGCTAAAAGCAATAGATAAAGAAGTTCCACATTCTATTATACAATCTTGAGTTTTTGGGGGGAGATTAAATGCTTAATTATGGGATCAGGGTCTTCTCAACTTACAACAGATGTCATGGACTTATTTATGGTCATCCCTAAGGAACAAGGATTAGAGGAGTTTTATTACAGTATTGTCCAGTATACCACATTTTCAAATTACAAGATCAGTTTAATTTTAGAGCTTATGAGTATGGTCTTAGAAAACAACATCATTTACTTTGAAGGTGAAATATTTAAACAGAACAGAGGTGTTGCTACGGGGACCTCTTGTGCCCCCATTTTTGCAAATCTTGTTTACTGGACTGGGAAAACAACTTTATGTTTAATTCTGAGTTCTTTACTAACATATGAATGTATGTAAGGTTTTTGGAAGATATATTTTTTCTTTGGAGTGGGTCTGAGATATAAATACCTAAGTTTATTGAGTATTTGAATAACACTTCTGACTATCTAAAATTTAATTATAATGCTCGAAAGGATGAGATTAATTATCTCAACACTCAAATTTTTCACACTGACAGAGGATTTAGATCTAAAGTGTATAGGAACCTAAAGTGTATAGGAACTTACATTTTAGTAATTCATATCTCCATTTTTCAAGCTGTCATTCCATAGCCCAAAAGAAAAGTTTGGTGAAGGGACAGAGTGTATTACCCTCCAAATGAAGATCTAGGGGGAGAACTCAAAAATGTGGTTAATATGTTTTTAGCCAGAAGTCATCCTAGCTCCCTGGTACAAAGTATTAGACATCAAGTAGAAGGTGAATGGGGTGCTAGATATAAGTCATTATCAGGTATTAAGTTACCCCTAATATCCAGGCCCCACTAGCAAAAAACTATGAAAAAGCAGTAGTACAATATAGTTCTCAGTCATTTGAAATTATGAACATTATTAAAAAAATGGAACATTTTTAAGGCTAGTCCTATGTGCTCAACCACATAGGGGGAGAACAACTATTTATTCACAAGACTGGATTCAACATGAAAAAATTGTTTGAAGGAGGATCAAATAGTCAGGGATTCAAACATGAAAAGAAAGGTACTGTAAAGTGTGGTACATGCAATCACTGCTCATATATTCTTGAAGAGAAAAGTTTGGTTTTAGAAAACAATGTTCACTCTAAAGTATATGTTTGCAAAGGCAATTGTCATTCAAAACTAGTGGTGTATCTTGATAAATGATCAGGATGCCCTGCATTTTATGTAGGGAAAACTGAACACAGCCTCTGTAAAGGAATATATGAACACTGTTACCATATTTCTAAGCACAATGAAAATAATTCTTTATTTAAGCATTCAACTACTTGTCTTTTTCAAAATTTAAATTTGTGATTTTGGATCAACTTACTTTGAACCACCAAAGTGGGGATATTAAAAAAAAAATAGAGACTAAAGAAGTTAGATGGCAATTTAAGCTACATGCCATGTATTACCAAGGAATTAATGATTATGCATTTATTCAGCCTGTTTTGAAGTTGAGAGCAGTTAAATTACAGTAAAGATTCACCTAAGGGGTGATTTTTAAAGTGTATTTTTTAAGTTTATATTAGTCTTGTATTCATTTAAGTGTTGGTTGAATTTTAATGTATTTAGTTATTGTATTAAATTTTATTTTATGTCTTTAAATCTTACAAGCAATTACTCAATTAGTTGCACTCAAAATCATATAAATTGCAGTGATGGTATTATAGGACATTCTGAAGTCTTGCTTGTCTGACGATGAAAGTGATAAATAAATGTTGTTTTTCATACTTTATATATTGCTTGGGAAATTCCTTGGACTCTGGCTCTAATGTTATTTTATTTGTAGGTTTGGTTTTACTATAAACCTACACTTGCATTTTTATTAAATGTCAGTTTGCAAGTTTGGAAACTGCCTGTGAACCCCAGGTGTAGTATCTGGGAAAAACATATTGAATACAAAGAGTTAGTTTGGCAATTTAGGTTAAATGCCACCACTTTTCAGGACTGAATGATTCTGTTAGCATTTCTAGTATTTTAAAATTGTGTACAGTGAAATTAGAACTTATAATTTAACATTTTTAATATGTGTAATATTTATTTTAATGCATTGTGATGTATATTTTTGATTGATTCAGCTTAACTATATTATATAATTAATTAATTATAAGCTTGGTTGGGAAAGTTATATAAGCTTTTAATTATTTTGTTAGTTAGCTCTGATGAAGTCCATGGTGTAGACCATTTTTGGACAGAAGTGCTTAACTAACACTTTATAAAGTTTTTCTAACAAGTACTCCTGTCATCTTGCTATTTTACTGTGTTTTCTGCCTAGCTTGTGTGTTGTTTTGGTTTACTTATACAACTCTTCTTTCCTGATTCATTACTGGGCTGTGACTATATTGTGGTTACCACCTAGATCAGTCAGGAGTCACTGATGTATTCCTACACAGAAAGCTAATTTTCAGAACATTGCAACTTTTTTTTAAATAGTTTTTATTGATTTTACAACATAAAAGAGAACAAATATTTCTATATAATTCAACAATTTCAATAAAATCAGAACTAAACACAACACAACTATTTGCAATGCCCATAACATTCACTATTATCTATTAATGATATTACATCTTGTCTAATAATTTCTTAAGTTTCAACCACAATAACTTCTTATGTGTTACTTTTGTTGATCTTAATTCTGTGGTTAATACTTCTCTATTACATACAGATTTAACCAGTAATATAAATTCAGTAAATGAGAGGATATTTGTATTTTCCAATAAGATGTAATGCCTTTTCTTGCTATTGCAAGAAGAGACCAGAGAAGATGCACTTGTATCATTGGGATATGTTCTGGAATCGGTGCTTTAAAAAGTATTAATGAGTCTGGAATGTCACATTTGTCCGACCACAGTGCCTTTGAAAAGACTTTAAATTCCTGCCGGAAGGGGACAACCATCCTGCACTCTAGAAACATATGAGCCCAGTCTGCACACAACGTCTCCTCACATCTCCAACATTTGTGATATTATTATGTGAAATTAAGGCTATTTTTGTGGAGTAACGTAACTTCTATGTATAAATTTCCAGGTGAAAATTTTCCAAAATGGAGATGAAGTTGTGCTGTTAACAGATTTTAACATCAGTGTTTTATTAATGTGCTGAGAACTTTAATTTGTTTGTTTTTTTCAATATAGGTCCTTAAAGAGTCTTCTGGTATTTGTAATGCTGCCCTTAGTATTTTATATATTGTAGATAATGAAAACCCTGTATTATATTTTGCCATGTTCAACTCGCAGAAAAGAGAAATTATCCTTGGATGTGATGAAACATTGAGCACGATTTAATTTGAGCTCATTTATTATATGTTCTCTAAAGATTTGTATAATTAACCAATTACTTTGATTTGTGTTATATCTTGCTATTAGACTATTTATATCATATATGTTATTATTGCCAATAAATTGATACCAGAATACAAGACCGTTATCCTTCATTTCCATTAATTTTCTTATATTAAATGAATCTATACATTTTCCTGTAAATGCTATCAGGAACATTACGAATAACAGTTGTTTAGTTTTATAATTTCTAATCATTATCTTTTTTAAATTGTTTAGAATGTAACTAATACAACGAGGAATTCTTTCAATTTTGTTTTCTTTATAGATGATATCCTTTACAACCAAAAACATGTTAATGTTATCTAAGTACATATCATTATTTATTGTTTCAAGATTAGAAAGTAGTATAGCTTCGTGAAGTTTTTTTCCAATGTGATGTGTAATTATGACTTAATCATAGGCTCATTATACATAGTATTACTGATTCAGCATAAAGTTCTATGTTCGGGAATGCTATACCTCCTTTTTCCCATTCCTTGTAGTGCCAGTCATATCTTATTCTTGGTTTTTGAGGGTGCCATAAAAAATTAATCAGAAGCAAGTTAAGTTGATTTATTACTTTTTTAGTGGGACCAGCTATTATAGATTGAAATAAAAAAACAAATTTTGGTAATATACACATTTTTATTAATGATAATTTTTCTTCCATAGTAAAGAACATTTTTTCCCATTTACATAAATATTCTTTAACCAAGTCTATAAAAGTATTGTAATTCATTTGGGTGATATATTTCCAATTTGTTTTAATATGTATTCCTAAGTATTTAAATGTGCTAAATAAATGTTGTTTTTCATACTTTATATCTTGTTTGGGAAGTTCCTTGGACTCTGGCTCTAATGTTATTTTATTTGAAGGTTTGGTTTTACTATAAAGCTGCACTGTTTTGAAAGATTTCAGTCTGCAAGTTTGGAAACTGTGCCTGTGAACCCCAGGTGTGGCATCTGAGAAAAACATACTGAATACAAAAAATTGCGAACCACCGCAAAGCACAATCTCACTTCCAATACGGCAGCGTTTGTAGATTCTGACACCAATTTCACTCCTTTACAAACAAAGCAGCATAAGTTTATTGTAACAGTTTTCTTAAAAAATCCAGTGGACTGGATTTTGTTAAGAAAACTGTTACAATAAACTTATGCTGCTTTATTTGTAAAGGAGTGAAATTGGTGTCAGAATCTACAAACGCTGCCGTATTGGAAGTGAGATTGTGCTTTGCGGTGGTTCGTAATTCACTAGTTTCGGCCCTTGTGGGTGGAATTTGTCTTTTTGACTGAATACAAAGAGTTAGTTTGGCAATTTAGGTTAAATGCCATCACTTTTTCAGGACTGAATGATTCTGTTTGCATTTCTAGTATTTCAAAATTGTGTGCAGTGAAATTAGAACTTATAATTTAAAGATTTTAATATGTGTAATATTTATTTTAGTGCATTGTGATGTATATTTTTTGATTGATTCAGCTTAACTATATTATATAATTAATTAATTATAAGCTCGATTGGGAAGGTTAGATAAGCTTTTAATTATTTTGTTAGTTCTGAAGAAGTCCATGGTGTAAACCGTTTTTGGACAGAAGTACTTAACTAACATTTTATAAAGTTTTTCTAACAAGTATTCCTGTCATCTTGCTATTTTACTATGTTTTCTGCCTCGATTGTGTGTTGTTTTGGCTTACTTACACAACTCTACTTTCTTGATTCATTACTGGGCTGTGACCATATTGTGGTTACTACCTTGATCAGTCAGGAACCACTGATGTATTCCTATGGAGAAAGCTAATTTTCAGACCATTGCAACTTTGGACAAATGCAGCAGTTACAAATGGCTGATTGTCCATTGCTTCTCTTGCCAGAAAACTCCTATTGACTAGTTATGGCTGAATGATGACTTTCCAACCTATTTCTTTAACTTTTAAAAAATGGGCATCAGATCTGCTTGAGAAAGTTATAGAAAAGAGAGACACTAGAAGCAAGACATATAAAAATACAATAGTACATATCAGACACAGGAATTTACAAATGCAATAGAGAGCAGTTTGCAAAATTCAGAATACACATGGCATACATGTTCAAAAGTAAAATGAAAATACAGGTGCTCCAGACACTGTTTTTATTGAAAATAACAGAGTATATTGGGAGGCATAATTTTGATTTTTAAGCTCCCTAGATAAGCTATGTATTTGGTGTGCACAGACAATGAGTGAATCATTTGGTTTTACTCCAATACTACATGGTATTAGTGGGTGGGTGGGTAGGTAACAGATGGAAATGAAAGTGTAAAACATACATCCAGTAGCCTCATGCAACCCCCCCCCCACATTTGATATTATGATATTTGCCTCTCAGTATCTTCCTTGCTTGTGCATCATCATATATAGTCCAATGTGAATGACACTTTCTTAATTTTCAATAAATATTATATGCCTAGTCAGGCCCTAGTAAGGAAAGAATGGTGGATTTTTATTTATAAATAGCAGAATGATTCAGAGAAGACTATTAGAATACATTCCAGAAGACGATATAGAAGAAATGTAAAAGAAACACAAAATGGCAGGCACAAAAAAAATTGTGTAAAACAAGTCAAGTAAACAAAAAATTACATTGGTTCTCAGAAAAGGTGATAGAGTAGACTGACAGAAAAGGCAAGGATTCAGAAATATAAAGTTACTGAGAAAGATAGGGTAATAATACAAGACAGGGAAGTACAAGATTATGAGAAAGGAAGTAAGACAACATACACAAAACAACAAACTCAAAATAAGAAGAGTGCAATAATCTCTGTCGTGGGTTAAAACTATTTATTGATACATGAAAGAGTAAAGGAAATCTAAATGAAGGTCAGAATGATTAATCAAGGCAGAAGTAATAAATACATCATTATTCACATAAAAGGATGAAGCACTACCCAAAGCACACAGAAAATTAAAGTCATTTTAAGAGGGTTAAATTCCTGACAGAGGATTAACACTGCTCTTTCAGCCAAAACATGAATTCTGAGTGATCTACATTTAAAGGTAGCCAAATTTTTGGCTACATGGCAGCCCCTGCCCCCAATCCTAAATAAATGAATGAATGCAGAACAAGTAATACTTCAACTACTCTTTTTATCAAATCATAGAAAAATGGGGTAACTCTCAAGGACAGAAGAAAGGTGGCTATGTTGATTCTTCATAAAAATGAATGCAAGGAAGAAATAAGACAATATAGACCAATTAGGTTTTATCTCATTAGCTATAAAATATGACAGAACCACTAAACAAGCAAAGTATTATTGAGTTTACATAAAGGTCATTGGAGCATAAAAGCTAAAGGAGCATGTATTCAGAGAACATCTTGTAGATTACTTTATCTAGTACACCAACTAAATAAAAAGACAGGAGCTGTGTTTGTGACCAATTTAGATGCTGAAAAAAGATAGCATCACAGTCAGGATCAAACTATATTTTAATACATTTATTTCACCTTGTATAGACACACATATAACAGTATCTTAGTTTATCAGTTTTCCCAATTAAGCTGTTTTCAGGTCCGGGACTGGTAGTTAAATATGTCATTAATTACTGTAGCAGCAGTAAAAAAAGATAAACACATTGGATCCATAGTTTGCAAATAATTAAATACTCAGAAGCAGATGATGGCCAACAAATTCTTTTCATTCCAAATGTTGCATGTTTCTAGACGTACTCTTACTTATAATGCAGCAATTGAAACAGATAATTCACAAAATTCCATATATTGTTACAGTTAGATCAGTTAAACATTTATTTGTGTGCTTGTGCAACTGATCTAACTGCTATGGTTTTACATCAAATGTCAGGAATTGCCAAAGTCATTTGGTATGTGTGGGAAGCTAACTGGGTCAGGAGAATTTGTGTTAGTGTTTGCAGGTTTAGGGTAAGGGTTAGGTAAGAGGATAGCATTTTTGCTGTTTCTTTTGCGTGTGTGTGTGCATGTGTGTGTGTGTGCATGCGTGTGTGTGTGTGTGTGTGTGTGTGTGTGTGTGTGTGTGTGTGTGTGTGCGTGCGTGCGTGCGTGCGTGTGTGTGTGTGTGTGTGTGTGTGTGTGTGTGCGTGCGTGCGTGCGTGTGTGTGTGTGTGTGTGTGTGCGTGTGCGTGTGTGTGTGTGTGTGTGTGTGTGTGTGTGTGTGTGTGTGTGCGTGTGTGTGTGTGTGTGTGTGTGTGTGTGTGCGTGCGTGCGTGTGTGTGTGTGTGTGTGTGTGTGTGTGTGTGTGTGTGTGTGTGTGTTTAGGCCACTGTTATGGTAAGGGTTAGGTAAGCGGATAGCTTTAGTGTCATGTGGTAATGTGTAAGTGTGTGTCTAAGTGTGTTGTTTAATGGTGTTGTTAGGGACAGTGTTTTTCATAAGGTAATGTGCAGGGTTAGGAGTATGGTTAAGGTTAGTACACATGAGTAAAGTGGAGAAAAAAACTCCTAAAATATAAAACTAGCAAACCATAGTATAAACCACACCAAACTACTAAAATATATCAAATAAATGGACTGCACTTGTTCTTCATCTACCTCAACAAGAGACTTGACTACAGGCTTTGCCTTTTATCTACTACCAGTCTCCATTCAGTCATCACAGACATTGTTAAGCACCTCACCTACAAATCTAAAAAAGAAATAAATGTAATCCTCAGCATTTTCAACTTAAAATTACATAACTGTGGCATTCATGACTTGCGCAGTTTCTTGTATGACCTCAATCTCTTCTGGTTAGTCAGAGAACCAGTTAGGGCAAACGTAACTGGCAACCACCACCTTCTTCTTGTCCTTCTAAATACTAATTAATAATAACATACACTAAATGCTATGAAAAGCAAAGTGTTGTCCTATGGCACCCAGCAAAAGCTTAAAAACGTACCAAACTTTGTTGTATCTCTTGCAGCATACAAAGCACAGATATGTTCCTAGGCTTAACATTTGATCCCACATAATTTCATGTCAATGTACAACAATAACATCAAAGCAAAATAAGTGCAACTCTATATGAAATCTCCCACCTCCATAACACTGAGAAAATAGTAGAAATAGATCAAAGTGTTTTGAAATCACAGAGTATGGTTTACCTTCCTTGCCTATTTTTCAAAGAAAAAAAACTCACTGACTTACAAGTCAGGAGCCAAAAAAGTTAGAGCCAAGAGTATAACCAACAGGATCTGCCTCTTCATTCTGCTTGCATCACATGACAGAACATCACTGCACTTTTTAAGAGAGCAAACTGGCCACTATAGCAACAGCATGCAGACCACCTCCTAATTGTACTCATACACAAACCCTTTAATATAATACTTGGCTTATATTCCAGTCTGGATTATAGCTGTAAAATGCTCAATATCAGCAGTGCTTCTCTGCACAAAGTGCTTTGGTATTGTCAAGGTCCAGAAATAATTCAATGTCCACTAATCAAGCATTCTCATTTCTAACCCGAAAAACTTTAGGACAGACACTGGCATTCAGGTAAAGAATTTAGGGCAGGGTTACTACAGCAACTGCAAAAATATCTGAGTGCTCACGTTTTAAGCATTCTGCAGTAATGGGATGCTTCAAACATGTGATCAGTGTGATCAATAAAGTTAGCAAAAAGGAGATGGTGTAATTCTGAGGATGATTAACCTTGATCGTTGAAACTGTGAGACTATAATAGTAAATGTTGAGGGAATCCATCCTGACTCTGCGGCTGCAGTATATCAGAGTATTCTCACTGCTAAACTGCAGTGTTTCAGACTATTCTCACTGCTCGGACACACAATAACTTTAGGTAATAAATATAGTTAGCATGTATGGGGGGGGGGCAGCACCACCCACTGCAATGAGTAATGCAAGAGGAGAGCAAAGTTCCTTTTCCAAAATGCTTTAATTATGTAAACAAGGCGTTTTGAATTTGGCTTTTCCTGGTGAATTGCACTTGATGTTTCAAAGTATCAGACATCACAGTGATCACGTGATTGTAGGTTTGGGAAACAAAGTAAAGGTCTATTCACCGTTCAGAAGTTTGATGCCTCAGATCTCATATTGTAACTTATAGGTGTCCATGTAGTGACCCAGTTCTTTTTTAAAGGGTTAATATGGATTCCCTCAACATTTACTATTATAGTCTCACAGTTTATGGATGAAGGCTAAGTTTAATGAGAGGAGGAGGAATGTACTCCATAGGGATTGGAGTATGTGTGGTATGAGGTTGATATGTTTCATGGTACAATCAATCATTTTTATTGAGCTGAGTATCCTCTTTTTCAGGTTGCCAGATGGTCAATCAAAGGGCTTCAGACATTAAGAGGTGCTTTAATACCATGTATTCCAAGCATAGTTCTCCACTAAGAAGGCATTTGGATACACCAAACAGACAGAGCAGCTATAATCTTTAACTATAAAATAAGCGTTGAAGCTCTTTGATCCACTTTCATCTTGTAAGGAATTTTTATTCCTTCTCCATTTGTGACAGATGGTGTGTGTGTGTGTGTGTGTGTGTGTGTGTGTGTGTGTGTGTGTGTGTGTGTGTGTGTGTGTGTGTGTGTGTGTGTGTGTGTTGTAGGGTAGGGTACACTGTTCTATAACTGATCTAATAAGAGCTATACAATAGGAAATAATTATCTGCCTGACATGGCTGTCAGCCCTACAGAGGATGAAGTAGGTAGCTCCGTATGCTTTACAGATAGTAAAGCCTACATGGGTATCAAATGAAAGGTCACCATCTGGAAAGACTGTAAGGTTTTTTACTATTTTCCAATTTATGGGTGGGCCTCACACTTCTAATAAGGAAACTAACAATGTGTAATAAATAAATACATAAAGCAAAGTTTGTTGTACCGTAGCAACAATTCATATGTTGCATCAGTCAGATGATGATGGGTTCAAGCATTAATTTGTTTAAATTGTAGCCCTATGGCAGGGTTAAATATGATATGGAATGATAAAAGATCTTTAAAGGAATATTAGAATTTCCTAAGAATATGCATAAGATAAGTGTTAAAAGTGCCAAGTATCTCATACACTTTCAGCAGTTACACAAATTTATGCAGCTAAACCGAGTAAAGGTAAATAAACAGGTTCATCTTTCTGCCATGATTGATGTGTGCAAAAACTAAAAGGTGGGCACTGACAATTACTAAAGCAGGTAGCATGTTATTCAAAAGTACTTATTGCCCTTCCTCGGGTTATCAAGGATAAAACACTGCAATCACTATTATTTGTGCTTACTTCAATCACTAACAGTGTTGGCTAAATGCCTATTATATTATATACTGCAGTAATGCAAAAATCATTGCTAAGGAAAAGATCAGTCTGAGTCGAAATCGAAATACCTTCTACTTTCACAATCATGTAATTTGTCTTCATAGTTAGCTCTCAGACCACGTTTGAATGGAATCTAAAGCATGTAAATCTGAAATTCACGTGTGTGTAACTGCTAAGGTATGCTTCCTAAAGGTGTTCATTTTGTCATTCCTTTTAATAGCTCTAAAATATTTAGTAAATATTGCATTAAGTGATCTCTCCATAGTGCCAGCCTATCATTTTCTTCAAATACATCTATAGCATATATATCTCTACAGCTGTTCTACAGTTGCATTAACTGTACTTAATTTAAATCTTAACAGTATACAGATTTTTAAAGCAGTCAGTGACATTTATGTATTTTTATACACTGTACTTCATACAAGTAAAATTGCCTGCATATTTAAATGTGTACCTCAACAAATTATTAGCATTGTAATTTAGATAATCTTTCAGATTTTATGCCTTTCTGTCTGTGAATCTAAAATTATGTCATGTATTTTTATCAAATCTACTAATGTTGATCAGCACCAAAGCTCCAACTGAAAATTCACTCTTCATTGGTAGTTATACTGATATGTTTAGAGACAAAGTACATTCCATGGTCTTTTTTTTCTGTCAGCAGCCATTTTCTGTACCACTAGTAAAATATGCAGCACCTCATCCTTATTCTCTTTGTTTGCTAATTGTTTCCACATTGGCAGTTAATCTGTCTTTTATCACAAGCTATTCACAGAAAATGAAATAGATTCATAGGTTCTTATGTGCGTAATAGGCTAATGATCACAAGGGCCTTTTTAAGCCTAGCCATGCATCTCAAATCTCTGACAAGTTCCTGTACCCTTAATAAGAGTAAGCAGGGGTTTGGGAGATGAAACATTTACAAGCAGGAGCCTGGGAGATGAACCATTAACAGGCTGCCTGCGTCCATTAAAGACATAGGTGTCAAACTAGGGATGAATTTCCTGCCCAAGTTGCACTTGAATTGGGTTAATAAAGAACACTGCTTCACATGGATGGGCAGCCTGTTCCAGAGATGGAGTAGTCTCTGGAATGCATACTTATCTCTCCAGCAGGTCGTATTTATATCACGGGCAAAGTTTAAGTCTTTAGAATGGGTAATTCTGGTCCTGCTTGTTTTGTCGCTATGCAGGAGGTCCATCAGAGTGGGTATGACAATACCATGTATACCAGGCATAGATCTTCCCTCAAAAGCCTATAAGAGACAGAATACAGGGATAGAGCCTTGAGGTGGTCTGTATAGGACAGGTTACTTATTCCCTGTATTCTTTTACTGAGGGACCTCTGTGGGCATTCCAATTGCTGGATGTGCCTGGTTAGGTACCTACCAAAGGGGCATTGTACTAGATCAGGTCTGAGATACACATTTGTTCTTTTTGAACCAGCAGTCTATCTGAAATATTTCTCCTTACTCACATGCACTGCTGTGTGTAAAACTTGCGAAATGTCTCAAAAATAAATTATGCTTTTATTAAATCACTTCATATATACACAGCACAGTACATTTGATCCTTTATTACAGTTATATTAAATGGGATGCATAATTTAGCTCTCATTTTTTTAAGTATGTAATGTAGAAAGCTCTGCAGAAAGACAATTAACCAATTTTATATAATAAATATTTTCTTTTCTGAATGAACCTGGTGGTGTCTCCATGCTGTAAAACTACAAAATGCAGTCTGTGTTATTTCAACATTTAAACAAATTTGCCCAAGTTACAGTAAATGCTTTCAGAATCATTACACAGGGTAAGTTATTTCAACCAAACATCATGCACTGTAGTAAATAAGGTTAAAACATTTATAAATCTGAAAGGTCTTGTTAGCTCAGTTTGCAAACATGCAATTCATTTTGATAAAATATTTTGACTACAGTTTATGTACTGCATAAATCAACTGTCAGTACAAACTTTATGGTAATTTCTGCAAAGATGCATGTACTAGTTTATATTCTCATTCTCTCTCTCTCTGTTGCTTTTTAATGCTTAAAGAGAACATCCATACAAGAACTTTTCAAAGCAAGGATAAACAAATCAAAATATATAAAACGTGTGGCCCAGTTATATCAAAACTGGATGTGGAAATGAGCCTTAGACTCCATCTAGTGAAAACTGATATTAATCAAAAGTTATTTTAATGCAACGTTAAAAATATTTCTGAGTAGTTGATTCAATTATATGCTTATAGTTTATTAGTAGTCTGAATTTTACAAGATACCAGCAGCATATTTTGGTTATATATAACAAAGACTAAGGTGGTATTGCTGTAACTTGCATTCAAGACCACTGTGGGGACACAGAGGCTTACAACTGAATGTGCAATAAAATTTTGATTGATTTCCAGTACTGTGGCTTAGAACACCAGTGGTCTATTGTCCTCCATGTTAGAAGGTCAGGTTCGGACCAGAAGCACCAAAATGATTGCTTGCCAGGGGTAGAGATATTTATTTAACTACACGTGTACTGATGAATTTGTGTTTATTTTGAAAGTATATATTTCCTTTAGTGGTATTTTTTTAGCTTTGAAAACTTTTGCATTTCAGAATCTGCACCTTGTTCAATGATTCATTAGTGACATAATTTTATCTGATTTTGTTGAAAATGCCATAACCTCTGACAAGGACAAAGCCAGCTGTGTATCTTCACTGACAAAAATAACAACAGAGGTGAATTTGGAATAATGTTTAAGGCCTTAATCTCATAAACACAAAATACAGAGTTTGATTCTTACCACAAAATATTAACTATGCTTCAAATTGCCCTTCAGGGCAGTTAGCCTGACCTTTGCCTATGAATTATATATATCATTTTTCTATATTGTTTGTAGAACCTAATACTGTTTTGCTTCATGTGTTTTTCTTCATTTACATTTTTATTGTTTCTAGGTTGTGAAAATGGAAAAAGATAATTTTTTAACCAGTTTGTGTACTTTATATTAAAAATAAGATGATTTGAAGAATTGTGGCAGGGTTAGGCAATTATTATTCTATGTTCTATGTAATATATATATATATATATATATATATATATATATATATATATATATATATATATATATATATACTCGCACACACACACACACACACACACACACACACACACACACACACACACACACACACACACACACACACACACACACACACACACATATATATATATATGTTCTATGTTGTTCTAGAATGCAAAAATTGCAGAACTGTGTATAATCTAAAAAGAATGTATAAAAGCAGCACACTCTGGAATTCTACCAAAATGTGAGGATTTTTATATCGCTTCCTAATTCTCTTTTGTGGACTTTCAAAATGTGAGGATTTTTATATCGCTTCCTAATTCTCTTTTGTGGACTTTCAAGAAATGAGCATACATTCACTATTTCTTAACACTTTTAGTCCATATCTTTAACATGCTATTTATGGGGCTGACTTTATAGCTACTAAATAAAAATCAGCAATGAGGGTAAAAATTCACAACAGTCACAATGTTCTTAAAATAGATCACATGGAAATGTTGTTAAACTTTGGCAGTAAAACAGTAAACTGTCTGAACTCGTGTCATTTATTGAAAGGCCCATAGTAGACCATGAATATATGCTCTCACTTCTTTTTATTATTATTTGTAGTAATAGTAGTAGGAGTATCAGAAGTATTATTTACTACTACTACCACTATAACTACTGACTGAAGGCTTAACATATAGATCTCTCAAATTCAGTTCAGCACATTTCATATTTAATAAATTAAATTTTAACTCACTCTTTCCAAACTATACATAACCTGCAACCTGTATATTACTGTAACTTTAAGACAAGTTTTACCACCATTGACGTGCAGTGATTACGGGTTATAAAGGTTAATTTGTTGCTAGATAATTCTGCCAAACTGAAATCTAAGCCAATGCACAGAAGGTTAATTACAGATTATATGGAAGCAAAACAGTCACTATGTAAAACTAACTGGAGAGATGTGTTCAGTGGAAAAACTGTAGATGGAATGTGGAAATTTTTGAAAGAGAAATCGTTTGAGTGCAAAAAAAAAAAAAAATGTTTAACATCAGGATCTAGGCATACAACATCAGGCGGATATATTTACATAGGGTCTGTATTAGTAGTTTGAATGCACAATTGTCTGAATGCCAAAATATCAAACTGGGAAGTTTGAAATGTCAAAATAGCAAAGCCGCGGAACACCAAATTTTTTCCCAGGGAAAAAATTTGGTGGGCCGTTTCCACGGCTTTGCTATTTCCTCCACTGTGGTGCAATCTCAGAGTTGATATATTTAAGTAGAGGGGTGGGGGGCACAGCCCCCCACATCAGGAACAGTTTGAAGTGCATGTGTATTTTTTTGGTTTTGTACCAGAACAGCAATTTTTTCCCTGTTCGAAGTTATTGCATTTCGAACTTCCAGGTTCGACATTTACGTAGTCAAGCCTATGACAGTTCGATTATGTGATATAGACCCATTTCCATAAGAACAATATATCTGATTAAGGTGAGAGAGACAAAAAAAAAAAAAAGAAATGGAAGAGAGGTCGAACTACAACTCTGAAAGCTGAAATAAACAAGCTGGACAAACAGATTAAGCATAGTGTGAGATAAGATCAAGAAAAATTTGAAGAAAATTTATATAAAGATATTGAGCATAATAGGAAACCTTTTTATACATACATAGGAGGTGGAAGGAGTAAAGACACACAAATTGATAAACTGTGTGCAGATTCTAAAATGTATTCTTATAAACAACAGATTATAGATACATTTACAAAATCTTAAGCAAAACAGTTTGGCTGCACAAATGGGGTGGTAAGTTGTCCTAGTGACATCCAGATAACCTCAGATACTGGAATCAAATTAGATTATATTGAAAACGAACTGCACAAACTGGATCCAAAGTGTAGGGAGGAGACGGAATTAGTAACAATGACCTGAGAACACTTCAGTAAGAACTTACTACCATTATATATTTTATATTATATTATATTATATTATATTATATTATATTATATTATATTATATTATATTATATTATATATAACCATTATATCTATTCTTGGGTCTATATTAAATTGTCACCTGCTTAGGTTGTCGAATGCCTAAACGTCAACACAGGGAAACAAATCATTTGGCCATTATGGGGATTTTATTCTGTGTACAACATAGAGCAATCTCGGAGTTGGTATATTTAGTTGGGGGGGTGTGGGGGTGAAGCCCCCCACTGGATTTCTGTTTAAAACATTTTTTTTTTACTTTGGCCAACGGCATTCTTTCCCTGCATGGAAAGTGCCATTCACAATTTTGAGTTGCCAATGTTTAGGTGTCAACGTTTAGGTGCTCGACAACCTAAGTGGTAGACGATGGAATATAGACCCCTATTATTCACTAGGTCATATAAATATGGGGAGATTCCTCAGGATTAGGGACATGCACTTATTAAACCTGTTTTTAAGGGAAAGGAGAGTAGGACAAACCCAGAGTCATATAAACCCTTAAGTCTACTTTCATGTTGTGGAAAAATAATGGAGAAGGTAATATTGGATAAGTTATTGTCAGAACTGGATAGGTTGGGACTTGAAACCATATATGAGCATGCATATGTTGAAAACAGATTTGTTACCACCTGTAACACGATGTTCTATAACAATATAATAACAGCTATGAATGAAAACTTGTGCTGTGATGTAATTTATATAAATTTAACTTCAGCATTTGACAGGGTCATACACAAAACACTAATGAATAAATTAGTACAACTAGGTATTGATGTACTCTTGATAAGATGGATAGCTGCATGGTTTACAAATAGGACATGGCAAGTATCATAAGCAACTGGACAGACGAAATCCTTGGATACAGTCAAGGTATCCCATAGGGCTCTGTCCTAGGCCCTTACTTGTTTAGATTGTATCTTTCAAGCCTACCTTTTTCATCTGAGGTGTTCTACGGTCTACTGTATATGCAGACGACCTGAAATTGTGTAAACTGATTACATGTTATAGATAAGGCATGTCTGCAAAATAACTTGACTAAATTGGCCATTTGGGCACAGGAAAATAATATGTTGATAAATACATCAAAAACTAAGCATATGAGATTTGGTAGGCATAAACTGAAAGGTAAATATTTAATAGAGCACACAGTGATTCAAACTGTAGACTCATTTAAGGACCTGGGTATATGGGTAGATTCAGCTATGAGTTTTTCTAATAATATCAACCAATTGCTTAATGATAGTTATAGAACTATATGTTGCATAAAAAGATTTATAAAGTCTAGGAAATCAAAAATAGTGAAGTCATTGTTTGTTAGTTGCATTAGACCCAAACTTGAGTATGGAATAACAATATGGAAACCCTATAAGAAAACAAGCATGAGTAAACTGGAAAAAGTATAATGGAAATATACCAAGGGAATCCATGGATGTGAAAATTTATGTTATTATGAAATGCTAAAATATCTGAACTTGTACAGTGTCTCTTACAGATATCTAAGAGGAGATCTTATTCAGGTATATAAGGCATTTAGGGACAACTACCTCTGGGAATGTTTGGGTTATCAAAAAGTACTAGAGAATCATCAGATAACCTATGTAGAAGATTCTATAGGAATGAGAAGTGTACTAACTGGTTCTCTGACAGAGTAGCTGATGCTTGGAACAGACTATCAAATTACATTAAAGCAAGTACTGGTTTAGATATTTTTAAGAACAGCCTGGACATTTATTATAAGAACAAATGTTTTGGTATATTGGCAAGCTAGAAGGGCATTAATGCCTGTGCTTGAAATAGTTGTATGTATGTATGTATGTATGTATATGTATGTATTACACAATATATAACAGGACACAGGAGTTGCTGTGGAAGCATATTCATACAATGCATTGTCATGTGTTGCCATGCCTTAAAAAGTGTGGTTGCTTCAGTTCTGAGTCTTTAGTTCTCAGAGTGTAACCTGAACCAGTCTACAATGAGCAGGCTTAATTATAGTTCTGAAGGCTGCCACTGGAGAAAAATTCAGTGAAGGAAAAACTGTTTTTAAGTTGTGTGACCCACTTAAAGGTACAAAACAACCATTGTATGATTTTCTGTGATAAAGTAGCTGAAGTTCTGTGGTATCTTGACAGCTGACAGAGGTTTAAGAACTGTTGTTGCAGATTTAATCTCTCTTGCTACTAGTTTAAAAATTGTCACTGGTGACTTAAACTGCAGCTGTTGCTTTAAGGCTGTTACTACACAGAGGTGCTCTGGTTCAAATGGAATTTCAGCATCGGTAAGTTTAAAAGGGAGGTGAATGTTGGTTTGAGTAATACAAGACTGCTAGTAGGTTATTTTGTACATTCTAACATTTCTAACAAGGTACTGTGTTCCCTACTACTTTAATACTGTTTTGTCTTACTGCTTAAATGGAATAAATTAGAAAAGTAGTTTTGTTTCCCCGTTCATTGTTGAATTGAATAATTTTTTATCTTAAGTGAAACAACCATCATAAGTTAGGCTGCATAAAATTAAATAAAATCCCATGATGGAATTTGTCTGCGGTATATGTTACAAAGACATGCGTTTGGAGCATTTCTTCCCGGGCCTCTGCTGAAAATTGGCTTTGTTCCAAGTCGGACTTTCCTAGTTAACAAATATAAAATAAAAAACATGAAAAAAAAAAAAAAAAAATGAAGTGTGTCTAAATAAGCAGCATTGTCTTACAGTATGTTACTTCTATATTATTAGGCATGCTTGACTATCACTGGTCATTCTACTAGTGTATAGTAATTCCATGCACCTTATGTGTACTCTGTATAATGCATAAGATGTGTATGTTTACATGTCTACAATTTACTGCTCTTGCATTATTGTGGCCCAGGTCAAGGCTGAAAAACGATAAAAAGAAGAGGAGATACAGTTCCAGTAATTGTCAAGGAATAGAAAGTGAAACTGTACACCTTGTCACCAAGCAAAAACTTCTTGAATCCTTACTTAAAGAAACTAGCTTCCCAGCTTCTAAACACAATGTAAGCTAATACAGGCCCAATTTTAGAACCAAACACTGATGTTTGAGCAAGCACTTCAATTTTGTTGTGCACAAACTTGAGTTAGCTACAATAAAAAACAAGAAATGCAATATTAAATTCAGGGGGTTAGATCCTTACTCCCCCCATGTAGTTTTCACCCCCTTTCCACCCCAACTTAATTATTGTAACCATAAGATTGCATAACTTCAGACAACAGAATAATCAATTGCAGTTAAAAAAATGTATTTTTTTGCACACGAGAAAGTCAAATGGCATCAGAAATACTCAGTCTAGGGATCTAAACCTCTTCTGCAGCATCAATAGAATGGTTTACAGGACTAGGTATATTTCACAGAGGATACCACTTCTATGGAACAGACTCCCCATCCAGATAATGTAAAGTTTATCCCTGTCCATTTTCAAACGCAACTTAGATCTATGGATGGGGAACAGAAAATTTACCCTAGGACTGCCACCTATATTACTAATGGAAAAAGACAGCTCCTAAATGCTTTATCGCATGCATGGCGCCCCTCAAATTATCTATGTATGATCGCAGTTATTCTCATTAGGGGTAATATATAATTATCGACCATAAATAAGCTATCCCATTTGATTATAGGTTGACCTTATCCTTAACCAAATGGGATAGTTTATTTTGAGCACAAAAAGGGAAACTGGCTAGGCTTAAAATGGTCTGTAATGGCAGCTAGCCTAGTAACCTATGAACCTATAAAAAAGTTGTTCACTTTCACCTAGGTTAAATGGTCATGACACATTAATTGCTTAATTATTGAAAGTGACAGGCCCTGGAAGGTGTCAAGACCTTATAGTGACTGTACTGTCAGAAGCATTTTCAAAGCTGTGTAACTTTGAGCAATAGCCTATGCATACTACAACCTCCGGCAAGTTTGGAATTACAGAGATGTGACCTGCTCCATTGAAGGCAATCAGTGTGACATAAGAGCCATCAGCCATCCTGATCTTGTCCACTTTGTAAAAGTTGTGGTTTATCAGAGTAGTGAGGCTTAAATGCACTATGATAGTGAGCAGAGAAAAAGGACAGCAAAAGGCAGAAGTGATGGTAGTTGGCACAGTGGATTAAGACTATCAACTGTTAACAAGTTACTTCTTGTGGTACAAGGTTTGATTCCCTCAGCCTTCATTTCCACACAGAACAACATAAGACATGCCAGTGACATTTGAAAGGGAATGCATTTATGCAACATGATGCAAGGGGCATATGTGCAAAAAAGAAACATGTAAAGGGATTTTATAAACTAATACTTAGCTTGCAGGACAAAACAAAAAGGAATGAGCATGAAGAGTGTTATGTTTGTGTATTATATGACATCTGCTTCTGTGAAAGTCTAAACAAGGCTTCTACTATGTTACTTGGACTAAGACTGATTTATATTTGAAGCATCATGTGGCCTTGCCTAGTCTTTGGAGCAGCTGATGTATGCAATGCTAATGTATTCAGTAACAGTCCTGTATTTCTCTATAGAATGGCAAATAATCAAAATGGCAGCATTTCTTGTTATTTTTTTCTCAAACTTTCAAAAACTTTCAAAATACTGTACATGCAACTCTACCTTTTGAACTACTCCAATCTCACTGTTCAATTCAGTCTAGACTTTTGCACATTTTTTTACATGCTGATTATGAAATCACAATTTGTTTCACAATTGTATGATAGTGGCCTAGTTTATGAAGTGGAGTTGTGTAAATGTACACTGAACACATAGGCCAGAATTGTTAGTAATGCTTGTAGCTACTGGATGAAAGCATTATAGAAAATAATTGGGAACAAAAATGCAATTAATTCAACTATGTTTGTGATTATTGTTCATAAGCAGCAAGATGACTGTGTCATAGAAGGAGCTCTGCAACAACACTGTTTGGTAACAAAGTTTTCATATCACTACCCAAAACTCTCAGTTTCACAAATTACAGATCATTTCAGTGCAGGTGATTTACAACACGACCAATGACAATTGCCAGTGTTGTCATGGACACTGTTCTTTTACTGGCTTTAAAGTGAAGTTTTTGATTTTCACCACAGTTTACCTCATTGCATAAGACATTGCTGTCATCGTTGTGTTAGTTTTCTGTCAAATAGTATGACTACGTGGATTTACCAGAGAGCACATTTTCTGTAGCACTACTTCTCATTTAAGTAATTCCTAGTTTCCTCTAGAAGCATCGAGCAAGATCTATTTTGGTGGATCACTGGGTTAAAAACGCACTGGGTGAATGAGGTAACAGAATCACTGCACACCCACTAACCCTCCACAGGTTTCATTCTCTTACACCACAGTGGACATTATGCAGTTTAAGTACATTATGGCTAAAAATTCACAATCTAAGGATTAGATCTTTGGCGCATGCGACTCAACTGTTATGATTCAGGCATTGTGCTGTGATTTGTGAGCTCATATATCGCCTTGTTAGATTTATTGATTTTCTGCTGATTTTCCTCATAAAGATAGACCCATTCTAGGGTATTTGCATTACTGTATAACTGAAATAAGCAAGGCAAAGATTCCTTATCATAATCTCTGTGGGAGTCTCCCATCTAAAGACAATCTATTCCAAAAAGAAAGAATGTGCTCCTGCTTTGAACCCCTTGTTATGACTTTTTTTTTTTCAAAAAAAATGTTTTATTTTCTTTCATGTTTTATACATATTTGGTTGACAGATGAAAATTACAGTATGACTTAAGCAGTATATAACAATCATTCAATTAATAAGAAAAATACAGCAATCAACAAATAGGTCAACAATAACTCTGATAAAATTATATACATTATGTACAATAAGTGTTACAAAAAGACAGCTGGTAGAAAACCATGCCATATTATTAGGTTATAACAAGGAAATGATTCAGAACTTTACATGAATATCCCTGTAATAATACCATTAAAGGTTTAATTTAACTTTCTAACAACTTATAGCTAGTTAGAGGATACATTTTCAGTCTGGTTTATTCTTTTAATATATGTTCAAGGAGAAGATTCCAGTATTTCTGATAGTAGGAGCATTTATTCATCTTAATATGTATCCTCACATAAACTTATAACCAAATATATGAACCCCTTGTTATGACTTTTAATGCTCAGAGGTTGAAAGTTATGTTTTGGTGTCAGTCTGGCATGAGGTTTGTTCACTCACTAGGCTCTAGATGACACTTCTCACATGGCATGGTGCATCTAGATACTGCCGTATGAAGTTTCATCTTTACAACATTCTTTTAATGTTGTATTCATTCTTGAATATAGCTGTGTGCTGGATATCACAGACAGGTTTGCATTTATACAAGAGAATCACAGATACATTCACTCCCTGGCTAACATTTCGACAACATACAGTATAATTTATTTGACTACTCTGTATGAACAAACTATCCAAGGTAAAACATATTACACATAAAACTGCATTCTAGTAATATAACATGAAGTGATGAAGGCCTCCTGTCTGGTCGCTGAGTTGCATGTCTTCAGATATTTATGTTTTGTGCTCAGTGATATTGTTATTACTTTGAGAACACCGGTTTAATACATCCTTCAGTTTGATTAACGATAACCAAGACAAAGACAGAGGCATGCATTTCTGAAGGCTTTTGTTGGCACTGCTTGCCGGGTTGATTTTTTTTCTTGCTATTTCTCATCTCAGGATTAAGAAAATGCATGTCGACATTACGGATCTGCAGTGTATCCATCAATACTACCATCAAAATCACCCTCTACACCCATAGATCTCAACCTCCCATCGTCAAAATGAGGAACACTTGCCTTCATAATGTGGAACAAATGGGCAAAATGTGGAACACATACTAATGGCTTACTAACAACTTCAACTTGGAAGGTCATAGGATGGTTAAAATATGTTGGTTTTACTTATAAGGAAGATCATTTAATGAATTAATATGATTAATTTCTATTTACCATGGATTTCACTTAAAAAAAATCCTAACACTGAATGTGTGACAGAGTCTTTCAATGTGGAACTTTGAGGAACTTCAAGGAACATGAACTTTTTAAGACCCCAAATGAGGTACATTCCTAGTAATGAGGTACACTCGAGAGGTATGTCTACACCAGATAGGCTCTCATTTTTGTTGCTGCTGTGCAGAGAGGGATTTCTGTAGGGAGTGGGACAGAAGTATCTTGTATCCCAGGCAGGTATGACCCTAACCCTGAGTAGCATCCTGCCATCACCCAGAATGATACCACAGTGCAAGGACAAAATGATTGACTTCAGCAATTGGCTAAGCTTCTGGTGTCATTCTAAGGGGATCCAGTATTTGTCTGCCTGGGACGACATGATCGACAGACCACGATGCTTTGACAGAGATGGCCTGCATCTGTCGCCCTTAGCATTCCGGATACTGGCTAAGGCTCTTGCCACCCCTATAGTGCCTTTTTTAGGCAAGGTTCAAATGACAAATTCACCACCGTAACAGGTACAAGCAAGCAAAATCTGAGGGTAATGCTACTCATTGCTAGAAGTCTAAACCTCAAAATGCACTCACTCCTGGCACTCCTTAAAATGGAGAACATTGACATCTGTGCAGTGACAGAGACCTGGTTCAAAGCTCCAGAGAGCACCCCTGCATTACCAGGCTACAATTCATACCACACCTTTCGGCCACCTAACCCAGAACGAAGCACTAAAGGCAGAGGCGTGTCCATATTCATTAAGGATATCCACACCTCCAGGCTAGTTGCACAGCATAATGCATCCGAGATTATCCAAGTGCAACTAAGTCTGGGCAAGACCACAGTCCAAATTGTAGCTTGCTACAGACCCCCCACCATGCCCCAGGATTCCCACTCCTCATTTCTTGATACACTGGAAAGTATTAGGGTACAACCCAACACCCTAATAATGGGCGATTTCAACTACCCCACCATTAATTGGGAAAACGACTCATGTACCAACTCTTTTGCTCAACGTTTTCTAGAATTCATAAATTCCAATGCCTTGGATCAACTTATTCACACCCCCACCATGGGGCAGCAATATCCTAGACCTGGTCATTACCAACATGGGAAACCGGTGTTCCACACTAGAGGTCAATTCCTCGTTGGTCAGATCCGACCACAAGCTAATCAGCCTAGACATCCACATTCCACCCCCACCCTCAATTAGGGAAACCATCATAAAAAACTTCTCCGAAGCCAACTTCATACTTCTTAAGACAGAAGTGGCAAACTTCATGACACCCATACAGACAGACAATAGAGGTATGACTGCTGAATCTTACACAAATGCACTTTATAAGCACTTACACGAGTGCATGGATCATGCTATCCCTAATAGAACCAAGATGTTATCCTCCAAAAAAAGGAAGCCAATCTGGTGGTCCTCTGCCATAAACAAACTCTACAACAGAAGAAAGAAACTGTTGCAAAAAAGAGTAAAATCCCATGACTGGAGGAACTCCCTGGTCAACCTCAGTAAGAAGCTGAGATCCCTAATAAAATCCTCCAAAGCTAGTTACGAAAACAAAATTGCCACTGACTCTAAAGAAAACCACAAAGCATTCTATAGCTATGTCAAGAATCTCAATGGGAACACTCATATCTGCTCTGAGTTACAGCACAATGGCACTAAATATACAGAACCAACTGATATTGCCAACATCCTAGCAGATAGGTTCAGTGCTAACTTTAACTCCCCTCTCACCCCCTAGAAGGCCCATCTCTATACCGGAAGAATGCAAAGTTCCTATAATCACGGCTGCACAGGTAAAAAGCACACTCTCCAAAGCCAAGAATACAGCATCCATGGGACCTGGCAATATCCCAGGCTGCATTCTACATGAACTACAGAATGAACTGGCACCCTACCTAAGTACCATGTTCAATCATAGCCTCACCTCAGGCTTTGTACCCACTGAATGGCGCACCATGATGGTTATCCCACTCCACAATGGGGGAGCCACGACAGACCCCAGGAACTACCGCCCCCATTAGCCTGACGAGCCTGGTCTTCAAGGCCATGGAACATATCATCGTGGAACTCATAAACAAAAACATTAGTAATCTCCAAACTCTGGACCCTACCCGGTTTGGATTTGTAAAAGGCAGATCATGTCTCCTAAACCTGATTGACTTCTTTGAAGCAGTCACCAAAGCCATAGATGAGGGTAAAATGGTTCACACAGCTTATCTAGATCTCGCCAAGGCCTTCAACACCATCCCCCCACTCTGGAATTATAGATAAGCTCACTAAACTAGGTATAAATCCCTATGTCACAAGATGGGTTGCCAACTGGCTCATGGACAGAACCCACACTGTGAAAGTAGCAGATTCCAAATCCGACTTCAGAAAAGTGACAAGTGGAGTACCACAGGGTTCAGTCCTGGGTCCTCTCCTGTTTGGCGTCTACTTCTCTGAAGTGCAGGCTAACACAGAAGGTCATTGGCTAACAAAGTTTGCAGATGACTGCAAACTAGGAGCCATAATCGAAACTTCTAACGATGTGGACAAACTACATAAGAGCCTCACAGAGACAGATAGCTGGTGTCAAAGCCATGGCCTGAAGCTCAATGTGAAAAAGTGTATTGTCATCCCCTTTGGTAAAAACTCTGTACCCATGAACTACCACATAGCTGGTAGTCTACTTAATGCCGAAAATGTGATAAGAGACCTTGGGACACAGGTGGACAGTAGTCTCTCCTTTGATAATCACATCACTACAGTACCCAGGAAATCCTTCAAAATGGCACACCTTATCACAAAAGGTTTCTCATCCAGGAAAAAAGAGGCCATTGTTCCCCTCTACTCATCACTCATTAGACCAATTATAGAGTACAACGCACCATTTGGTATGTACCTCACAAGACATCTACAACAACTGGAAAGACCACAGAAATACCTCACAAAGAGAATTACTGGCCTCAAACAGATACCCTATGCAGACCGTCTCAAAAAACTACAGCTTTACTCCATCACATATCGCCTACTCAGGGGCGATCTCTGCCTAACATACAAAGCTATGTCAAACCCAGAGCTGTTGGACATGCTCCACTTAAAGAAATCCCAATCCCTCCGAGCTACATGCTCTAGGGACCTAAACCTTGTCACCACAATAAACAGAACATGCTGGAGGGATAGATTCCTGTCCCAGAGACTTCCCATACTCTGGAACAGACTACTTATCTATGTCAAACAGAGCTCCTCATTAGCACTCTTCAAGAAGAATCTTCATGATTGGATGGGAAATGGGAAATTCACCCCAGGGATCACTTCTGTGGCTCTGCTCAACAGGGGCACAGGAAAATAGTTTTCTTGGGTGGCGAAAGCCAGGGCACATTTTTTTGGCTAGGCTTATATAGGCCCTAGGGCCAATAGCCTAGTACCTACCTATGAACCGAAGAAGTCCTTCACTCATAGGTTCCTGTCCTGATGGATATGAAGGAGCAATCAGGCTAACTTTCAGTGAACCAACATTCAGTGAATCATTCAGTTTAGTTTGCAAGAACCTAAATTGTTTTCTCATCTGGAGAACAAACCACTCAGATTCTCCCATGCAAGAGCTTTGGTCCCTCTATTTTGGTAACTTTTGTGTCTTTTGGCTTTTCCCAGTTAGGGGTCGCCACAGCGGAACTCCGGTCCGCTAATGATTGGCAGTAGATTTTTACGTGCTGATTTGCTGGCCCTGACGCACAACCTTCAATGAAGGTACGCCCATTCGCGCATATCTCCACACACAAGACGCTTTAACTGAGAATCGAACAGGACAACATCTTACTGTGAGGTGACAACACTACCGCAGCACCACCACTGCAGTCCCTCTATTTTGGTAACTAATATAACTATATCTAAGGTTACAAACTGCAAGGCTAAGTTATTAAAACAATGACTTCAAACCTATTTCATTAAATGATATAGTCAGATGGTGCAAAAATATGACCTGAAATAACTGCATGAGGTGTGATCCCTGTCCTAAACCATTGACATGCTCACCTAACTACTGAATGCAGTGAAATCTAACAATATGAGACAGGAGAGGTATGAGAGGCTTTCCATTCCTCTTGAAAAATATTCTCAGACAGACAATTCTGTTGGTGTAGAGGGATTAAAGCCATGAATGCAACCCAAGCAACCCATGTTTCACTCAGCCACGTGAGCTCCTATTGGAGCTGCCATGGAAAGGTGGGGCTTGTGTATTTAAAGAGAAAGAGGTAAGCGAGAGCTGTCCTGTGCCATAATCCCCATGGAGGAGGGGTGGTTGTCCTTATTGGCAGTCCAGAATGTATTGCCTCACCAAGCCATGAATGAATAGCCTTCCTCTAAAGGTGCACAGAAGTGTGCACATGCATGAAGAGGTGTAATGGCCCCACAGTGGCATGGGTTGCAGTTCCCCACATAGTAAAAGGGGCTAGGGGCCTAAAAGAAGAATATAGTCATTGACAGGATGCCTTTGAGTGCATGACAGTATATATGGCAGCCTGGATGACAACCCACAGAGCTTGAAGAGGCTTGATGGTCAGCAGACATGGGGGCAAAAAGCATACAAAAATATTAGGAAACAGCCTGCCATAGCTTTATGATTTAGGTCTGTAGTATTTGTCATTGGCTGAAAAAAACAAAAGCAAAGCCTGCAGACCTTTAAAAGTACATAACAAATCAGTACCATTTAGAGAACACTAATATGCCATCATTTCAATGCATAGCCTACAACAGTGGTGATACGAAAATGTAGGTTCACCTTACTCATCTTCAGCAGGATGGTTGACATTACTAGTGCCTCAATTTGTTAGCTATAATAGCTTGTCTGTAGGAAAAGTGAACAAAATTAACAATTAGATGATATCTTTGCAAAGGTGTCAGTGAAACAGATGTTTAATGTGTGGGTGCTTAGCTGCTGGCCACATCTCCTATTCAAATTTATACTTATGGTAAACTACTGCATTGCAATAGCTAACAGATAAGCATTGAGAGTCATTAACATGCATGTACACGTCACACTAAGCAAACACGTTTACTTGGTGTTAGTGTGATGAGCAGCAGTGCATTCATTGAATATGCAAATTGTTCAGCAGCACCGCTTCATGAACAGCACAAGTGTTAGCGCCCACAAAGAGGATTGTGGATGCTCAAGCTCACCATATATACAACAGGTTAAGTATATACCAAACCCCAATAAGCAAAAATACATGGACAGCATAATATAAGGTAAGGGCAACTTGAAAGAAAGAATTAAGAGGCAGGGGAAGCTAAACAAGGAAACTGTGCTCAGATATCATTAGATTAGTACACACAGCAGTATCTAAACAGATATTTTTATTTATAGAAATAATCCTGTTCAGGTAGTGACACATGCACATAAATAATAATTAAATGCTGATAAAAGACGTGAGAGGGACACAAAACTACAGTGTAATAAGGGGGAATAAATTTGGCAAATGTTTATAAAATGTTGAGTTGAGAAAACAGTTAGCAAGAACAGTAGCTACGTTAGGGGATATTTGCATATACTACAATTATTGCATGTTAGATGTGCATCCAGAAAATTATCTGTTGTAACCAGCAGTATAATGTATTCACCACTTATCATGTAAAAACAAAACTAAATGAACCCTACAGCCGTTGTCTCATGCCCTACAGAAAGGGGCATTTTGTGGCCATTTGTTGTCACTTGCGACCATAAAAAGGGGATTGTAAAGTTTAACATGTATAAGCAAAGCATGTGTCGTATACTGATGTAAATTATAAACATTATTATAAATACAGTCATACAACCTAAATGCATGGGTGCCACTGATTTTGTAGCATGGTACATATTAAGAAATATTGTAAAAGGCCCTCATCCCCTATAAAGCCCTAGAGTGTAAACAAAAGAATGACATTAATGCAATACAGATCATGATTACTGGGTAAATAAATAATGCCTGTGAGCATTCACTGACAAACTCGGCATTTATATCTTACCAGACTCAAACACAAGTCAAAGTCAGATCTCAGAGAGATGTGCATCAACCACTGATGCCACAGAAACAGACATACCTGACATGTCATGAAGAACACATCTGAATGGGTTTGTCTCCCCTAACAGGGAGCGTGAGACCTAAAACATGTGACACTCTTAGTGTGCCATATTTGCATTCTTTACCTAAGCCACTTATGTCTGTCATAATTGTCAGACAGACAGATGTAACCAAATTCAAACCCCTGCCAGTCATGCTACATACTCTACAAAGCTCTGCATTAACTGTGTCTGCCACAAGAGATAGCAATGAAAGTTATCTCAAATAACACAAATCAAGGTATGAAGTAAGAAAGGGTTTTTGATGTTAATGTAACCAAAGCAAATTTATTTGAGTGATGAAAAGGAGGGAGCTATGTTAATATTCACCTAACTGTTAATAGATGATCTAAGTGTCTTTACAAGTCTAGCCATTAAATCCCGATATAATACTATTTGAGAGATATCATCTATGCCCAAGGTTTTTCTAGCAAGGACTACCTATGTCCAGGAGAGAAGCTGGGGCAATCCCAGACAGAAATTTATGGTTTCCCATCCAGTCATCCAGGTTGCGCTTAAACAGGGTCATGGAGGTATTCTGCTTGATATGGATAGGAAGCCTATTCCAGAGGAGTGGCAACCTCAGAGATGTATCTGTCTCTGCAGCAGGTCCTGTTTATGTCGCAGGCTAGATTGAGGTCCCTGGAACTCGTGACTCTAATTCCATTTGACTTATAGATGTGTAATATTTCCATTAGATTTGGGTCAGAGATAGCTCTGTAAATCAAACATAAGTCACCTCTAACTAGTCTATACACTATTGAGTATAGTGACAGTGACTTCAGTCTGCCATATAAGACATATGCTGGAGACTGTGAATTTTCTTAGTTAGAGATCTCCGAGGTCTCTCAAGTTGCTGTAGGTGTGTGGTATGGTACAGGGGGGTATAACCTCTTTTGCTCTTGATGTGATGCCTTTGCTAATCAGGTGTGTGATGTAGAATGCATTCCTCACCACAACAGATACATGGTGGTCAAAACTGAGGTCACAATCAACTGGTGTTCCCAGGTCCCTCATTAGTGAATTGGTATTAAGTTATTATTGTTTATTTTATAATCAGCAGGGACATTGTTTTTGCCAAAGGGAATGATTATGCATTTTTTAGCATTTAGTTTAAGACCATGGCGTAGGGACAATCACTGGTCTGTGTAAGTCCCTTTTGAAGTATGCTGACATCGCTAGGGGATTAATGATAGCACCTAATTTGCAGTCATCAGCAAACTTGGTTAGCCACGGCCCCTTTCCGAAGGGCATGAGACAACGGCTGTAGGGTTTTGGCCTGGACTTCTGAGAAGTATATGCCAAACAAGAAAGGGCCCAGCACTGATCCTTGTGGGTGACAGGTCTGCTGATAGAGGTGAAGTCTTCCACTTTGACTGAGTGTTGTCAATCGATGACCAGTTTGCAATCCACCTGACAACATAGGAGTTGATATTCAACTGAGTTAGTTTGTCAATGATGCCTAAATGTAGGATAGTGTCAAAGGCCTTGGCCAAGTCAATATATGCTGTGTGCACAGCTTTGCCCTCATCAGTGGCTCTAGTCAAGTTCTCAAAGAAGTCCACCAGGTTTAGCAGGCATGACCTGCTCAAGACAAAACCAAACTGGGGAGGATCCAGGTTACCTATATCCTTACATATGAGGTCTATAATGATTTTTTACATTGCCTTACAGATGAGGCTGGTTAAACTTATGATGGGTCTATAGTTACCCGGGTCTGTTGCTGAGCCACCTTTGTGGAGGGGATAACAGTTGTTTTTTTTTTTCCATTCAGTGAGGGCAAAGCCAGGCTGTGGTTGAATAAAGTGCCTAATGGAGTAGCTAGCTCTTCTTTTAGAACATTAAGAATGCAGCCTGAAATGTTATCTGGCCCCATGGAGCCTGTGTTCTTAGCCTTGGAGGGAGCATTGATGACTTGCTTTTTGGAAATGCAGGGAGGAGGAGAAGATGAAGACATGGATTGTGGTATGCTTGGGGGGGGGAGGATAGGGAGGGGAAATTTTCACCAAATCTGCTATCAGGTTTGCAACTTCCACAGGGTCAGTGTGTGTGTGATGTCATCAACAATTAGTTCAGCACACATCTGAGTCCTACCTTTTAGGTTGCGGACATAGCTGAAGAAAGTCTTATGGTTATCCTTGGTTATGGTTGCTAAATTTTTCTCATGTTTGCTCTTTGAAGATTTTATGAGTTGTCTTATTTGTTTATTTAGGCTGAGGAGGTTGCTCTTCCAGTTCTGGGATCTCACTTTTGTATTTTTAGACAGCAGCTTCTTTCGCGTATTGTATAATTTATTAATGCTAGAGATCTACCTGGATGGGTTGTTTTTTCTTGAGGATCTTGCTTTAATCCTATCCGGTATGACTGTATCTATACATTTGTACAGATGTTTATACAGAGCATCAGTGTATACCTTAGTATAGCCATCAATGTTATCTGTGGAAACTGGAGTTTTATACCTTCCCTTAGGAAGGTATAGTTAGCTTTGTTGAAGTTTTTAGCCTGACTTCTTTGGGGAGATCTGGTGCTATTGCTACTTCAAAAATGACTGATTTATGGTTGGATCTAACCAGTGTAGGCCATAAACATGAGGCATTGCATCAGTCACTCATATTGGTGAGGACCAGGTCTAGAATATTGGAGTCCCTTTTGGAGTGGTGCACTATTTGTTCCAGGGCATTTGACTTAACAAAGTCCAGGAACTTTTGTGTGAGTGTGTTTGGGCTCATATACGTTTCCCAATTAATGGAAGGATAACTGAAGTCACCCATGACTAAGGTGTTAGGTTTAAATAAGCTGCGTGGGCATCTTGGTTCATGGAAGGGGACCTGTAACAGATGATGACCTGAAAGGGGGGTCTTACCCACAGTAATTTCCACTTGGAGTAGCTCCATACAGTTTTCTTGTCTGACCAGTCTAGAGGTGTAATTATCTTTAATGAAGGTAGATACGCCCCCTCCTTTGATCCTCACACCTTCAATTTGTGGACTGAAAGTGTGGAAGGCATTGTGAACAGTCCAGTGTCATTGTTGGCTTGCCAAGACACTCATTTACTTCCACATGGTTTTGTTCACATACAGTCTCAGGGTTAAACTACAATTTATCTGTGTATATATGCTATACACGTCAGTATTAAAAACATGTGCCACAGGGGCACTTTTACCGCAAGAATCACAGATCACCTATTTGATTAAAATGAACACCCCAATATGGTAAAAGTTGTTTGTCTACCACAAAAATGCACAGAAATAACTTAATGCAATGTTATATGCACTTCATCACTATGCTCACTTAATGCTGCCCTTCACTGGACTTGGACAGGCGCCTATATAAGTCCACCATGTGAACATGCACCACGGGTGAAGTCTTGTAACATCTGTGAGACACAACATATCTAAAGTTATGTCATCATATTATTATGTTGTAAAGCAGCTGTTTGAAGTAAAATTAATGGGGACATGTCTCCCACTGTAATTGTGCACATTACAACTGTAGAGGACATCATTAAAGTGTATACTGAAACACATTAATACTATTCAGTCACTGCAGGGTTCGAACACCTACCTATGTGACCACACAAGCTACATGAAATTATGCAGACTAAATGCACCACAGGAGAAGTCTCACAAAAATTGTGAGATAGTGTGCATTTGAAGGCATTACATCATCTTATTGCTGCAAGGCATATGTGTGCATGTAATATGGTTAAAAGAGTGATGCAATCTGTCTCCTTGTCACAAAATAGTGCATTATGCTAAGTATACCCAAACACATGTGTGGCATTATGCAGTCATCACTGTGACAGTACAATCATTTGTACATAGTCATGGATTCAAACTCATATTTTGCTAAGGTAACAAGCTACCAACCATTGTATCACCTCCTCATGCAACAGGAGAAGGCTTACTCCTAGATTTAGAAAAGGCACATTTCAACAGATTGTATCATCAGTGTTCAACAAAGGAGTTGCCTGTGCTAAAATGGACAGAAATTATTGCAAGAGAATTATCCAGCTATACATGTACACATCAGATATGTGGGTGACAACATTGTTACCTACATGTACATTACCGCTCATACTGATGCAACTGGGTATAAGGAGTAATGCCTAGTTTCAAACTGACTACCTAACTAAATTCACAAGCTGGGGAACATTACATGAATCACAAGCTCCACATGTGATGTTGGTTTACAAGTATTACAGTGGACATTTGAATGGATGACATCACTGTTGTTTTTATAGGGTGGTATGTCTGCTAAACTGGAATGAAAGTGGTAGGAGAGCTCAATAACCCTGTACAGAAACATATCATATATGTAGTTGAAGCCATTTCTGCACATCATGAGAGAGAAAATGAAAGTTATGTACTTGCTATAACTATAGATCCATATTGTCTTTCTCTGTGTGATTCAACCTGGAGGTATCAGATCTGACACAGATCTGAGGCCGGCCATATCTTCAAGACTTAATTTCACCAGGTTGTCCCTCTCCTTCCCACAATCCCTCACTCTGTCCAAGAATACTTCAGATTGAGTTTGCCCCTCACTATCTAACTCATGAAAAACACCAGCTTAATTGAACAGGAACTAACAAGCCCCCCCAAAAAAGGAAGAATAACCTCCTCTGCTTGAATGACTTGCTGTACAGGTAGGGACAGGAGGGAGGGAGGAAAAGTTGAACCAGATGGAGGAAGGCAATATGAACCTGCTGTTATGGTATGTATATAACTTTTGCATCTGATGCCTTTTCCATCTGGCGTCAACCTGAGGGACAGAGTCCCCAGCCATGTAACACCTGTGAGAGGTAATAAGGAAGGATAATACGCAATACGATGGAACCAAATGAAGCCCTGGACCTAGACTAAATGTCCACCTTGTAGTAACCCACAAATGTGTGAAGATGGACCCAAGTAACAAATTCACACATGTCATCTAAAGAAGTGGTCATAGCTGTGGTGGAGTGACCTTTTGGTTGCAGTGCAAGGTCTTACCTTTCAAAGACTACATAAAGGATTTACAGTATGGAAGCCACTTGGATAGCATAACTTTAGAAAAAGGTTTACCCAGTCTAGACTTTAAAATGGAGATGAGCAACTTGTCAGACTTCCTAAAAGTCTTAGATTTGTCCAAATAAAATCTCAATTGTCTATGCACATCCAGACAATTTAACAAGTATTTGCCTTTGTTGGAAAAACTGAAAAAAATACTGGAAGGTGATAAACTGGTTCAGGTTACTGTCAGTATCCACCTAATGAAGGAAAAAAGAGTCTCTATGAAGAAAAATACTATCTTTATGGAAGACCAGATATGGGATAATAGCAGAAGGATCTTGTAATTTGGATACATGCCTGGCAGAAGTAACAGCCACCAGGAACAATGTCTTTCAAGATAAAGGTTTCAAATCTGAGGTAGCAGAAGGCTCAAATGGAAGACCTGCAAGGACCTGCAGCACAAAGGGTAAATCCCAAGGAGGTCAGGAGTGCCAAACAGGAGGGCATAATAGAAAAATATCTTTAAGAAAAACTGTGGAGTTCTTCAAGGTAGCCAAAGGTACATTATCCCTGCCAACATGAAAATTAGATATGGCTGCCAAGTGCTCCTTAATCATGGAATAACTGGAACCTGCTTTGAACAAATCCACAAGAAAGCCTAGGACTACCTCCAAGTGAGCTGAAAAAGGATCTAGGCCTAAGATAATCACCTCAAATAACAAAAAGGTTCCACTTGTTGGCATACACCTTCCTAACAGATATCTTCTGGGAAGAGAATAATATATGTACCATGCTTTTTGAAAGCTTGAGATTTCTAGCCATCAAAGGAACTGGAGAAACCAAGTAGTTTATTTGAGGGTCTGAAGGTCAGGCAGATCCAGACCCTTTGGAATGGAAATGAGATCTGGAATGGGATCCAACATCCACAGCTGGTATCTTAGAAGGGACTACAAGAAGGGGAAACACAAATGCCGGGACCAAAAGGAACCAATGAAGATCACAGTCACTCTGCATTGGGCTGCCTTCTGAAGGAACATTATTATTAGTTGAAATGGTTAATAAGCATACAGGAGACTTGGAGCCAAACATACATAAGAGCGTGTCTGTGTGACTACTCCTATGGAGAGACTAAGGCATAGTAAATACTGCACTTGGTGTTGGAGGGGAAGCAAAGAGGTCACAACAGAGAGTGCTCCAGAGCTGAAAAATCTGACTGGCAACCCTCAGATTCAGAGACCACATGTTTGGGAAAAGAATGTTCCTGCTTAAACTGTCTGCCATAAAGTTGGACTTCCCCAGGATTTGCATTGGAATCAGAAGCCGCTGAGAAGAAATTATCTACTGACAAGTCGTCATGGCCTCTCAACATAAGGGGTAAGATTGGTTATCCTCCATTTGTTCAGATACCAGACAATGGATATATTATCCATCTGGATCAAAATCACACCATAGGGGGAGAGCCTCCTAGAAAGCTTGAAATGCAAGGAGGACAGTCCTCATCATCAAGACATTGATGTGAAGATTAGCCTCCAAGGAAGACCAGGTCCCTTGAACTGCCCTCCCTTTGAAACACCCTTCTGAGGTGGAAGGCATCTGTAGTGACCATGGGCAGTAGGTGGGGAAGAACAAATGGTCTCCCATTGGTCACAGATGGAGACTCCAACCACTACTGAATCTGATTGTGGCAAACCTTCATCAACTTTATGATAAAATTCACTGGATACATCAAATATGGCCATTATACTGCAGGGATCCATTGCAAAATACTCATATGGAACCTCACTAGATAGACCTGACTGATAAAGGCTGCCATGTGACCCAAAAGTTTTAGAATAACATTCACTGGCAGTTTTTCATAAGCAAGCAGTGAAACTGCCTGAAAATGAAGACTGACTACTGTGCAAGTTGGAAGCTTGGCTATTTGGGATACAGTAGCATATAAATTCAAGCATCTGTATGGGATGTTGACTTGATTTCTAATGACTCATGGTTATCTCCAAGGAACACATAGCTGGAGTAAAGTATCCCTGACTGTGAGTAGGGATGCTCTCATGGAGGCTATAAGGCACCAATCATCCAGGTAAGGGAAGACCTCAACCTCCTTCAGCCAGAACCAGTCTGCTGTGACTGTCATTCACTTGGTGAGCTCCCAGGAGGAAGTGGTAAGACTGAACAGCAGTGCCCTGAATTGATAATGATTGGCTCCCAGCAGGAAGAGCATGAACCTCCTGGAATGTTTTTCTATCTTTACTTGATGGTAGATGTCCTTGAGATCTATCAAATATAGCCAGTCATCCTTCGTCAACAGAGGCATGGTAGACTGTACCATGACCATCTGGAATTTGGTCTGCTATACGAAGGGGTTTAGTTTGCTCAAATTTAATATTGGATTGAATTTTTGTTGTTCTTTGGTAGAAAAAAGAACATTGAATAAACCCTGGATCCTCGCTGGTCTGGTAGAACCCTTTTGATGACTTGACTTGCCAGCAGCTTCTGAATTTCTATGGCTGCCTGCTGTCTCTGATGGGGTGGAATGTCCAGGAGACATTTGGAATTAAAACATGGAATTTCTAAAAATGGAATAGAATAGCCTCTGGATATGATTCTTAACACCCATGCAACCAAGGTGTTAGCCTCACAAGTTTCTGGGTGTAGAGACAAGTGTTCCTAACTGCCTCCAGAGCAGGACAGTTGGGCAGTCCCTCCGGATCACTGAAAGACCTCCTAGGGAATGCTCTGCAGAATCCTGGTTCTGCAATCTGCCCCTGCCACAAGGACATTGTCCATTGTGGTTACCTTCTGCTTCAGGGAGAACCTTCATAAGGAGTGTCCTGGAAAGACTGCTGCAATTTCCTAAGGAAGAGATATTTTTCCCTCTTCTGATTCCATGAAAAGGTCCACTGCAGGGTAGCAAACTGTACTCCGATGACAAGCACTGCCTTTCCATCTTGCTCGCTCCTAGTCAATGTGTCTTTAACCTCAAACTCAAAGACTAAAGAGCTATCATAGGGGGTTTTGATAAAGGAAACCTTGAAGCAGTTCATAAAGTTATACATCTTTCAAACATGGTAATGCATAGCATTACTGGTGCCAGCAGCTCAGGACGTTCCATTGGGCACATTGTAAATGAGCCTCATAGAAATGTTGGTAGTAGAGTAGACAACTGAGTCTCCATAGTCTTCTGGGTATTTGGGGACTGCCATGTCTTAATATTCCTTGACACTACTGATACTATATCACAGTAAAGCCTCATCAAGTAGGAAATATAATTAAGAGCCCTCAGAGCAAACATAGCTGAGGTATAACAGCACTTTTGCAAATCATCCAACACTTTAGACTCCCTATTCAAGGGATGGACCGTGGAACTTTCCACTGAAATTCCCCTTTTAGTGGCCACAACCATCATTGCAGCATACAAAGCTGGACCCTTACTCCAGTGAGGCCAGTCTTTAGGTGGAGAGAGAATTTTATCCAACTTCTTGAGGTTTGGATCTACTGTATTTGGGTTCTTTCCACACTAGGCTATTAAGTCTGTCCACAGGGATTAACCACCCAAGGCATGGATGGTCCCACCCCAAAGGTTTCCAGAAAACCTGATTTATCTGGAGAAGGCTCCTTGGTGGTCCAGCCCATACACTGGTAGAGAAAAACAAAAAAAGATCACTAAAGGAGACATCTTTTACAGAGACTTAGGGGGACTTGTCCCCTTCCTCAAGGAAGGGGAAGAGGTAGGGGCCCCAGCCAGGGAGACAGATTGGAGACCAGCAGGAGTGAGGTCTCCTGGAACAGACTCATGGATGGCTAAAGGCACACATATGAGGGAGGAAGCACTTACTGTATTTGACAAATTCTTCTCCTTACCAGAGAAAAGCCTCTCCATGAATTCAAAGGTGGAGGCAGAAGTTGGCCAACCAGAACCAATGGTCCTGGGAACTGAGAAACCCAGGAAAGTGTCAGAGTATGGGGGAACTCCACCCCACTCTGACACTGAGACTGGAGCTGAGCTATCAAAAGCTATGAGCCAAAGTCCCAAAGCCAGAATCATCAAACCTGACCTGGAGCAGTCTGCTTCAATGTGTAAGCTCCACAGCCCACTCATCTTCAACACAGCTAGAGTTGAAGAGACCAAGGTGGTGGTCAGAGCTGAAATCAGCCATGGAGTCAGATCTCACTCCATGGAATAGAACAAAGCTAGACCCAAGGCCCTCAGATTCAATGGGCCCAATAGAGGAAACCAAGGTGACAGAGGCAATCTTCCAGGAAAGAAGCCCTGATCTGAAGGAATAAGGCCTAATTGCATATGTGCTTTCAAGAAGGACCTCATCAGCTGCTTCATATCTGACACTTTTAGACTGCCCACTGACCTTGATGGCCAAGTGGACAAAGCCACCAATGTGGGCTTGGAGGTTTGATTAGATGGCAAGGGATCTGCCGCCTGGGGCTGAACTGGGGAAGCCCATACACAGGACAGGAAAGACTCCAGTGAGCCACTTACCCTGAGGGAGCTCCTTTGACCATAAAGGGGCTGGGGATACTAACAGCCCGAGATGGAGTCTTGCATGAGCATGAGTTAGGCACTGACGGAGATCAGCTCTGAGAAGTTGGAGCCAATTCCAGTGCTAAGGCCACCTATAAACCTGAAAGTCTTGGGCCAATGAGGAGGCAGACTTCTTACAACCCCCTTTAACCTGTTTGGGGTCCTTAGAAGAGTGTGTATGATCCCAACCTGACTTATCTTGAGGGAATAAAGCAGACAAGGAAGAGGCACCAGTCAGAAAAAGGCTATTGAGGACTAGCTTGACCCTGCTGTCAGCAATAGCCCAAGTACAAAACCCAAAGCAGATAGGATAAGGGGTCTCCAGATGAGCTACCCCCAGACAATAAACACTCCAATCATGTGCATCTTGCAAGTGGAATGTGTGCCCACATGTCACACATTTTGTAAATCCTTTCAAATCCATGCTATAAAACATAAAGAAGTTAAGTAGTAACACCAAACTCTAATACAGTACAAAGCCAAAAACACTCAATAAACTACCTAACGTTCGACTGAACAGTTATAACCACACACACACACACACACACACACACACACACACACACACACACACACACACACACACACACAGATCAGCAATAACAGTTACCTATTTACCTAGCTACACCAACTATACTAACAATCCTACAGGGTAAAGGAAAAAGGTATACACTCCAAAACAGCCATTTTTGAACTCCTATCCTGGAATGATAAGAAACTATATCTGGGGTATTCTTGGGGGAGTGAAGAATTGTGGGCAGGGAAGTTGAAGCTTGGTTAGCTGAAGTCTTGAAGATATGGCCAGCCTTGGATCTAAGTTAAATTTGATACTCGAGGGATGAAACCAGACGGAAAAGACAATATCGGATCACATGCTCACAGTAGTCATTTGCTGCTAGTTTCAAACCACCTGCCTATCTATGCTACAAAATCTAGAGAACACAGTAGCAACAAGAAGCACCACAGAAGCCTGATTGCAATTATGACATATTGCACTTTTGAAAGCATTATCTTATCAGTGTGTTGGCAAAAGTATATTTTGCCTAGGGCTGCTATAAATTAATAGGGGAGCACTTTCCCAGTGTAAATATGTCTCCTAAGTGGAAGTGTATAGAGTGGATTTTATGAAAGAGACAATTTGACATGGCATTACAGACATATACACATGGTCATCTTATTTAAGTAATACATGATTTGAACCACATCCCTGTCTAGTTACACAATCTAAAAAACACATTATCAACTACAAGTACCACAGGAGAAATCTGACTTCTACAGTGAGAAACTGCAATTTTGAAATGATGATCTCATTAGCATATTGCAGAGACGATGTTTGTGGTAAACGTGGGATAAAGTGATATGGGAGTCCTTTACCAGTCAAAATGTTTTTCCTGAGTGGAAGTGAATACAGCTCCTCTGATGCTGAAGCCAAATTTACCTAATACTATAGCTACACACACACACACACACACACACACACACACACACACACACACACACACACACACACACACACACACACACACACACACTGTTGAAGTCAAACCCTACATATCTAGTTACACAGTCTAGAGAACACAGTATCAGCTACAAGCACCATAGGAGAAGTCTGACTTCTACTATAACAGAGTGAATTTTTAAAAGGATGATTTCATCAGTGTATTACAAAGAAGAATTCTATGGTAAAAGGAGATAAAGTGATGGAGAAGTCCTCTCCCATTTTAAATGTTTCTCCCGAGTGGAAGTGGGCCCACCACATCTCTTGTTGAAGCCATACTTACCTGATACTAGAGACATGCACATAAGTTCACCACTGTTGGATTCAAACCACCTACCTAAATGTCTACACAATCTAGAAAACAGTATCATCTGCAAGCACTGCACAAAAAGTCTGACTTCTACAGTGAGAAAGTGCACGTTTGAAAATATGACCTCATCATTGTGCTGCAGAGATGATGTTTGTGATGAAAATGGAAGAATTTGTTGGGGGACAACACTCCCAGTTTAAATGTTTCTCTTGAGTGGAAGTGTATATGTCAGATGCATGGGTCATTGCAATTTAGCTAGCAGTACAGAAGCACACATAAACGCACATGCACACACACACACACACACACACACACACACACACACACACACACACACACACACACACACACACACACACACACACACACACACACACACACACACACACACACACACACATGGATGGATCACTGGTTTCTCTGCTTCTGGCTGGAAGCCAATCACTACCAATTCAGGGTACTGCCATTTGATCTCTCGACAGCCCCCCGAGTGTTCACCAAATGTATGGCAGTTGTGGTAGCTCATCTTCGACTACAAGGATTCCAGGTGTTTACCTATCTAGACAATTGGCTCCTTACCACTCCGACTAGGAATCTCCTAGTCTACAGCCTCTCTTACACTCAAGGTCTCGCTCTCCCCTTGGGGATTACAATCAACAAGGACAAATCTCAAATGTCCCCAATGAAGACACTGGAATTTATTGGAGCGGTCTTTGACACAACATCCTGTCAAGCTTCTCTCCTCCCTCACAGGCTTTCGAAAATTAGACACGAAATCCAAGACCTTCTTCCTCAGACCTATGTACCAGCACATCTTGCACTGCAACTCTTAGGCTCCATGGCCATTGCCATTACGTTAGTACCACTGGCAAGACTGCACATGAGAATCCTGCAGTGGCTCCTTTCTGCACAATGGTCATTTCTAACTCACCCACTCAACCACATGATATGTCTTACAAACCATTACAAGGAAGAAATGCTATGGTGGATGAAGCCACAAACAAATATTTGGTGTTGACCATTCTGTCTTCCCCAGCCCACAGCCACGGTGACCACGGACGCTTCCCTGTTAGGCTGGAGGGGCATTTCCAGGGAAAGATGGTCCAAGGCACCTGGTCCCCCATGGAGGCCAATTTGCACATAAATGTCCTGGAACTGAGGGCAGTTATCTTAGCGTTGCAAGCGTTCCATGCATCCCTACCCTCTGTGACCATTGCAATTCAGTCAGACAACATGTCAGTCATCTGGTATATCAACAAGCAAGGTGGAACCAGGTCTTGCCCCCTGTCAAGAAGCCATGATGATTTGGCACTGGGTGATAGCTTCCAATTGCTTTCTTATAGCAATGCACATTCCTGGGAGTTCCAACCTTATTGCGGACAATCTGAGCAGGAACATCTTGATGCCTCACAAGTGGTCCCTCAACCCTGTAACAGCGGATCGGATCTTCCAGTGCTGGGGCAAGCATTGCTGTGATCTGTTTGCTTCCCCCCAAACTACAAATGCAGAAGCTACTTTGCCCTAATCCCACCTCAGGGGGAACTACCGAGGGAATCTCTAATGCACGATTGGTCCCCCAGGTCTCCTGTATGCCTTTCCCCCATTTCCCCTCATTTCAAAATTTCTCCAGAAATCTCGGAGGTTGAGAAGCAAAGTGATCCTCATTGCCCCCTACTAGCCCCGTCAAGTCTGGTTGCATTTCTATGGCATCATCTGATTCACAGCCCATGGATCCTGGATCATTCCCAAGACCTGTTATCTCATCCTCGGGGACTGATTCATCTGAACCTCCACAGTCTCAATCTCACAGCTTGGTTCCTCTACTTCCAATGATTGCCAGGCTGCCTGACATCCCATCTCCTGTTCGTGAAATTCTTATGGCTTCACACAAACCTTCCATCAGGAAAGTTTATTCTAGTAAATGAACTAGGTTGTCTATTTGGGCCAAAGATCAGAACTTAGACCCTTTCTCTATGCCTATTCAAAAGGTCCTACAATACCTGACTACTCTTTTACATGCAGGAGCCTCAGCATCGACAATCACTGTACATTTAGCAGCTATCACCAATTTTCATAATGGATTTGATAATTCTTTGATTATGTCATACCACCTAGCAATACTTTTTTGAAAGGTGTATTACATGTTAAACTTCTGGTCAAGCCTCCCTTAGAAGCCTGGGACTTGACTTTGGTACTTCAGTCTCTCACAGGTCCTCCTTATGAGCCCTTTGATTCATGTGATTTAAAATTTTTGTCATGGAAAACCTTACTTCTAGTAGCACTTACCTCAGCGAGAAGAGTATCTGAGCTGCAGGCCTTGAGTGCCAAGAGACCTTACTTGATTTTCTACACAGATAGGGTGTCCCTTTGTACTGACCCTTCTTTCTTGCCCAAGGTCATTTCTGGATTTTCCATTAACCAATCTATTGACCTGACGGTTTTCTTCCCTAGGCATTCTAATAGAGGAGAGTACCTTTTGCACACCCTTGATGTGCATCGGCAGCTTCATTGTTATTTGGACAGGACTAAATCTTTCAGGAAAACAGATCAATTGTCTGTGGCCTTTGCAGGACCGAGATTGGGTAAACCTGTTTCCAAAGTGACTTTATCCTCCTGGCTTAGAAACGTCATTACCTTTATCTACTAACAGAATAAGTTATCCTTACCTTCCAGAATAAAGGCTCATTCTACCAGATCTATGGCTGCTTCTGTAGCATTTCATTCCAGAGCCTCTATGGATGATATCTGCACGGAAGTAATACAAGTCCCTCACCATACCTTTATCTCTCATTACAAATTGGATTTGGCCTCCCAGGGGATGAGCATCTTTTGGTTCTATGGTGCTCAGGAATATCCTTCCACTGGCCACCCAGGACTCACTTAGCTGGGGACTCAGTTCTAATAGGAATTAATGAACAAAGATTTACAACATCAGATAAAAAAGTTATGGCTTATGATAATGTTCCATCTGTTTTGTAGATCTTTGTTCATTCATTACTTCACCCCTCCTTCCCCCTGCCTGGACTCCTGGTGGACTTTAGGAACTCCTGTTTAGGGTATTTGCTCAGACAGAGCCTTCTACTACTTTTTTCTATTTACTATGTCTATTATATAGGGACGGGCAAACCCGATCTGGAGTAACTAGGGGACGGGCATTATGGGTAGGTCTTAGCTGAGAGTTTTTGGCTGGTGCGAGCTTGGAAACGGCCATATCAGTTCCAAGGATGGAACTGAGGTCCAAATAGTAATGAATGAACAAAGATCTACAACACAGATGGAACATTATGGTAAGACATAACTTCTTTTTTCATTTATTAACTTACTGAACAGGGACAGTGAAACACCTACTGAGTGCTGAAAACTAAATGAGTTTATCACAGTCAGTGCATGCAGTTTATGCTTACCTCATCATGCATGCCCGTGTATGTTGATGCACTTGTGAACCCGTGGATAGACAAACAAGTGAGTTTGTTGTGTCACATTCAGTCACATTTGCTCATGCTTGGACAATGTGCAATGTAATTACAAATTGGTCAAAAGTATGACAGTGCACTGTTGAATACTACTGATGCAGTATGTGTAAAAAGTTGAAACACCACTATATATCAATGCCAAGTGTAAGTGTTGGGGTGCAGACATAACACTATAGAATGAGATGTTCAGTCAAATCCCAGAGAAAAAAAACACATATCTTAGTACAACAGTCCATTAACACATACGGAAGTAATACAAGTCCCTCACCAGTTTTGCCGTACTGAAGTGCATCACTGACAAGCTCATTTATGTGACTGAGGCCAAAGTATTAGCAAGTGGGTAATTATAAATTAAGGTGTGAAACACAGAATGGGAATTAGCAGTAGACTGTGATGCTCCATGCCATTCTTTGTGGAAATAAGGAATATAGACATACAAACAGGTCTAATTCCAATGAAATACAGGGCAGATATGTGTTATATTCTTCTTTTATAAGTCATTACTTAGACATTTGTCATGATACTTACAGTGCTTTATTCATTATATGGATGATACAGGTGAATAGTTACAAAGGCATCATATCTGCTGACTGTCCATGTATTTGAGGAATATTGCAATTGCTGTTATGCAATTGTATGTGCTTGTATGATGTGATTGAGTAATAAAGTCAATACATGTTTGACAAACATGCATGTGTCATAATTAATATAGTTCAGAATATGAATGGAAATGAACCCACATTGATCCTATCACCTTATGTGTATATAGCTGCAATATTGTCTACATCTGCCTATTGTATTATGCTTGTAAAAGCATAAAGCCTTTGTGATGACCCTGGACTGGCCCAGTAATCAAGGAGCCTCAGTCCTCATCACTGGCAGCAGTGAGGGATGTACACAATGGGAGGATGACAAGTACACACACAGTAAAGTGCAATTTCCCTTAAGAGCACACAGAGATCACAATTAGCCTGGGGCTGGTTTCTGCCTCTTTCTCCAGATCCCCAATAAGACTTCCCACTGGCACAGCTATAGGTTAAGATCTCAGCTGAGGGATCAAGCCAAGACCTCCAGCACCCTCTCTGTCCAACCAGTGCTTTGTGTCCCTGCCCAAGTACCTGACACACATACACACACACACACACACACACACACACACACACACATACACACACACACACACACACACACACTTTGAGATTTTATTTATATACAAACACACAAATACACACACACACACACCTGTGGAAGGCTGGCACAGGTTTACTAGCTATGCTCTCTTCTGCCCAGATTATATAATAGTTATCACTGCCACCAACCCCTACTTATCAGTTACTATAAATGCCCTTACAAAGGGTGACCAATCCTACTGTGTAATGTTACTACTATCCAAATGGTAAGTGTGACCAGGACTAAGGCTATATAGGAGTGGCCTGTACAGTGTCAACAAATACATATGCAAGTACACTAAGAGCTTAAATATCTCTAAACAAACCAGCCACATGTAAAAGGTTTAAATATATTTAATAATAAATAATAAAAGAACAAGACAATACTCAAACAACACAGTGACTACAGAGTTCAGAATCACAGGAAATGTTTTAAAACAACATTGCAGGACAGTCTCAAATAAATACAGAAAACATCTAAGCTAATCTTACTATATTCCTATCTATCTCTAAAGAGATACTATGCCTAAATCATACTTACAGAGCAACATGCAGGCAGTTTTTAGGTCCAAGACAAGATACAAAATGCCCACTCTTTCTGAGTTCTTAAATTAATAATCAGCATTACTACTGGGTTAGCTCAGATGACATCACTCTTTGTCACCTGACTTCAGTTCCTGAGCTAAACAAATACTTAGAATTTAACACCTCTGTGTCAAAAATACATATCTCTCAGAAGTGTCCAGCTGCTAGGAAGTCATAGAGCAATAAAAACACTTTTACATTTGAAACCTAGTAATTATTTCTGTTTCACAACAATAGGAAAACCTCTAGCTCTAGACATTGTGTCTGCTTGCTGCACTGAAACTGAGATAACACAGTCATAAAACACTTCACTTTTCAACTTATTTTATTGAAGTTTTGCAAGTTAACTCTGTATGTTTCAGCTTCTACTATTAAAACATACATTTGTGCAGGTATATAGTTTATACGCATTTCTGTTCCTTTCCAGTAGGGTACACTGTGGTTACATTCTTGAAGCTTAGTACATAAACTACAGTTCTCTTACATTTGTGGGACAAGCATACAAATCATATTACTATTCACAAATGACATATGATTATTTGCAATATTCCAGACAGCTGGACAGGGAAAGTCACAGCCTTGATTGTACTTAATGTCCTGCAGTAATTTCTTGGAAGATATGAGCAATTTGTGAATGATTACAAAACGCATTAGGGACCAAGCATGTTAATGCTGGTGGAATCCTGGAATGAGCGTACTGTACTATGTTTGTAAAAACATAAAACCTTGATTGTACTTAATGTCGTGCAGTGATTTCTTAGAAGATATGAATAATTTGTGAATGATTATGAAACACATTAAGGACCAAGCATGTTAATGGTGGTGGAATCATTATGAAGCAAGGTAGTTTGTAGGCAGCATGCTTCATAACACTACTTATAATTGGAACATTTTATATTTATTTAACATTTCTTTACCAGGAAAATCCAACTTGGAACAAAGCCAATTTTCTGCAGAGAGAAACACTCCAAATGCATGTTGTTATGTGAGAGGAAAAAGAGCACCTAGAGGAAACCCATATGAATGCAGGGAGGACATGCAGACCCCACACAGAAGGCACCCCAACTGAGAATTGAACTAGAGAACCTCTTGCTGGGAGGTGACATCCTGTGTGCATTCAGCTCTGAAGCCTGTTCAAGAAATGATAAGTCTCCTCATAGTGTCATCAGCCTGTATTTCCATAATGCAGCAAGGCTAAGCACAGAAGCACTAGGGGCAACAGACTAATGCAGTTGAAAGCAAAAACTCACATCATTTTGCCATAAGCTGTGTACTGCTATTTCCCATAAATTGCAGGTGCTGCTCAGTGCCAGGCATCACATAAATGCTGAGAAGAAAGATTGATGAGACATAAGCAGTGGAAAAGGGAGAGATTTAGAGACAGGATTAGAGGTAGACCTGATTATGGGGCATTTCTGTACATCTTTGTGTTATGTTATTTTAGGGTGTCATCATGATTATTCTTTCAGGCTCTATAGATAAAAGGGCAAAAAATAATGGATGACAAAAACCAAAACTTAGAGACAATTTTTTAATACTGCCCCTATAAACTTACAAACTTGCTATGATAATGTATTTTCTGACCTATACAAAGTGTGAAAATCAAATGCATGGAATTACTTCATGATTTTATTCCTCACCCTCAATGATTTGCCAGAAATTTACAAATTTTGTGATGAACAAATCACAAATTTAGATGCAGAAATGTGAACGCCCTTTAAAAGTCTGTACATGTTCAAGGTACTGCTCTGTTCAGTATGGAACATGAAGGGGTGGGAGAGTGGAACTATGATGAGGAAATAAGTTGGGTAGAGATGGGATAATATGTAACACACAGTTGCACACATACTATTAATAAGGAAAAACATTACATAATTGTATGACATACTTCTAGATTCAAACTCTTGACAGTCTAATAAAAAAGTGTACAGACCAGCAGATTATCTCAGCTCACCAAATATGAACTCATACTTTAATGCATGGAAGTCAGACATTTTAAGGAACACTGACAACAGGTTGAAAAAAGGGATAATGTAGGCATTGGCCTTCATCACAGCTATATCGGTTGTAACAACCCTTAGGATGCATGTGACATCCAGAAGCCTAATAGATATGTAAGAGTAACTTTATCAGATACTGGTACTTATAGTCTGTTTTGCTATAGAGCAGTGGGCTTGAGCTTACTTGCACAGAAGAAACTGCTGTACTGTGGTCTAAGGCAAAAGCTCACTAGTTTTTCCATAAGACTTGAACTTCCATTTGCCGACCATTAGTATTGCTGCTCTATGCTGGGCATCGCACAAATGCTGAGGATGCAGACTGATAACACAGAAGGGAGCACAGAGAAAGAGAGGGGGAGAATGAGACAGAAAACATTTCTACTTATGGACCATTTCTGGACATCTTTGTTGGGTGTTACTTTTAGGTTTGTCATAATCATTATTATGTCATATTCTCTACAATAAAGTGTTCACAATAGTGAGCCAGCAGGTTAAGACAAAAGCAGGAAAATGGTGGGTTAATAAAATATGCATCCAGCACTTGCATACAAAATGGCCATGTAAAAACGGACAATAAGGCTTTGACTTAATTCTGGATTAGAACCCCTGACACTATGCTAAAAGTAGTCTTTAAACCTATACATTATCTCAGTACACCACAAAAGAACTCTAGGCTACATCACAGTAAAGACATTTGTAAAATCCCATAAGGTGAACACTACATCCAGCAGCCTAATAAATATACAAGAATATGAAGTGATGAGACAGAAGGGGAACCAAGAGAAAGAGAGACAGATGGCGACAGGCACAGAGACATACAAAGATATTTGATAATGGGAAATGTCTGATAATCTTTATAGTATGTTGCTCTTAGGTTTTTCTTATAGGTTCATAGGTTCATAGGTTGGTACTAGGCTATCAGCCCTAGGGCCTATGCAAGCCTAGCCATAACAATTCCCTGGATATTTCTTCCCACAATATTTACTTCTCCAGGCCCCTGACTAGCAGGGTGACTGACATGATCCCCGGTGAATTTCCTATCTCCCATCCAATCATCAAGGTTCCTTTTGAAGAGAGCCAAAGAGGCACTCTCCTTGATATGTATGGGCAGTCTATTCCTGAGTATGGGGTGTCTCTGGGTCAGGAACCTATCCCTCCAGCATGTTTTCTTCATTGTCATGACAAGGTTTAGATCCCTGGAGCGTGTGGCTCTGAGGGATTGGGATTTCTTTAAGTGGAGCATGTCCAACAGCTCAGGGTATGACATGGCCTTGTATGTTAAGCAAGATCACCTCTGAGTAGACGATATGCCACAGAGTATAGCTGGAGTTTTTTTAGACGGTCAGTATATGGCATCTGCTTTAGGTCTGTGATTCTTTTAGTGAAGTATTTCTGTGGCCTTTCAAGCTGTTGCAGATGTCTTGTGAGGTACATACCAAATGGGGCATTATACTCTATAATGGGTCTAATGAGGGATGAGTACAGTGGGACAATGACCTCCTTTTTTCTGGATGAAAAGCCCTTAGTGATGAGGTGTGCCACATAGAAGGATTTCCTGACTGTTGTGGCAATGTGGTTATCGAAAGTGAGACCACTGTCCACCTGTGTCCCTAAGTCTCTCATCACACTTTCAATGTTTAGTGTCCTGCCACCTATGTGGTAATTCATGGGTACATGTTTTTTCCAAGGGATAACTATACATTTCTTGGCATTAAGCTTGAGCCCATGGCTCTGGCACCAGGCATCTGTTTCTGTAAGGACCTTTTGTAAAATATCCACATCATTTGGGGATTCAATAATGGCTCCCAGTTTGCAGTCATCTGCAAACGTTGTTAGCCAGAGTCCCTTAGTGTTGGCCTGTACTTCAGAGAAGTAGATGCCAAACAAGAGTGGTCCCAGGACTGAATCCTGAGGTACTCCACTTGTCACTTGTCTGGAGCTGGATTTGGAGTCGGCTACTTTTACTGTCTGGGTTCTGTCAGTAAGCCAGTTAGCAACCCATCGAGTGACGTAGGGATTTATGCCCAGCTTAGTAAGTTTATCTATGATTCCAAAGTGGGGGATGGTGTCAAAGGCCTTGGTGAGGTCCAGATATGCTGTGTGGACTGCCTTACCCTCGTCCACAGCTCTGGAGACTGATTCGAAGAAGTCAATCAGATTCAGGAGACAAGATCAGCCCTTCACAAACCCAAACTGGGTGGGGTCTAGTGTTTGAAGGTTGCCAATGTCTTTGTTTATAAGTTCCATGATAATGCGTTCCATGCCCTTGCAAATCAGGCTTGTCAGACTGATGGGACAGTAGTTCCCGGGATCCAAGGTGGATCCTCCCTTGTGGAGTGGGATAACTGAAGCTGTGCGCCATTCAGTGGGCATGAAGCCTGAGGTGAGGCTATGATTAAACATGACACTTAGGTGAGGTGCCAGTTCATTTTGAAGTTCATGTAGTACACAGCCTGGGATGTCATCTGGTCCCATGGATGCTGTATTCTTAGCTTTGGAGAGTGCGGTTTCTACCTGTGTGGCCGTGATTATCGGAATTTGTCAATCTTTTGGTATTGAGATGGGCCCTTTAGGGGGTGAGAGTGGGGTGAAGTTGGCACTAAATCGATCTGCCAGGATATTGTCAATATCCTTGGGATCAGTATATTTAATGCCATTCTGTTGTAACTCAGAGCAGATCTGAGCATTGCCATTTAGATTTTTGACATAACTATAGAATGCCTTGTGGTTGTCTTTGGAATCTTTGGCAGTTTTATTTTCGTAACTAGCTTTTGAGGATTTTATGAGGGATCTCAGCTTCTTACTGAGGCTGGTGAGGGAGTTTTTTGTGTCCTGGGATGTTTCTTTTTTTTGCAACAGTTTCTTCCTTCTGTTGTATAGTTTGTTTATAGCAGAGGACCACCAGATTGGCTTCCTTTTTTTTGGAGAAGAGCATCTTGGTTCTATTTGGGATGGCACGATTCATGCATGAGTGGATGTGCTCATACAGTGCCTTAGTGTAGGATTCTGCAGTCGAACTTCCAGATCCCATCTGCGTGGGTGTTGTGAAGTTTGTCACTTCTGACTTCAGTAGCTTGAAGTTGGCTTTGGAGAAGTTTTTTAAGGAGGTTTCCTTACTGGGGGGGTGGGGGTGGGATGTGGATGTCAAGGGTGATTTGCTTATGATCAGACCTGACCAATGAGGGGGTGACCACTGGGGTGGAGCATCTATCTCCCATGTTGGTAATGACCAGGTCTAGGATACTGGAACCCCTGGTGGGACAATGGATTAGTTGATCCAGGGCATTGGAATTTATGAATTCCAAGAACCGTTGGGAAAAGGAGTTGGTACCTGAGTAGTTTTCCCAATTAATGGCAGGGTAGTTGAAATCACCCAGTATTAGGGTGTTTGGTTGTATCTTAATATTTTCCAGTATGTTTAGAAAGGTGTAATGAGAATCTTGGAGCATGGATGGGGATCTGTAGCATTATAAATATTCTGACAGGCTCTGTCCACTAAAGTGTTTACAATAGGGAGCAAGCAGGGGTAGGGGAGTAGAAACAAGATTAACATATAAGCAGAATATGTTGGTTTAGGAGGTCACCATTATGGGGCTATAATGTGTTCACAAATGTTTTAATACTCAACTTTTAAAATGGTGTTCTCTATTTTCCCTTTTTTTGCTTTGTTCATGAAATGTTGTAATTTACTATATTTCTAGTTACAGACATAATAGTAATATAAAGTAGCATTAAATAATATTTTGGCATACTTCTGGGATCAAACCCTTGACACTATTGTAAAAACAGCTGTCTGTAGACATGTGTTATCATAATACACCACATAGGTACTCTTACTTCATTACATCCAGCAGCCTAATAACTGTTAGAGTAAATGTTTCAAAGTAATCCCTTTACTCTGTATTCCTATTGTGCAGGAGGTTTAAGAACATGTGTGTATATAACCAGACTAATGCTGGCAATGTCAAAAACTCACCAATTTTTACCAAAGGATATAAAACATCATTCAGTGTCACTCAGCACTGGTGTGCGATGCCAAACTCAGCTCAAATACTGAGTAGAAAAAGTGAAGGCCATTTTTGACCATGTATGTTGTGTGATTCTATTTTTGACCAATTTAAATGGGTGAAAAAGGGGGTGATAGGTCAGTGGTGAAAATAGGGATCAAGCAGAGGGGAGAAGACAGGGAAAAGAATGAAGGATGGTGGTGACAGAGTTCTATAGCTATCCACTTATTTGCAACATAAATATAGATTTGTAAACTGAATTTGAAGAATCTGGAGAGTCACCAAACCAGGGATGAGTGACAACCACTGAATAATGTTTATAGCTAATTGGACCAAAAATGTCAAGAAGGCACATAGCAGAAGTGGAGAGCTATGTATGGAGCTTACAGTTTAGTTTGTTAGTTAGTTAGTTAGTTAGTTAGTTAGTTAGTTAGTTAGTTAGTTAGTTAGTTAGTTAGTTAGTTAGTTAGTTAGTTAGTGTGGGAAAAGTGCCCATTTTCCCCTTTTTGTAGAGAGAGGACTGTTGGGGAAGATGCTTAAGAATAAGTGGGTCAGGTAGTTATTGTAGGTTAGGTAACAGGTGTAGGCATGACATACACACAGGATATACAAGACAGACACAGATGATGATGATGGACAAAAACAGGTGGAGATCACCATGACTGGGGATATGCAGGAGACATCAGATGTGCATCCCCTTACAGCTTGAGCATAATGAGAATCTAGTCATCACCCTCAGAAATGTCATCAATGCCTCCTGCCTCAGTTCCCTAGGTCAGTGTTGGGCATGGTATTGCTTTTGAAATTCAATGCAGGACTTTTTCAACTCTGCCAATTCAGGCTCCATGGCCTCTTTCTGTGGTGTCCTCCACCAACCCTGTCAGGTCCTGATTAGTGACAAACTCTTTACCTTCAATGCTACTCCCAGCAGGTACCACATCTCGGTGCTCATTCTTGTACTGCTAGGGCATGTGCATGCCATCATGTAGGTCCTCACACCATGTTTATCTGCCAGCATTTAGTGCAGATTGTGTGATTCATAAATGCTAATGAGTTATCACTTTGTCTATTTACAGTGCTCACAGTGGTAAATCTGCACTATATAAGCTCATTATGTTGTCAAGGCACTTGTATTGTAGTAGAGGAGACAGTCTGGATCCAGAGATTTTGACACTGCTGTTTCACTACTGTAATTGAAATTGTTTGGTAGCTTCATACAGAATTTTGTGAAGTTATATGATGCTTATTTAACATTTTTTTTAACTAATGGCTTACTGTTCACATAACATTGGGTGCTGTCTGCATTTTGTCTTTTAGTGGTGTTATAGCATATATAACACTTATTCTTTTTTTAAAGTAAACTTAGTGCTACCTGCCGGGTTCAGGCACCTAGGCAGCGAGACATTTCCCTGTGGTACATTTGACTGGGGAAACATGGCTGAAGTGACAGTCAGCTGCAGAGAAATATGGCTGTTTTAAAATTCCCTGTGGGCCAAGAGAAGAATGTGCTGCCATGCCCACAACCTCAATAACCAAACGCACAGGGGGAAAACAATGCCCAACAATGTCAGTGGCAGTAAATAAGCAGTGCACAGTGGGCAGTGCCTTTATAATTGGTGTGTGTGGACCATTACCCCTTCACAGTGTCTAAGGAACATTACGTAAAATGCATACTGGAGCAGAAATCTGACTACAGTAGCCTGCAGGATTTTCTCCATGTTGTAGCACACTTCTACATGTTGTAGTTACATAAGTATGTACTGTATACTGAGCACAAAATTCATTACTTCTTCTGCCTCCATGCATTTGGTTATTAAAGCTGTGAGCATGGCAATGTGTGCTTCTCTTTTCCCACAGGGAATTTGCAAACAGCTATATTTCTCTGCAGCTGAATGTCATTTCACCCAAATGTACCACAGGGAAATATCTCACTGCCTAGGTGCCTGAACGCATTTTCATAGGTTCATAGGTTTATACGTGTGTACAAGGCTAATGGCCTTGGAGCCTTAACAAGTCTAGCCCATAGGATTACCCTGGCATCATGCCACCCAACCTTAGTTCCTAGTGCCTCTGTCGAGTAGAGCCACTGGAGTGATCCCTGGCATGAATGTTCTATTTCCCATCCCACTCATCAAGATTTCTCTTGAAGAGGGCCAGTGAGGTGCGCTGCTTGACATGTATGGGAAGTCTATTCCATAGCATGGGCAGTCTCTGGGTTATGAACCTTTCCCCTCCAGCATGTTCTGTTGATTGTGGTAATGAGATTGAGGTCTCTGGAGCATGTGGTGTGGAGGGATTGGTATTTCTTTAGATGTAGCATTTCTAACAGAGTTGGGTCAGACATGGCTTTGTATGTCAAGCAGAAATCGTCTCTAAATAGGTGATATGAGACAGAAAATAGCTGGAGATTTTTGAGTCTGTCCATATAGGGCAACTGTTTAAGGCCTAGGCTCCTCTTTGTGAGGTACTTTTGTGGCCTCTCCAGTTGTTGCAGGTGTCTAGTGAGGTACATGTCAAATGGGGCATTGTACTCAATGATTGGCCTAATGAGGGAAGAGTAGAGGGAGACAATGACCTCTTTCTTCCTGGATGCAAAACCCTTAGTAATGGGATGTGCCACATAGAAGGACTTTCTGACCACAGTGGCAATGTGGTGGTCAAAAGAGAGGTTGTTGTCAACCTGTGTTCCCAGATTTCTTATAATGCCTTATGTGTTCAGTGGACTACCATCGATGTGGTAATTCATGGGAACTGGGTTTTTCCCAAAGGGGATGATGACTCATTTTTTGTCACTGAGCTTAAGACCATGGTTCTGACACAAGTCATTGGTCTCATCGAGGCCTTTCTGTAGGATTTCAACATCACTTGGGGAGTTAATAATGGCTCCCAACTTGCAATCATCTGCAAGCTTTGTCAGCCAGACTCCCTTCGTGTTGGTCTGGACTTCAGAGAAGTAGATACCAAACAGGAGAGGACCCAGGACTGATCCCTGTGGGACTCCACTCATGACTGGTCAGCAGTCTGACTTGGAGTCAGCTACTTTCACACTGTGGGCTGCAGCCCACCTAGTGATAATAGGGGTTGTTGCCTGGCTTAGTGAGTTTTTCTATGATTCCAGAGTGGGTAATGGAATCAAAAGCCTTGGCCAGATCAAGGTAGGCTGTATGAACCACCTTGTCTTTATCCACAGCTCTGGTGACTGACTCAAAGAAGTCAACCAAGCTGAGCAGGCATGTCCTACCCTTCACAAAACCAAACTGTGTGGGATCCAGAATTTGGAGATTCCCTATATCCTTGTTTATTAGCTCCATGATGATGCATTCCATAGCTTTGCATATCAGACTTGTCAGGCTAATGGGGTAATAGTTCCCAGGGTCTGTAGTCACTCCTCCTTTGTGGAAAGGGATAACTGTAGCAGTGCACCATTCGGTAGGGACAAAGCCTGAGGTGAGGCTGTGACTGAACAGGGCATACAGGTGAGGTACCAGTTCACTCTGTAGTTCATGTAGAACACAGCCAGGGATATTGTCAAGTTCCATAGAAGCTATATTCTTGGCCTTGGACAGTGCTGTTTTAACCTGTGCAGCAGCAATACTGGGTTCCTGCCAATCTACTGGTATTGTGATTGGTCCTTTGGGGGGGGGTAAAGTTGGCACTGAATCTGTCAGCCAGTATATTGGCAATATCTGTTGGTTCGGTATAGGAAGTACCATTGTGCAGTAGCTCAGTGCAAATCTGGGTATTGCCGTGGAGATTCTTTACATAACTATAGAAGGTCTTGTGGTTGTCTTTACTATCTGCTGTAATTTTGTTTTCATAGCTAGCTTTAGAGGATTTGTTGAGGGATCTCAACCTTTTGTTGAGGCTGATAATGGAGTTTTTCTAGTCTTGGGAGGCATTTGTATAGCATTTGGAGATGAATTTGGACACTCCAACCCCTGAGAGATGACAACATATATATATATATATATATATATATATATATATATATATATATATATATATATATATATATGCATCTACTTGAAAACACCGACATGCCAAAACACCGACAACAAGAACATCGAGACCAGAAGATCGACAACTGAGATGACCGACAGTTTAAAAGCACAAAACTTCACATGCCCGACAATCCACAATCCCCACAATCAACAAACAAAACAAATACCTTTTCTGAAAAACACACACACAACACAAGCACACCAAAAAACTTACAAACCTACACTAAACCTTACATACAAAACTATCCATGCACTAACCTTAACCCAAACCCTAACTCTAAGGTCCGTCACTATCGCACATTCACCTAACCCATGCCCTAACCCTAACTCACTTAACCCGCCCCTAACCCTAAAGTCTGTCACTATCGCACACTTACCTTAAGTGCACCCTAACCCTAACTCACTTAACCTGTCCCTAACCCTAAATTCTGTCACCATTGCACACTTACCTTAACATGTCTGTGTTCTCAGCGTCGGGCTTTTAAACTGTCAGTCATCTCAGTTGTCGATCTTCAGGTCTCGGTGTTCTGATCGTTGGTGTTTTGGTGTGTCAGTGTTTTCAAGTAGACCTATATATATATATATATATATATATATATATATATATATATATATATATATTCCTTTTTTGATATCTATACATATACTTATATAGCAATATACATGTATATATTCTATATATATTTGTTTTCTATGTATAGCTTCATATATCTGATGTATACACTTTCTCATATTTATCTGTCACCATACACCTCTATATGTGTATATTTATATATATACTAAACATGACTGATTCCACAGTGTTTCTTCCCTACTATTCTATACCCGTACTGAATGATATACTTGAAAAAGAAGCATTCATCATTTCTGCTCAGATGGTGTAGTGGTACATTGCTCTGACTATGGTGTGAAAGATCCTGGGTTTGACACTTGATAGGGCTGATTATTTTGTTGCTGGGAAGAACAGTGGCTGATGGATACAGAGTGATTAAGGCACTTTTAAGCATTTGTAAGAGGGTTTGCGTCGTTTTACACGATGGTAAGCGATGCCAACACATGGTTAAATGGGAAACTGCTTAATCTGTGAAGCCATTGCTTAGCATCGAGTAAACTCACTTACTGCTGCATATTGCCACTTACTCCCATTTATCCCCACGCTAATTTCTTTAAAAGAAAAGAAAAAAGGGGTGATAGGAAAGTGGTGAAAAAGGGGGCATGCAGAGGGAAAAACAATATGAAAAATAGCTAGGGATGTGCAGGACAGGTGTAGGAAAGGTCCATAGCTGTCCATTTCTGATAGAGCAATAGCTGTTCATTTTTATAGCATTTGGAGGTGAATTTGGACACTCAAACCCCTGAGAGAGAGGTGAGGACAACAGTAATGTGTTGTTAAGCCAATTAGATCAGATGACATGTGTCCAGTGGATACATGTGCAAAATGGACAGCTATGTATTGGGCAACATTTTTTTTTTTAAAACAGATTTTCCTTTTTTTTTTTAATAAGGTGAGAGTGGGATGTTGGGGAAGGATAGTAGGCACATTTGGAGAGGTACTTTGGGTAGGAAGACAGACAATCCAGCTGCTGGGTGGTATATGACATATGTGGGGGCAAACACCTTGGATGGGGAGGGTGGTTAGGAATCAGATGCACATGAGCCCCCATATCAGGTCCCCCCCCCCATGGGCAGTCACCACTGCACCTTCACGGCCCCAAAGGTGGCTGTGCTGGGAGCTGCACAGGAGGGGCAGGCTGACCCTCAAGATGCACCAGGCTACCCTCAAGCTGGTGCAGTTGATCACCATACTCTGAACCGAGGACGTTGTGCACAAATCCCTGAACCTGACCATGGGTGATGGTCTCCTCTCCATACCCGCTCCCAGGGGGAGACAAGCCTAATCCCCTGAGGCAGTTCTACCCGAAGGTGGTGAAGGACCAGTGGAAGAGGGAGGCCTGGGTTGGGTTCCAGCTGTGCTGGAGCCTGGTGCCACGGCAAGATAAGGCAGGACAGGTGGATCCGCCGGGATCTGCCTTCCCAGACGTGCTATGGTGTTTCAGTTTAAAAAAATATGTTGGTTAGTCAAGAACAATACATTTCAGAATTAGTTATAACACCATCCATGGGTGTTCCAATTGACCCCATAAAACAGAATTGAAACAGTTGCATAGCAAATAGAACACATGCGTATATAGAACCACAGTAGGCATTATAACAGCATGCAAGTTACATTGATAGCAACAGGCCACCAATGATAGTATTTGAACAGGGAACATTAATATTCAAGCAGTTCAATATTTGTATAGCAATAGGACACATCCCAACAGTAGGTTTGGAGATGAACATAGCCATTTAATGTGTATGAAGTATTGGTGCAGATAGGGTGGGGAAGAGGGAGAGGTCAATTAACAACTGTCCTGGCTTCAAATTTCAATAACTGTACAGATCATTGCTCTAGTCAGTCTCCATGGCTGACCTCACTGTATATCTACCTATGGCCTGGCGATGGACAGTGGGATTGTTGTACACAGTGTATTGGTTAAGCCTTCTTACAGCTAACAGACACATTTCCTTACCTGGCAGACCTGTTGAAGAAATATGTGTTAACAGTACCTGACTCTCTACACATATTCACATCTTCACAGTTACATATATGACACTGACAGGAGTGCCCGGGACTCATGCTTTGGGGGTGTGGTACTGACATACTTCACCGGGGTTTCTATCTGTCTCCCTGGTTATTAGCAGCAGTGACCATTAACCGTGACAGTGTGACACTTGAGGGAAATGTATCGGAACAAAGTGCTTGGTCTATGTACTTATCTTGCTGTCATTTGCAGCCTTGGGGTTGGACAGTGGATATGTTGAACACAGAGTGTGTTGGTAAAGCCTTCTTACAGCTATTACAAACATTTCCTTACCTCACAGAGCTGTGGAGGGAATTTATGTTAATACTACCTGACTGTTAATACAAATATTCACATATTCTTGTTTGACAATATGCATTCAGAGTACTACCACTGTCAGGATTCCAACTGTTCCTGTTTGTGCAAAAAGGTACACCACAGCTGTGTTTCATCACAATGAGCTACTGAGAAACTGCTGACTCATGTGTGACTTTTTTCTCCCTAGTACTCTCTGGTTTCCACAATCTGACCTTGTAGTTAGACAAATACCCTAGGTAATGACAACTGCACTGCAATTTTCAGACAACAGGTATGTGTTAATTTTTCAGTAATAGTTGCATAAAACAGTTATTTTCTACCAGAAACACATAACTACGCAGAACTTGTACACATTTATATTCCTACCATAACATGACAAAGTAAACACAAAAGTCTGTGGGTTTTATTTTTATTCAATGTTACAGAGACCTTTATTCACCTGATAACAGTCTTTTATGCATTGCACACAGTACACAGTTTATCTTCTAGTTGTTGGCAATCTACTACTTTCTATTTATTTACCCTGAATACTGCAAGCTAGATTTTTACTCACCAGCCTCCTGGCACAGCCTTAGCTGCCTGCTGGCATGTGCATCAATATTTGCAGCCCTCTCATCTGCAGCTGTACAGGAGATAAATAAACATTTATGCATACCTATTGATTACATACTCAGGCTGTACTTTGCAGAACACTAATTGATACTGATACTTACACATTTCAGGGACATTCCGTGCCTGTGCGTCTTGGATCCACTGGTCCAAGAGATCCCTCTTTCTATGCTTCAGGTCAGCATAATGGTGCTGGACCTGGTCACCAGTCCAAGGGATACCAGTAGCACTGGTGAGGTCATGTGCGAGATGGTCCTAGGCCTCCGCTTTGTATTGGGAGCTCTGATACTGGTCCTGCAGCAGTCTCCCTTCCTCCCTTCATGGTCTTTTATGAGGAGTCCAACCATGACCCTGGACTTCTGAATGGACCAACACTACACCTGAAATCGCACACTCTCACCAACACCAGCCATAGTGCTTGCAGTGATCAGCTACAACTGGTTATGGTTATATTCCCACCTGTGGGGTTTAAATAGGGCTGGATTCCCACACTTTGCCAAGATTGGCCGATTTTGAATATGATGAGCTAAGCTAAGCGACACACAAACCCGCTTAGCTAAGATAAGCATTGCTTAAAGGGGTAAATACTAAGCACTACTTACCAGTGTGCAAATCCGCTTAGCTACTCTAATTATTGCTAAGCATTTAGTTTTAAGCAATGCTTACACTGGCTATGCTTAGCTGAGCAAAATTTAGCGTTGTTCAGCTTTCATTTTATGGGCTATCAGGATTGTGGGGTTGATTCCTTATTAATGACATCTTTTGATATGCATGTTTACCTTCCATAACATCCCCTTATGTGCTTTCATTACATTATATTCTTGTGTGGGTATACTGTATGGGACTTTTGTATTTATATGGGGGTTTCATATCTGCACTACACTGGCACCTCACATTTGGTCCTGCTACACTACCCTGGTTAACAAATATATATTATTTACTACCTATTTATAAAAAAATATATTTTAGTGCTGCTTTCACATGTAAAAATGAATGGACTGTATTGGGGCTCGAACTGTAAATGACTGCATGCTAAGCAAAAGCTGTAACCACTATGCTATCTCACTTTTGGCCTTTTGGCTGTATATATCTATTTAGATCCTTCAGATATTTAAGCCATGAACTGCATGACCCGCACACCCGCTCAGCTACGCATAAACTTTAGTTGGGATGGGAAAAAAATATTTGCTTTATTTGTCTTAGTTTATGGATATGCACATAGCTAACAGTCATACCTGTCAACCTCTTAGAGCATAAAATCTGAACAAAGCCTAACGTAATGGGGGGACAAAGAGGGACATATTTTAAATATTGCTCTTACAAACTTAGAAAGTTGATAGAATAATAGGTTTTGCATTAGACATGACATTTTTGAAGTATGTGGAGTCTTAAACTCAAATGTTTGCCATTATTTAATGATTTCCATCCTCAGCTCTTTGCCAGACTAGTATAAATTTTAGGAGGAACACACCTAACATATGAGGCAAACATCTGCATTCTGTGAAAATCTGTATAGTTGAGAGGTATGCAACAGGAGCTTTCAAGATGGCCGCTGTCTAGTTCGCGCCTTATTCACAACGCTCCTCACTCTTAATTAGTTTCCGTTATCATTATAAACTTTTTAGCTAGGAGTTTCCACAGAATTTAAAATTTAAACCAACTGGGATCGATAATATATAATTGTGAGCGACCTACAATCAAAAATAAGCAAAATTTTAAATCTTATTGTAATTCATCTTTGTTGGGCCTTTGAAGCTTATGCCACGTGCATACAAGGGACTGTTAATTGTATCCTGACTGTACTATCACAATCATAATAAGACATGGCTGGTAATTCAGACAACATGGAGACACAGACCACTAAGGCCAAATTTTCTTCTTTGCTCTCTCCTGAAAAGGATACTGGCTCAAAAAGACTTAGAACTACTAAACAAACTGTTGAATGTACAAAAACAGGTGCCAAAGAAAAAAATGACTCAAATTTCCATATTGAGGAGTTGAAATTAGCTCTAGCTCCTATTCATAAAGCTATACAAGGTTTCTCAGAACAACTTACAGACTTTGGTAAATCAATTAAACAAATAACCGAAAGGTTAGATATTCTTGAGAGTAAAAATATTACCAGTGAAATTGAAATAGGAAAAATCAACAAAAATTTGAGTGTCAAAGACTCTCTGTTAAAGGAAATGCAAGACAAACTTGTAGACCTTGAAGCTAGAAGTCGCCGTAATAATATTATTATAAGAGGTCTGCCAGAGACATATGACAGTCAGAATCTATTGAATATCACCAGACAGATTTGTCTAGCACTCTTAAAATTGGAAAGCAATACTGAGGGTCTCATAATTGAGAGAGCGCACAGAGCCTTGCGTACGCGTCAGATTGGTACTGCACCTAGACTCATTTACATTAAACTGTTAAATTATCAAGACACCCAGAAAATTTTGGAAACAGCTAGGAAACAGAGACACTTTGAATGGAATAAACATAAACTTTCATTCTCTCAAGATTTACCATCAATAATTAAAGCAAATAGACAGAAACTGGCCCCTTACTGTGCTGACTTGATCAAAAGAGGTGTCAAATTTCAGATGAGATACCCCAACACACTATCCTTTACTTATGAGGAAAAAAGACATCTTGTTAGTACTGTGCAGGAAGTGAAAGATATTTTTCTGAAGTTATTCAAGGAATTACCTGCTACAATTTAAATTTCATTGAATAAAAAGCTGTTTAATCAGTAATTTGACATAGTTGCTTTAACAATATTCCAGTCACTTATATCGGATAATCCTTTTGATATAGTATCAAATAGGTAATCAGATATATTTAACAGATTACTGACAGTTACAAACCAATTTAGATTAATATTCATTGTTTTTTTTCTTATCAGTATCGACTATCCTTATGAATCTCACCTTTTCCCGATGTTAGCAAGAGGAACTGCGGATTCATGAATTTTGCGACGCCTAGGAGACAAATTCAGTGAACACATGAGCATTTTAGTCAAGTAATGGATCGAGATGGTGATATTCTCCATCGTTTTAAAATTACTTCATCAAATTGCCTAACTTGCCTTGTAGTATTGTTCTTGTAACCTTGGAGAATTTGGTTACATATATGCTTTGTCCCAGATTAGTTCTTCAAACTTGTCGATAAGGTGGGTTTTTATTCTTACTAGTTGTTTAGTTAGAGATGTGCGACAAGATTTTTTTTCCCACAAGAACTTCCGGCGTAATACAGAAGGCTCGCACGTCCGATGTCTGTAGGGTATGCCTATCTTGTTGTGTTGCTGGCCATATATGATAAATTAAAGGATTAACCAGAAATATATAATTACTCATCTTTAATAACTGTATTCACTCAGAAACATTGTGGAACACTTTATACGGACAACTGAAATAATATTTCATATAAATACTCTAATAGTTGTTATAGTGAAACTACGAACTGGGCATTATTTGGAGCATTGCAAACTGAAGCCTTGATATTATATACTTTATTGTCCTCTGATGCCTAGGCTAAATGATGCCGGCACATGTGTTTTTGGACTGGTTTAAACTTGATTTAGACTTTTAAGGGTTTTATATACAATTGAGAGGGCTCATCAAGCTACAACAAATTTGTGATATGTTTTACTGGTATTGATTTTGGTGATGTAATGATTCCCAGTTACAACTCATATCTGGGTACATAAGTATTATAACATGTTATTCTTATATTTTACTCCTAGTCATTATTATAATATTGCTACATTATACAGTCAACCATAATTTATTCAGGAGTAGAGTTTAGCGGGTGATATAGGGTTCTAGTATGGTGCATATCTTGTTTGTTTTAGATTTGTATATATGTACAGTTTTTCTAACGATGTTAATAGTCCTTTTTAGGACTTTATATAAGCTTAGTACATTTATTGTGCTTATTTTGTTAACCAAAACTTTTTTTTTAACATTTCTCTATACTCCTCCCTTAGTTAGGGTAGGGTGGGTAGGCACCAGGGTAGTTTGGAAGGGGTATTATGAGGAAAATATAACAGTATTTTTGAGTTGTTTATTTATTCAAGCTATTATTTGTAATGGGACTAGGTTCTTATATCTTTATTTCACTCTGATAATACGGAACATTTTCTCCAAGGGTTTAAACCTATAAATATTATATAAATGATGATAAATATTGATTCATGGAATGTAAGAGGACTACATAATAAGAACAAAATGTCCTTACTATTTCATCTATTATTTAAATCCCAGGCAAATGTTTGTTTTTTACAAGAAACTCATCTCTTTAGAGAAGATTGGTTCAAAGATGAAAATAAGAAATGGATTAATAAGATAATAGCATCAGGTAATAGTTCTAATTCAAGGGGAGTGGCCATTATAATTAAAAATAATTTTCAGGGGAATATCATAGATTTGAAGTATGACACTGAGGGAAGATGGTGTTACTTTACCTCTTGTATTCAAAACATTGATAAACCAGTATTATTTTTTAACCTGTATGGTCCTTGTGATCACCAACATAATTTCTTTCTAAAAATATACAATATTCTTTCTTCATACAAAAATCATTATTTCATTTTAGGTGGGGATTGGAATGCTATTATTAACCCTGATGTTGACAGGACTAGTAGTTTGTCCTCTTATAATTATCAAGATTCCATTGCTCTGGAAGAATTAATGCTTGATTATGACCTTTTAGATCCTATTTCATTTCTAAGTCTTTCAAAGAAATTTATACTTACTACTCAAAATGCTATAAAGCATGGTCAAGATTGGATTTCTTTCTTATTTCCAATCCTCTGTCACATCTAAAAATTGACTTTTCCATAGAGCCCAGATTTTTTTCTGACCATTCAAGAATATCCCTTAAGATATGTCTAGATTTAAATAAATCACATACAAATACTCAGAATTGTTGGACACTTAATAATAATTTACTTTCAAATAAAGATGTACACAAGTTAATCAATGAAATAATACATGAAGGATATCTTAATTTAGATACAGTAGAGATTCCATATGATATACAATGGGCTGCGTGTAAGGCAAATCTTAGAGGTATGTTGATTAACAAAGCTTCTTTTATTAAAAAACAATATAAGGAAAAAGAAACCTTTCTAAAACTTAAAATTCTAAATTTAGAGATTCAATACAGGTCAAATCCTAACCCTTCTTCTTATGAACAGCTTCTAGAATTAATGTTATTACATCAACATAATCTGTCTATAATAGAACAAAGACTCTTAGCTACTTATTCTGAATGGGCGCCAGTACCTTCTAGGGTTTTAGCTAGAATAATTAAAAATAACCAAACCCTTCCTAGGATACCACCCATCCAGTATGAAAACAAGATTTATAATTCAAATTCGGAAATTTTGCAACTGTTCACTTCCTTGTTCTCAAAAATATATTCTAAAAAGACTGATCCTATGATTAAAAATCATATGGATAGTTTTTTATCCTCTCTTAAGTTCCCTACGCTTAACGAACATCAAAGAAATATACTTGCAGCTCCATTAACTCTTCAGGAAATCGCAGAGGTCATTGACAGACTTAAAACTGGTAAATCACTGGGTCCAGATGGTTTTACAGCTGAATTTTTCAAGACTCATAAATCAGTCCTATGTCCATTCCTTCTAAAAATTTTCAATTATATACCACTAAATGGCATATCAGACTTACACTGGAACACCTGTAAAACCATCCTTATTCTGAAAAACAGTAAAGATAATACTGACCCTAACAATTACAGACCTATTTCCTTAATCAACATTGCTATAAAAATCTTAACCTCTTTATTAGCAAATAGACTTAAAAAGGTCCTTCCATCTTTAATTTCTTCTGATCAAACAGGTTTTATGTCACATAGACATATTTGGGACAACACTTTAACATTGGATTCTCTTATACATTTCGCTAAATCTGATAAAAACCCTTTATATGCATTAATTCTTGACGCATCCAAAGCTTTTGATAGAGTCAATTGGGACTTTCTTTTTCAAACTTTAAGTTGTTTCAATGTACTCAACACCTACATAGATCTGATTAAAGTTATTTACAAAGATTCTTCTACCCTTTTATACATAAACAGATGTACATCTAATCCTATAAAGATTACTAATGGCACAAGACAAGGTTGCCCTTTATCCCCTTTTCTCTTTAATTTATATTTAGAACCTCTTTTACTGTATATATCACAGAACACATTTCATAAGATTCCTAAAATTTTGAATACCCAAGTGTGTGTATCTGCATTTGCAGATGACTTAATGATATACTTTCAGACACCTAGTACAGATCTTTCAAAAATTATCAAATTAGCAAATTCTCACAGGCGTCAGGGTATCAGATTAATAACCAAAAAACATATATATTTCCTTTAAACCCATCGGCTCATAAACCACATTTTTTTCCTGACTTAACATTCCAAATCACTTATGCCATAAAATATCTAGGGACCCAAGTCGCACATAATAATTTTTCTACCTTTCAAAAATAATATGTCTAAAATATGGGCAGCAGTACTGCTTAATATTCATAGATGGGAACAGCTAAATCTACCACTTCTTTCAAAAGCTGCTATAATTAAGATGAATATACTCCCCAGACTTTTATTTCAATTCAATGCCACAGATCAGGTAATTCCTAAATCCTTCTTTTCCAAGATCAATAAGGATTTGGCTAGGTTTATTTGGTTTCCTAAATCAGTTAGGATTTCATATACCAACTTAATTTATCCCATATCTAAAGGTGGTCTAGGCCTTCCAAACTTTCATCTTTATTATTTGATTATTTCCGCCAATAAGCTTTTATCCATTTCAAACTCATTTCCCAGGAGTAATATCTACCATCCTATATGGGCAAAAATATGGCACCAACAAATCCTAATCAGGAATATTAATCCAAATGCTCTCCCATTTCTTTCTATGGATACCATCAATTCCTTTAAAATATCCAAATTCTTAAAATTTAAAATTAATTCATTTCAAACATTGTTAAAAATCATTAACCTAGACAATATCTTTCTACTAATGCAGCCTCTTCACTTAAATCCAAACATTAAGTTTAATAACTTACCTATTAACCTCTCAAAATTCCCTCTCATTAAAAATTACACAGTCTGGGACATATTACAATATAAAGATGAAACATTAATTGATTTATGTAAAATTCTTAAAGTAAATATTATTTATACTCCAATCTTAAGACAACTGAGAGAAATAGTTGCTGCGAACTTTGCTCACATCAAATCAGACATACAAGCCTTCAAAAACTATGACATAGTAATACATGCCTTATCACTTCCAGAAAAAATGTTATCTAAAACATATAAGCTCTTAACTCAGATAATTCATAACTCAGATTGTCTTTTCTCTAATTATTGGGACAAATCTAATACTCAAATATCTGTTGATCAGAAATTATCAGCTATTAAGAATACATTAGAATACTCCCCCTTCAAGAAACTCTTCTACACCCAATTAATGATTAATAATAATGCATATTTCACCCCATCAAAACTTAACAAATTTGATAAAAATAAATCAGCATCATGCTCTTGTTGTTCTTCACCCAATGCAGATCTTTTACATATTTTATGGTCTTGTTATCACTCACACAAACTTTGGACTTCCTTAAAAATCCGTTTACAAAAAATGGGTTACCATAAATCTACTTTGTGTTGGGAGTTGGCAATACTACACATTCCAACTATCCACCTCAGTAAGTTAGACATGCAAGTGATAATTTATATTTGTTTACTTTTAAAACTTTATATCACACAAAATTGGCTAGACCGTATAAAATTAAATTGGAATAATTTTAAGAATATGGCCTTCTTATATATTTCAGCACAAAAAACATTAATGAAAAGTCCCAAGAAAATGGCTCAATTTAACAAAACTATTGTAAAAATTCTATACATTATAAACATTGAATAATATCTTATTTTAATTCTAGATAATACTTTACCTAGTCCACATTTGCAAAGTTTTACTTACTCTTACCTATATTTTACTCATAGTTATCTGTCTTTTGGTTAACATATGTAAATATTGTAGATAGTTAATGTATGTTGATTATAATATATGAGACATTTTTTTTTTTACTTTTATATAATTTATACACATCAATTGTCTCCTAACATGTTTCAAAGTATACCTTCATTTGGTTGTTGTGTTTATCATTAATTAAAATGCAATAAAAAGTTTTTTGACAAAAAAGAGAAGTATGCAACAGTATCCACGGACACTGTTTTTGTTTTCAAAGTGCCGTATGGCACTTCCGGAGTGCAGGGGGCATGTTACTGTATGAGCACTGCTTGGACATGCTCCCTGCACTCATTCACAGATCGTGCCCATGCAGGTTATACAGCAGTGCACCTTCATGAATATGCAAGGCATGTTGCTGTGCTGCACGGGCATGATCCACTCCGTGCAAGAATAGACTTATTCTTGCACAAAGCTTTCATGAATCCCAGTGCTACTTTCTTCCATAGAGAAATCATTTTCTATAAACTCACTCCTTCACTATGAAATTGAGATCAAAAACATTCCTAATCCCCTCCTTTTCAGAAAAAGAACTGTCCTAAAGCACTTATTTATATCCAGTCTTTGCAAGTGCATTCAAACCAACCATTAAATCTCCCCAGACTTTCTAACTTTTGCTAACAGTTGTCTCTCTTTATAACTTCCTGACTTTTGCTCAGTTTCCATACAGTTAATCATAAACTTGTGACTGGTTCTTCTACAATCTTCATTTTCTATAATTTAGTTGTAAAACTACTGTTTACCACTTGTCATGTATTCACACATCTTATTGCTGGCCCTCATTTACTATTCCAGTTGTGGAGTCTGGGGGGAATTAGTCAGAATAGCATAAAGAAGAATGGACAGCAGGCTCTACTGAACCAGTCACCCTATACTATGTCACTGAGGTTCAGTTCGTAGTCACAGTCACTATGTTCTTAATTAATATTATGTTTGTTTAAGTAGAGTGGTAGTGCCACATAACTGCCTTGGACTGGAGTCACAGTTGTGTATGACACTGGGAGCAAAACTGGCTGCAAATGCACAAGGAAGGAAACCCAGAGTGTGCCCAAGGTACTCCAGTGTCATTGTGCTGGAGTTAATATTGCTCCTATCAAGTTTAGTAAGAGGGCTAGAAGAGGGAGCTTCTCTGGTTTCCATTAGTGGTCATAATGAGAGATCATTGTATCCAGTTTCTTACCATGTGCTCAGAGGGAATCCAAAGACTCTTACTACTGGCACTGTATTGAGAGTGGTCTGTGGCTTCATTGTTTACAGTTTTATTTGATGAAGCAGGTGTCTCTGATTGCAGACTAGCTGTGTGTTTGGAGAAGGAAGTTACAAATATCATTCTCTGAGCAGGCTGGTGGGGAGATCTTTCTGGGACAGCAGTCACTGACAGATCAAGAAGAGATGGGTGGGACAGAAAAATGATTGCTGGCATGCCATGTATAAAGCCAGATGAATTAGTCACCAGTCACTAGCATGATGGCAGGAAGAGGGCAAATGAGAACATCAATCATTATCAAACAGTACAAGAAATCAGATGATCTGATTGCTGACTAGCTTTTTAATGCCCCCCCACACACACACACAGCCTTCTAGAGTATTTGACAAGCTGCATTTTATGCATGCCGTAATGAGCAACAACAGCCCCCCTAACATGCAGCAAGTATAGGTTGCAGTACAGTCCAGAGAGACTTATGCAATTTAATTATTTAAAAAAAAAAGATGTTTAAAGTATTTTCTAAATAAATAAATCATATGTCTCTAACTTGTGGTGGTAGGTGAGTGATTGTTGTCTTTCCCTGCTGTGCACGCATGCATGCGTTAATGAATTGTATTCACTGACAATACAAAATAGTGCAGTCTACACATTTAGTGATTGTGTTGGACAAAGGGATGCAACAGACATATGAGATTGTGGTTTAATCAAGATAGATATATTTCTTTTTTTTTTTCCTTCTTCGTTTATGATATGCATTTATTTTCCAAACTTTTCATGAAGTGCATAATTCAGTGTGAGGGTTGAAGAAAGTCTCTGAATGATTTATTCAGCTGTTTTTTTGTTTTTGTTTTTTTTGCTTGTTTGTTTTTTTGTTTTTGTTTTTTTTTGGGGGGTTTTTTTGGGGTGTTTTTTCCTGGAAGATAATTTCAATATCTTAAACCACTAAAGAAATGCCATATAGCTAGCTACGTGACACGATCCAGGGAATTCTGACCGTTTCACTATATAATGGCTATTACCCATTCCACACTAGTGTACACATGCAAACACTGTTACACAGACATGCAGAAACAAACAAACACACACACACACACACACACACACACACACACACACACACACACACACACACACTCACACATGCTCGCGCACACACACACACACACACACACACACACACACACACACACGCACACTTCTTGAGTCTTCTACATAACTACAGAGACAAAAGATCATTCACTTTATGCAAGTGTTTCTGGACACTGTTGTTCTGTTGCTATCAGTCCCCAATCTGTATGTCTGCATGTAATTTTACCATTTTTTATCAGTTAATAGACCTCACCTATCCCACTTTTCTCCTATGAACAAAACAGTAAAAAATACAGTTTGGTGGTCCAGTATACTTTCTCCCACCTAAATTCACAAATACCCTTCTCACAAGCAGCAATGGCACAACCAGCGTAACACTTTAATAAACTGTAGCCAACTGATTTCTGAAAGATCTTGTACATAAAACAGATCTTTCGGAGATATAGCATGTATACATTGTGCAGCTGGCCAAGACTGTATAAGGCCATTTTTGCAAAATTCTTTATTCTGCAACTGTATACTTCAAAGGAAGAAGTGAGAGATATAACAAGTGTCAAACTTTCTACTGTCATTCTGATTGTAGCATGCAAACTGCATTTCTTAATGCACTCTTACATGATGGTTCTGTTAAAGTGAACACATATAAAAAAGAAAGACTGTATCTGAGTGTTATTACTAAGGGAACTATTACAATTCAGTCAATAATTTTGTCTTGTTTCATTTGTACAAATGCATATTATATGAATACATTATATGTATGTATATGTGTGTGTGTGTGTGTGTGTGTGTGTGTGTGTGTGTGTGTGTGTGTGTGTCTGCAGACATCTTCGAGTCCATTGCATTTGTTTATTAATTTGTATTTATCTAATGCTAACCAGGTTTGTCACACTAGACTAGTAGCTTCTTTTCAGCGAGACCCAAGGTGGCATCAAAATACATGAACCGCATTGGCAAAAATCATCTTGCTGAAAAACACCCCCCCCCCCCGAACTTATGTACCAATTCCAACATTGCACTTACTTGAAAAAGGGAGAAATTCGCCCAAAAAGGGAATCACTTCTGGTACAACTCACCAAAAGTGATTTCCTATGGAGGAACTAACTATGAAATACAGTTGTGGAATACATTTTAATCTCTAACATCATATAGGATGTTTTTGGAAATTGTGTTATTAAAAGAAGACTGTATCACATTCCATAAAAGCAGATACATGATTTACTCAGCAAACTTTCAAATCTAAATAGCACATCTCTATTATGTGAAGGATAAAATGTCAAGGACCTATTAAATAACTGCATTTTAAAACATATTATTGTCTGTTTTGAACTTTAGCATTTTGTTTTTGTAATATAAGGCCTTGTACTTTACATTAACCATGCTGCCAGAAGCAGTTTATTGCTGTACAGCAAATTCAATAGTTTAGTTCAATGCAAGCTGACGTACAGCTCACTTTTTGCAGTACTGATCTTATCAGTGTCAGTTGCAAACTGAAATTTCTTTGTTGATGTTAAGCTCTGCGAAAATATTGTACATCTAAGGTTGACGTACTGTTTCACATCTTTAATGCAGGGAAACAAAATAATTACTTAAAACAAAACATGGTTTAGTTCAGATCTGCAACTAAAGACAGGTTGTTTAACAATGTGATACAATTTAAGAGGTCAAAAACAAACTCCTGGAGGGCATGCAGTTTACTGAGAAATTAACTGATTGTTAGTTTTAACATAATATACCTAACTTCCTAAGTGACTGAACCAACCCAAATAAAATGCGACAGGTGCAAAATAACCATTGTTATGAGAATAATATAGCATATCTGGTATCATAAAAATGTCACTAAGTGGGTATGAATTGTACATGTGTGTTTCACTGTTCCTCATGAATACCACCAGAGAATCTTGAAAGTAATATTCCAATAACATGCATTTATTTAAAAAATGGTGATGCATTGTAATCTTAAATTATGGATTTTAGGAAGATATTTTTAAAATGTGCCAGTGTTCATTAAGAGAAAGTTTGCTAAAAGTTAATGTCCTTTAGTGCTAAAAGATCAAATGCACCACATTTGGCAGCAGAACCTGTCCAATAATTCAGTGAGTGATGTTTTGCATACCAAAGGAAAACAGATCTTACCACTAACATTACCATTACCTTACCATTTCATGAAGAAGCAAAGTCCCCTCCACCCCTTTCCCACACATGAGATATTCTTGCTGCCATGCCTTCTTCTCAAAGAAAATATTATTGTCTGGTGCATACATTTTTAATGCAAAGGACTGTTTTACTATCAAGTTGGTACAAAATCAGTAAATGATAGTACAGATAACTGTGATTCCCATGTAATAACCTTTGTTCTGCCATGTCCATCAAACATGTACCATCAAAACCGTCAATAAAAAGCTTGGCTCTCTCTATAAAGTAAAACACTTTCTCACTCCTCACGCTAAAATTACAATTGCCAGCACACACCTACTATCAACTCTTTTCTATGCCTCCCCCCTCTTTACAAACCTAAACAAGACAACACTTAACAAACTTGCTTCTTGTTACAATCACATAGCTAGATTTGCCACAAATTCCACCTTTAGAACGCACCACTGCACTAACTTGAAGCAACTAGGGTGGTTAGAGTTTTCCAGCCAACTCCATTTCAACCAACTCAAAACGTCTCACCAGATACTGTATCACCCAGAGAAAACACCAGCTCTGAAAAACATCATTCACCCCTATATTAACCTGCAATCTTTATGCTCCTCCAATAAGATCTTAGCTCAAACTACCAAAGCCAATAATTCTGCTGGGGATTCTCTATTCTCAAACTTTGTAGGTAAAATGTGGAACTCCCTACCGACCATGCTCACCTCAGAACCTTCACTCCTACAATTCAAAAAAAAGCTTAAACCCCATCTCAATACTCTCTGGCAATGTCCCTGTTCCAAACATGATTAACCACTATCATTTATCCTTCTCTTACCTCACTATCCTTAACCACTTTTTAACAAGGCGCCTCGCCTTTGTAACTGACCTATGTTTTTTTTTTGATATGCTGCTGTTATTTTTTTCCCAAGATGTGATGTATCTTTATATTGTATTTAGAACTCAACTATCTTCCTTTTTTGCATTAACAATGTTCATATGTCTGTTATGTACCTGGAGCTTTTCTCCCCGGGCCTCCGCTGAAAATGGACATGTATCCAGTCGGACTCTCCCAGTTAACAAATGTAAAATAAATAAAATAAATAATGTCTCAACATCTATTGTTTACACAGCAAATCCTATCAGTTGCCCAGCTACTGTTATTATCAGTAAGTCACTAACCCCTGATGGCAATAAATAAATAACTAAATAAAAGTTGTCAGTTATCACATGTCAAAGAAAGCAGAAAAAATAACCAAAATAGCATGTTAGAAAAAGGGAGTTTTACTACCTTGTGCATTCAGAATGTTTATGCTTATCTGATATGTTATGTTCAGGGAGACAATTAAGCTACAAGTGACTTGAAATTAATGACCAGATAATGCTAAGCTGTACTAATTTCTTCATTTCTTGCTTCACAACATTTCCTGTGCCTTTCATGAATTACAGTTCTGGGTTATTTTTTTCAGTCACATAGTCATAGATTAAGTATACTTTCTTTTACAAGACTTAGCCTTACATTTTGAACTATTCACATTATTTTTTTCAGCAAATCAGAACTGGGTCTATTTTCAATGGAGACCACAGAAATGTGAATTCCAGATATAGGCTTATATAGACAAACAATTACAGTGTATTAGTACATGATGTAAAATAGGTCAGAAAACTCAGCACACTCATGGCTGCCAGAATAAGAAATCTAATGGGTTAGTAAATAATAGTCAGTAAGATTAATATAACTTGTGATAATATTTACAAAAGGCACATAAGTAGCATGAAACATTTAACTCATACATCTGTTAATAATTTCTTAAGACGTTGATTGCATCAACACCCATGAGGTGTTGACCAGCAATATGCGTCCCTTCCACCAAATAGCAGAATACCCTGGGGTAGTGGGTGCTATAGACTGCATGCAGATATGCATCAAAGCACCACCTGGTGAGCAGGGTAGGGTCTACATCAACTGCAGGGGCATCCCCTCCATCAACTGCCAGGTCGTTTGTGATGCCCAGAGCATTATAATGAATGTGTGTGCTGGCTGCCCTGGAAGTTATGATGATTCCCACATGTGGCATCTGATGCAGCTGTACCAGAGATTTGCCTAGTGGTGGATGCTGGGTACACACTGGAGCCATGGCTGATGACACCCATCAGAAATGCACACACAGCTGAACAACACCATAATGAGGCACACACACAGGCTAGACATATAATAGAGCATGTGTTTGGGATGCTCAGGTCACGGTTCTGGTATCTGGACACATCTGATGGAGCCTTGCAGTATTCACCAGCTACATGTACCCAAATTGTTATGGTATGTGCTATGCTACACAATATGATCCCACAGAAACAACTGTAGCAGGAAAGCATGGGGCAGGGCCACACAGCCCCCCACCAATGCCAAGACCTGCACAGGCACAGAGCAACCCAAAGGAGGAACAGCCTGAGCCTGCCCCAGTAGGCAAAAGGAGGCATGCCCAGTATGCCCTGGCCTTGGCAAAGAGGCAAAGCATAGCACATGTACTGGCACAGTAGGGACCCAGGAAATGACACCTCTCTCTGACTTGCACATACAGTAAAAGTGATGCCAAATATGACACTACCTGTGCTCAACCATGTATAGGGAGTGTACTATGTGCATCCAACATAGACATCCCTCCAGCATCATCCGCAAGTCTGGCACACCCTCAGTGTACATCAATCAACCTACCAATTGCCAAATGGAGTAGAATGTGCTGTTACCTGTAGCCATGGTATGGATGTGAGCATGCAAGGGAACTGGGTGGCTGAATGTTATGGCAGCAGACAGTAGACACCCATAGGGGCACCATGACATCTGTAACACATACTGGAGTCACCATAGTAGCCAGGACTACACAGGGTGATAAAACCCACTGCAGGAAATGTGCTGTGCGACATGTGTGTCCATATGACCCACACATGCCAATCAGGATGGTTCACATACCCAACAACAGTCTCAACCAGCAGGACAGGTTTAGACAAACCCAAACAGAGCCTGTGGCATGGCCCCAGAATGATGGCTATGGTTAACCCCCAGGCCTACACAGACAGACCACAGCATGGCAGGCAGTGGGATGTTAGTTCTGAAGGGTAGGAAGACAGACAATAATATGTAGGGCAATCAAAGCCATGATCTGTAGTACACTGGTATGCCTCTAGTCAGTATGATAGTTAACAATACAGAATGAAATGGAGTACCTGACATACCAGTACGGTCATAGCGAATGTGTACATGTTTCACTTTTGCCCCCCACATCCTACATAGTAATGTAATAACAGTCAGGTTTGCCCCCCCAACCCTGTGCAGAAATGTAGAAATAGTCAGGTGTGCCCCCCCATCCAACATAGTAATGTAATAACAGTCAGGTATGTCCACCACTCCTGTGTAGAAATGCAGAAATAGGCAGATGTGCCCCCCATCCTACATAGTAATGTAATAACTGTCAGGTGTGCCCCCCAACCCTATGTAGAAATGTAGAAATAGTCAGGTGTGCCCCCCCATCCTACATAGTAATATAATAACAGTCAGGTATGCCCCCCCACTCCTGTGTAGAAATGTAGAAACAGTCAGGTGTGCCCCCCAACCCTATGTAGAAATGTAGAAATAGTCAGGTGTGCCCCCCCATCCAACATAGTAATGTAATAACAGTCAGGTATGTCCACCACTCCTGTGTAGAAATGCAGAAATAGGCAGATGTGCCCCCCATCCTACATAGTAATGTAATAACTGTCAGGTGTGCCCCCCAACCCTATGTAGAAATATAGAAATAGTCAGGTGTGCCCCCCCATCCTACATAGTAATATAATAACAGTCAGGTGTGCCCCCCCCCACTCCTGTGTAGAAATGTAGAAACAGTCAGGTGTGCCCCCCCCCCGCTATGCAGAAATGTCGTAACAGTCAAAGCCAAATGATCGATGGATACCCTGCAGAGACAGGATGCTACCTGTTGGTGTACAACAGAAAGGTCAGCACTGCAGCACAAACTACCTGGAAACAATCCACAGATTCAATACAGATGGCCATACTGGGCATGCTCACACACTTAGAGAAATGAAGGCAATGTCAGTCTACAACATACTGAAAGGTCATCAGAGAAATGAAGGCAATGTCAGTCTACAACATACTGAAAGGTCATACTGGGCATGCTCACACACAGCAACACATAAAGGCCATGGCTGCAAACACCAGTGGACCAGACATATCTAGCTGTAGCAGTTGTTAGTGCAGACAGTCATCAGTATGCACCACTCATGCCTTGCACACACAGTGGATAGGAATACAGTCATATATGTCAGGACAACATACTATAATAAGCCAAAGGTAGATGTACATAGATGTGTGGAAGAGGGTCACTGTGACAAGGAGCCATCCAGGCCTGTCCCACTCAACACACAGCCAAAGGGCCCCAAACACATGAAATGCAGATGTCACTCACTGCAGATACTAGCCACCAGTATCTGTCAGCATTGCAGACTATGTAGTGCATGTGCCAGCTGTACAACATGAAAGTAGAAGGAAGTAGTCATCTAGTAGCTGTATACACATACCTGTGACATATGACCCCGTGTGTGCCCACATGTGGCATGTCAACCCGTACATGAATGGGTTATGGGCCATGAACACACCACCCTCCCCACAAGCCTGCTGAGGTAATCCAATGTGAAATACACTATTGGGAGAGTTATAGCCCAGTAATATCTGTGGCATGTCCAATAACTGTGTACTGCTGTAGTGTGATAAACTAGTTAGGTAGGGGTTCTGACCACAGACTTGGAAACTGTGTGTGTGTGTGTGTGTGTGTGTGTGTGTGTGTGTGTGTGTGTGTGTTTGTGTGCATCTCTGACTGTGTAGAGAGCAATGCTGTTTAGGGTACTCACACTCCTCACAATTCATATACTCAACTTTGGCAAGGCTGCTGATGTCACCCACCTAGAACTACACCTCTGGGAAGGTTGTTGCACAGTGATCTCCGTAGAGTGTCCTGTAACTGTGTACTGCTGTAGTGTGATAAAGTAGTTAGGTAGGTGTTCTAGCCCCAGACTTGGCAATTGTGTGTGTTTGTGTGTGTGTCTGATTGTGTAGAGAGCAATGATTTTTAGGGTGCTCACACTCCTTACAAACTAGTTAGGTAGGGGTTCTGACCACAGACTTGGAAACTGTGTGTGTGTGTGTTTGTGTGCATCTCTGACTGTGTAGAGAGCAATGCTGTTTAGGGTACTCACACTCCTCACAATTCATATACTCAACTTTGCCAAGGCTGCTGATGTCACCCACCTAGAAATACACCTCTGGGAAGTTTGTTGCCTAGTAATCTTCATAGCGCATCCTGTGACTGTGTACTGCTGTAGTGTAATAAAGTAGTTAGATAGGTGCTCTAACCCCAGACTTGGCAACTGGTTGTGTGCATGTCTGTGTGTCTCTGATTGTGTAGAGAGCAATGCTTTTTAGGGTACTCACACACCTTACAATTCATATGCTCAACATTGGCAAGGTTGCTGATGTTACCCACTTGAACTACACTTCTGGGAAGGTTATAAGCCAGTAATCTCTGTAGCAAGTCAGGTAACTGCGTACTACTGGAGTGTGATTTAGAACTGTGGTAGGGTTCCATATCTAGCCATGGCAGTTCTGGATGTTTTGTATGTGTTTCAATGTCTGTGTATAGAGCACTGCATCATAGGCTAGTCACTCGCAGTGCATTTCAAATGCCCTGCTTTGGTAATCCTGCTGATGTCATTCATTGTGAAATGCACCTTTGGGGAAGGTGTAATCCAGTGGTACATCCTATAACAGCTCCATGCTGAAGTGTGGTATAGATTTCTGTCAGGAGTTCTGTGCCCAAACATATCAGTTGAGGATGTTTTGTGTGTGTCTCACTGTCTGTGTAGAGAGCAATGCATTTTAGGTTAGTCACTCGCAGTACATTTTAAATGCCCTACTTTGGTGATCCTGCTGATGTCATTCATTGTGAAATGCACCTTTGGAGAAGGAGTACTTCAGTCATGTGTGTGTTGTATGGTGCATATGTCCACATCCACAACCACTACAACCCCCATGGGCATACTGAAGCATGCTATCTGATGTCTGACACCTCCTCATGATCTTTGCCCATACAACCTCCGTATGACCCGTGTGGTGCATGTGATACCTGCACAGTGATGTGTTGTGGCAATCCCACTAGTGATAACTTGCACTCCTGGCCCTGCCAAGTGTGTAAATGTGTGTGCGTCCCTGTGAGAGTGTGGCTCTGTTGACGCTGGCACCTGTTCATGCAGACAGGCACGTGTACATCACCTACCATATAGCTACAGTATCCCTGTAGCAGATGTCGCTCACCATCACATATATGTTCTGAGTGCTCCATATATATATATGTGTATCTGCATATCTGTGTCTGTGTATCTGTATCCTGGGGAGGCTGATGGCTTCCACATATTACATGACCAGCCTAACATCATACAGGTGGGATGGCTTACTGTTAACATTTTGTGGCCATGTTGTGTCAGGTTCTGGTTATGGGATCTGCAACACTTGGTAGTGCATTGCAGGGCGGACATGTTTGGCTGTGGGGGGGGTGCCAATTCATACAAGATGTATAGTGTGTGGGGCCTCACAACCCCATTAATGATGCATGTGGACATACGTGTGTTTGTTAAATTGCCATTGCCATCTGCAGATGTATGGCCATATATACCTATATAGATATATATATCTGGTAGCATATATATAACTATGTCTGTATATACCTACATAGATATATATCTGTGTACACATATGTAACGTGCTGTGTATATGTAGACATATAGGTGTAGATACATATATGTGTCGATGTAGGCATTTGCATGTATATATATATATATATATGCATATATATTGATATATATGTATATAGGTTTAGACATATATATATATATATATATATATATATATATATATATATATATATCTACATATATTGATATGTTGTATCTGTTTAGATATTAATATATCTACACACATACATCTAGATGTTGGTATACATTCTCTGTACTGTTGCATGACTGGACTGGATGATATGTTTCTGAAAACATCAAATGTTTTTGTATCTGTCATGGCTTAGTAGTAAATCACTTTGTCTATGGTATGCAGGGTCCTTGGTTTGAGCCTTGCAGGAGCAGTTTGTTTTGTTGCTGGGCAGAACACCAGCAGTTGGATACTGAGTGTTTAAGGCACTTTAAAGCAGTTGTAAGCGGGTTTGCATGGAGGTAAGCACTGCTAACTTCTGGATGCAGTGCCTTACACAAAGTTGGCTGCTATATTGCTTAACCTGTGCAGGCAGTGCTTACCCCTGGGCAAACAAACTTAAACCTGCTTACTGCTGCTTAAAAGTGTGTACTGACGCTTAGCCCTGTGCTAATTTCTTTAAAAGAAAAGAAAAAAGGGTTGATAGGAAAGTGGTGAAAAAGAGGCACAAAGAGGGAAAGACAGTGGGGAAAATAGCTAGGTATGTGCAGGAAGGGTGTAGGGAAGGTCCATAGCTGCCCATTTTTCTACAGCAACAGCTGTGCATATACACTGAATTGTGAGATATATTTGGACACTCAAACCCCTGGAAGAGGGGGGAGGACAACATACATTTGTTGTGATGCCAATTAGACCAGATTAAGTGTCCAGTGGACACATGTGCGAAATGGACAGCTATGTATGGGGCGAGATTTTTTTGTAGGAACAGCTTGCCCTTTTTTTTAGGTGACAATGGGATGTTGGGGAGGGGTAGTAGGTATATTTGGGGAGGTAGGTTGGGTAGGTTAACAAATGACGCATAAAGGGGCAGTATATGACACGTGGGGGTAAACACCTTGGACATGGAGGGGTGTTTGGAAGTCGCAAGCCCATGAGCCCCCAAATGGAAACAGTGGGACTGAGGTCTGCTCATACAACTTACTAACACTCCTGGGATTCAAACCCCTGCTGTGTGTGACAAAAAACTTGCAGTTAACATCACAGTACAATGTGCTACCAGGGAATTGATGTGAAGTTTTCTAATGTTTTCTGTCTAAGTCTCCCTCACTTGTACAATATGACTGACCTCTTGGCACTTCCAACATTGTTATACAGACCTTCATACACATTTTATCTGCATACCACAGTGTGGGTAACACTGCTTAATACAACAGTACTATTTATAGTATGCAAGAATTCAACTACATATGAAAGAAGAGTAAACAGAAGCACTCCAGTGGTTATACCTTTATTCACAGAATATTACACCTTTATTTCTACTGGTACAACACTTTCTCAGGCTCTTATTCTGTTATGACAGTACATGCAGAATAATTACTAACCTGCCTTGCGATGCAGCCTTTGCAATCTAGCATCATGGGCTTGCTAGTTCGCAACCCACTCATCTGCAGCTGTCAGAGAAATACAGTGATATTTAGCCATACCTATCCATAGTATACACAAGCTAGGCAATTATTACCTACTTAGTAGAATGAGTACTTGCTCAGTACTGGGGCATTAGGCATCGGCCAAGATTCCTGGATCCACTGTTCCAGTACATCCCCCCTCCACTGCTTCAGGTCAGCATGGTGGCACCTGACCTGATCACTAGTCTGGGGGATACCTGTGGCACTGGTGAGGTCACCGGCGAGGCTGACCCAAGCCTCCATTTTATACTGCCAGCCCTGGTACTAGCCCTGCAGTAGTCTCTCCTCATGGTGTTTTACCAGGAGCCATACCATGATTTTTGACTTCTGGATGCCCCAGCCCTGTGCTCTAAATCGAGTGCCTTCACCCACTCCAGCCATTCTGCCTGCAGTAGGAAGCTACAGCCAATTATGGGTACTATTCCCACCTGTGGAGTTTAAATATGGCCAGTTTCTTGCACTTTTCGATTGGCCAGTTTTGAATAGGCTAAGCTATGGGCACACCTGCTTACCTAAGGTTGGCACTGCTTAAAGAGGTATACCACTAGGCAGATTGAATTGCCTGCCATATACATTGCTTACACTTACTACGTTGAGCTGTGCAGCGGTTAGCATTGCTTAATAGTTAATTAGCATTATTTTTTACTTTTGGCAGTGATTTATTATTCATTACAGGTTATATATGTGTCTGGTATCCATGATTCATGTGTACATACACTGTATTGGGTCCTGGGGACTTCTACAATTTATTACAATAACACCTCACATCTATGCTTACTGCAGTACTCCAGTTCACATATTTATGTTATGTAGCAAGTTATACAACATCACACTGTACATAGATTCAGTTCACATGTTTGGTTTGATTTTCCTGTGGTGAGGATTAGTTTGCTTATACCTCATTCATATGTATTGCTATGATGGCTTAGTGGTTAACTATTGTGACTATAGTGTACAGGGTTCTGAGTTTGAGCCTTGTGGAAGGTGGTTATTTAGTTGCTGGGCAGAACATGGGCCATTGGGTACAGAGTGATTAAGGCACTTTAAAGCAGTTGTGCAAGGGTTTGAGTGGAGCTAAGCACTGCTAACCTCCAGTAATAGTTTCTAACACTCATTTAGCTTCTACTTTGCTTAATCTGTGTAGGTAATGCTTATCCGCTGCACAAATGCACTTAAACATGCTTACTAGTGCTTATATATGCTTACTACTGCTTATCTGTGCTTAAACCTGCTTACTAGTGCCTTATTCATTATGACATTGACACTTCACATGTGTATTTAATGCAGTACTCCAGTTCACGTTTAAATGTTATTTAGTAGGTTATACAGCAAATAAATTAATAAAAAGTGTTCATATACAGATTTCACATTGATAATGGTATGTGCTGCAGTGGGAATCGGACCAGGAATGCCTACTCGTTAGGTAGATTCCCTGCCCACTACACTGTTGCTGTGCTGCTTCATTGTCATATAGCTTCCTTGTTATACTCTTCAGCCTTTTAAGCTGCTTTAACCGTAGCTAAGCAATGGGCATACCCATGCACCTATGGTTAGCTGTACTCAGATTTAAGAAAAATATAACGGGTTTTGTTTGGTTTATTTATATGTACTGTTGCTGTTGTACAAACGGGGGACTGTTGGTGAGGATATGCGGACACCTATGAGCGGCCTCGCTCATTTATTTCCACTTTCTTCTGTTCTTCTTTGCAGGGGTGTGTTTATTCTGAGAGCTCTGCTCTCAGACACGCCCCCTGCACTTGTACATGCGCACTGCCTTCCTCCTCCTCCTCCTAAGCGGCCGCTTCCGTGCAGGACTACACAAGTCCTGCACAGAAGAATAGTAAATCCACGGGATTATATTACAAAAAAATATGTGTGTGTGTGGTCGCCACAAGTGGTAGAAGTGAAATTCTGCAAGGATGTGCAAAGGAAAGGAAATGGTACAGTACAGTACAAGCTCCTTCAAACTTCCTTACAGAAGTTTCACTTCTACCGTGTACGTTGATTGCAAACAATTTTTTTTTTTTATTTTTTAAATAAACCAAATGCAGCATTACTTTGTCTGGTCCTGTTCTTGTTAATCTTTGTATCACCTTTCCATTCTAAATTTTTAATTGTGTAGAAATTCCAAGTTACAAAGTTCATCACTCCTGTCTTTTTTTTCCAGAGCTACCCTCATATATACCCTTCCTTCTTACCACATCTATACCTACAGTGTTGCCTGCCAAAGTAAGCCCAATGATCCCTTAGGAATCTATATTACTGGTACCAATATCCACCCATTAATATTTACAGGCATTTCCCAAAATGCTTAGCCCTGAAATTTCAAAGATAATGAATTGACCTGCACATGGCCTGTATATCACCCCTAATTTACCATCATCTCATACTTCTTTGAATTTGCCCCACAATCTCACACTACTCAGTATTCCTACAGCCGCCTCCCCAGTTATCTGTTCTTTTCCATTACTGGCCATACACCATTTTTCTTCCTAGCAGTCTTCTTATAGCATATGTATTGGGAGCCTAACTTTAATTTCACAATAGTTTCATTCCACACACATACCTTTTTTTAATTATTTTACTTTATAATTTGGGGGGATGTCTGGGTTGTTGCATTACTTCACTGACTTCTTCACTGTCAGTGTGTGTGTGTGTGTGTGTGTGTGTGTGTGTGTGTGTGTGTGTGTGTGTGTGTGTGTGTGTGTGTGTGTGTGTGTGTGTGTTTGAAATGTTGAAGTAGAATTAAGGAAGAAAACCTCCACCCTTAAGGGCGGAGTTTGACTTTCTTACTTCCATTTCACTTTTCTGTTACACTCCAAGTTGTCCAACGTCCCATAAGACGTTTCACTTCAAAGAGAGTAAAAATATTGGATGTGATGAGGCAGAGAAGCAGGTTGTGAATGCTACATCTGAAATCTAAATGGATTTAAGTACTGCTGATGGGGTATATGAGATAGAATATGTAGAAAATAACTCTGTAGATAACCTCAATTCAGATGAATTACATGTCATTGTGTACAATAACATAGGACTGTGTGTCTCTACCTGGAAGTCATTGTATCTAAGAATGGAGGGGAAGTTAATGACACAAAGACTTTAAATGAGGTTACAAATAATTGCACTGAAAATTTAGACTGTGTATCTGTAGATAATTCTTCTGTTTTATTGGTACCTGAAATCAGATGCATGTAATAATAATAATACTATCAGGACACATATTAAAAGGATAAGTCATACAGAGCCTCATGATACATTAAATGCATTGATGTTAAAGAAGGCAAAAATATAACTGAATCACATGGTGTCAATTTTGAAGGACTCAATACTAAAACCTGTTTATAAAGAACTATCAAAAATGGATAAGTCCTGTCTTATTGTATCTGCCCTCTCGGGGTTAAGATTAGTGGACACTCATAAGCTTTTGCAAAGACTGAGACTAGTGAAACTGGCATATAGTATATATGTAACACGTGTGTGGACTAATGATTTAAAACACACACACCGCAGAAACATATGATGAACTCAATGCTGAATATAATAGAATATCTTGGAAGGATTAATGTCCATTATATCTTGAGGGGAATTTTTCCATCCTTTTCTTGGACAGACTTCTTATGCTCTAAGGCTCATGCTTTTAATAACTGTTTAAGAGAAACTTCATTATATTTTAATGTACAATTACTGAAATACTGGGAAGAGAGTTTTCATGATTATCTGCTATTTGCTCAAGGCAAGTTTCACCTTTTTTAATTTCTCCAAGTCTTTTTCGTTTCTAACACCATGATGTTTCAATCTTTGATATTAGCCAAAAGTGCTCTTCATAGCACCTGCAATGTGCCCGGTAATGACTTCTTCAAATTGTAGGATCACAGGATCATCATAGGATCATAGGACGCTACTAGACTATTGGCCCTGAGGCCCTTATAAACCTAGCCAAGAGTTTAGCCCATGCATAGACAAAGCAGGGACACGGGTGGAATCCCAGGGATGTATTTTCTATTATCCATTCAGTTATCCAGATTGTGTGTAAAAGGGGGTAAAGAGGTACTCTGCTTGATGTGGAGAAGGAGTCTATTCCATAGATGGGGGAGTCTCTGTGACACAAATCTGTCCCACCAGCAAGTCCTATTGATCTCACAGACCAGGTTGAGGCCGCATGTGCGGGTTACTCGAGTGGAGCTTGACTTGAGGATATGCAGCAGTCCCATCAAGGTGGGGTCCGAGATCACCTTGTATGCCAGACAAAGATCACCTCTGAGGAGTCTGTATGAAACAGAGTAGAGGGATAGGGCTTTTAGCCTATCTGTGTATGGTAGATTTTGGAGGCCCTGGATTCTCCTGGTGAGGAGCCTCTGTGGTCTCTCCAGCTGCTGCATGTGCTTTGTGAGGTACATTTTGAATGAGGCATTGTACTCAATAATGGGCCTTATAAGAGAAGAATACAGGGATGTTATGACCTCCTTGTCCCTGGATGAGATACCCTTACTTATGAGGTGGGCCAGGTAGAAAGTTTTCCATACAATGGAAGCAACATGATGGTCAAAAGTCAGGCTGCTATCAATCTGGGTCCCCAAATCCCTCACAATTGACAGCGTGCTTAGAATGTTGTTATTAATGTGATAATTTGTGGGAAAATCTCTCTCCCCAAAGGGTATGATTACACATTTTTGTATTCAGCTTGAGGCCATGTTTCTGGCACAAGTCATTTGTTTGGGTGACACCCTCTTGGAGGATGTCCACGTCACTAGGGGAATTGATGACAGCTCCAAACTTGCAGTCATCTGCAAACTTGGTCACCCATAGCCCACTGGTTTTGGCCTGTACCTCAGAAAAGTATATCCCAAATAACAGAGGCCCCAAGACCATCATACACCACTCAATATGAGTCTACTGCTTGAGGTGGCTTCCCCTATTTTGACTAGGTGGGTTCTATCAGTGAGCCAGTTGGCTACCCATCTGGTAACATATAGATTGATGCCTAGTTGAGAGAGTTTACCTAGTATGCTAGACTGGGGAATAGTGTCGAAAGCTTTGGCCAGGTCAAGGTAGGTGGTGTGCACTGTCTTCTCCTCATCTATGACTTTGGTGACTGTCTCAAAAAAGTCGACCAAATTTAACAGACATGACCTTCCCTTGACGAAGCCAAACTGTGTGGGATCGAGTGTTTGGAGGTTGCTAATGTCCTTGTTAATGAGGTCCATAATAATCCGTTCCATGGCCTTGCAGATCAGGCTAGTTAGGCTGATGGGTCTATAATGTCCCAGATCAGTGAACGCTCTACCTTTGTGTAAAGGGATGACAGTGGCTGCCCTCCATTCAGCAGAGACAAAACTGGTACTCAGGCTTTTGTTGAATAAGGAGCCTAATGGTGCTGCAAGTTCCTGCCTGAGTTCATGTAGGATGCAGCCTGGGATGTTATCGGGTCCCATAGAGGCTGTATTTTTTGCCTTTGAGAGAGCAGTGATGACCTGATCACTAGATATAAGGGGAAAGGGGTAGGTACTGGGAATGTCCTGATTTACTGATGGGAGGGGCAGAGGGGTGAAATTTTCACTGAATCTGTCAGCCAGCAAGTTTGCTATATCTACGGCATTTGTATATGTGGTGTCCTTGACCATCAGTTCTGAACAGATCTGGGTGCTACCTTTCAGATTAAAGACATATGTGAAGAAGGCCTTATGATTGTCTCTAGTAGATATGGCCAATTTGGACTCGAGGTTTGCTTTGGAAGATTTCACTAGTGCTCTTATTTGCTTGTTTAGGCTAAGGAGAGACTGCTTCCAATTGGCCACCTGCTCCTTCTTGGTCCTGGACAGCATTTTTTTTTCTTTTGTTACAGAGTTTATTTATTGCAGATGTCCACCATACAGGTTTACTCTGCCTCGCAGAGGATGATTTAGTCCTATCAGGTATTCCTGATTCCATGCATCTATATAAATGTTCTTACAGTAATTTGGTATAGTTTTGGATATTGGTGCCAGTTCTTAGCGAGGGAGAGGGGGGCTGTGAAGTTGTTCATATCATCCCTCAGGAGGCCGTAATCAGCTTTGGAGAAGTTTTTTTGGTTGATGATCCAAGCTAAAGCGGGGTCGGGGGAGATGGTAAGGTGACTTTGAACGTGACCGCTTTATGGTCAGATCTTACAAGGGATGATGATACTGCAGGGATGCTGCAGTGGTTACTTATGTTGGTTAATACTAAGTCCAAGATATTATCACCTTTTGTGGGAGCATGGACTAGCTGTTCCAAAGCATTTGCATTGACAAAATCGAGGTATATCTGGGCATTTATGTTCAGGCAAGAGTAGTTCTTCCAGTCTATGTTTGGGTAGTTAAAGTCACCCAGGATCAGGGTAACGGGTTGAATCTTAAGAGATTTTAAGAGGTCTAGATAGGCAGTTTGGGCATCTTGGGTCAGGTTTGGGGGCCGATAGCTAGCTGTGATTTGTATAGGGGTCTTGTCGATAGTTAACTGCACCTGGAGTGTCTCCTGTGCATCATACCATTTGACCAGCTGACCAGCCTGGAGGTGTGTATATCTTTAATATATATATATATATATATATATATATATATATATATATATATATATATATATATATTGAAACTCCACCTCCTTTGGCTTTACTACCCAGAGTTTGGGGTCTGAATGTTTGATAGGATGAGTAACCAGGTAAGGCTGGGGTGCTCTCTGCAGCTTTGAACAAGGTTTCTGTGACTGCACAGATGTCAGCATTTTCCAGGGTTAGGAATGCTTGCAATCAATGCAGTTTCATGTTTAGACTCCTAGCATTTAGCAGCATGACCCTTAATTTGTATTTTGTTGAAATTGTTATGTTGGTAGTTTTAACCTCATTACTTTTCCTGAAAAAGGCATTATAGGGGAGGCAAGAGCCTTTGCCAGAATCCTGAAGCCCAGGTGAGACAGATGCAGACCATCTCTGGCAAAGCATTGTGGTCTGTCGATCATATCTTCCCACACTGTCAGGTACTGCTAATTGTATTTATTATGTCCCTTATGTGTTACTAGTTAACTGCCTCATGGTTTCAGTGACTATGGGTTTTAGTATGTTGTTGAATGTGTTTACTATTTAATCCCTGTATGTCTTATCACTTTGACCCAGGCTTGGCTGAAGAGTCCCCAGCTAGCAAACAAATAAATCAAGTAATTAATTAATAAGGCATGTGTGGCAATATAAATTACTTCACATTGAATGTCTTGAGTGCATTGAGGCACTGAGAAGTTTAAGTCTGAGGAGCTATATAGAAAGAATTATACCGGAATAATCTCCACAGAGATTTCACTGTAGATCTACAGAATTATGTATTCCTTTATTATTATTATTATAAAAGAAAATAACATTAGATACAATTAGCATGAGTATATTATTTGCATTTTCATTAATGTTTTCTTTGATAACATTTCCCTCCCTCTCTCATCCGATCCCTTAATGATCACCCTTATTTTGAACGCTATTATTTATTTTAAATATTTAACTTACATGGCAGTTGTAGGTCCCCCTTAAGACCGGGGTACTTATAGAGGATTTTGCTTTAGACTTCCTTGTGATCTGCTTGTAAGTTATTATACTAGCGCTGGATACTACATTTTCTAAACAGAGACAGATAGGACTCATATATTTAACATAACCGAATAGGCGTTCAGCGGATGATTTTTGTGCTTCCATTGTTTATTTTTATTTATTTATTTATGCATGGTGTTGTCGATGTTAGAGATACATGTACAGAGTTACATGTATATCTAACATATCTAAGTATGACTGTACACACTTTTTTATAAGACCCATTGCTTCTACTACTACTACTGGAACTGTCTGGGTATCCTTCTTCCACACTGACCTCACTTCTGCATGCAATTTCTGTTATTTTATGACTTTGTGTTTCTGTGTTTGTAAGACACTGTAGTCACTGGGAGTAGCAGTTTCAATGGTCAATGCTACTTTTTTTTTCTTCGTTTCATAGACTACTGTATCTGGTTTTCTCACATCTATTTTTTGAACTGTTGTTAATGGATGATCCCATGTGATACAAACTTCATCATTTTCTATGACACTTTGTGGATCATGTTTCCAGTGTTTTTCAGCTACTTCGGTTTTATAATGTTTGCACAATCCCCAGTGCAACAGTCTTGTCACATTATTATGCCTTTCAGAATACAGTCCCTCTGCCATTAGTATGTCAAGCAACAAGATGTGTTACTGTTTCCAATTCTGTTTTACAAAACCTACATTTATTTGTTTCACCCACATGTTCAATGGACTTTGTAAACAAATATGTATGTAGTCCACTCTCTTGGGTGGCCAATATTAACCTTTCATCTTTTGGTTTAAATTCACCCCTCCTTAACCGTTCCTGAGTTCGATCCTGATCAACATGAGGTTGTTCCAAGAATTTTCTATACTTCCAGCTATATTTATGCATTTTCCACGTCTTGCCTTCTCATCTGATCCTTCATCTTATATTCTTTCTTTTGTTTTTTTGGCACATTCAGTTGCAGCCTGGTTGTTATCTACATCTGGTTTGATTTCCATTTCCACTTGATGCCGATATGCTTCTGCTAAACTAAGCAGGGAAGTGATTTTAGACTTAATTCTCCTCATGTTTTAAAACTTTCATTACATTTAGGTCTTGTGAGGTCAGCAGATATGTATGCAGTCCCACAATTGCAGATTTATAAATGTAATCAATTTCAAGGAGGCCCATACCTCCTATAAAATGGGGAATATATAATCTTGGTATGCACTGATTTTTATAAATCATTTGATGAGCATGAAGCATCTTCTTGTTTTCCTGTTGAATCTGTCCAACACATTTTGGGGCCAATAATTAACTCCAAAACTGTAAGTTAGTACAGGAAGAACAAATTGGTTTATAGCTTGGGCTTCGTTCCTAGATGTCAATGCTGTTTTCAGTATTAATTTAAGTCTTTTAAAATATTCCTTACTAAGTCTGATTTGCATTTATGCATGTTTTACTGTTGATCCTTCATCAATTCCCAAATATTTATTCACTCCCTCCTGCTCAAGTTCTTTTATATCACATTCGTATCCCAAACTGATGTTTTCTTGGTGCTGCATTTTTTTTGCTTTAAAGTTTCCTTTTGCACATTTATCAAGACCAGATGACATTCTTATATCATCTGAAAAACTTATGACCACTTGCAGTTGCGCTTTCAGTTACTCATCCTATGAACTATACAGTTTTAAATCATCTACAAAAAGAAGATGAGAAGTCTTTACACTTGATTGTTTTCTAGCAGCCAAATTGCAGCCATGACCTAATCGGTTAAGGGCAAGACAAAATAGCAGTGGTGACAGAGTCACCCTGGAATATCCCCCCTTTGAATTTTTATCCCTGGAATAATAATTTATCCTTATCAGGGATTAACTGCAGAGTGGTTTGTCACTGTTTCATGGTCACTGTAATGTAGTTGATCAGTGTAGGGTGTATCCTATACATTTGTAAGCACTCTTTTATCTATGAATATGGGATACTGTCAAATGCTTTTTTATAGTTTATCCGTGCCATATTTAGATTCTTCCCATTTACAGTTCTCCAGTATACTTTATTTAACAACAAATGATCCTTTATTCCATATGACTTTCTATTATTACACTTTTTTTCCATTGCCATGATTCAGTTTTCCTCTAAATGACTATACACTCTATTGGCAACTGTTCCTATGTATAGTTTATATGTTGTCGGAAGGCAAGCTGTTGGTCTAAAGTTTTACCTCTGGGGCAAGCTTCATGACTAGTAAAATTATTGACCAGTTGTGTCCTTTTTTGAGTATTAGAACAAAAATGTAATGTAAAGTTACTCAGGAACATGTAAAATGTCTTTTAAGTAGTGCTAGAAGCTTAAGAAATAAGTTCACTGAATTAAGCAGTTTGACAGCTGCAGAACGATATCAATTTGTAGTGATAACAGAAGCCTGGGATTCTCCTCTTTTTCACTTAAAAGATTTTGTTAAACAGGAATGCTTAAGGCAAACATCAGGAGGTGGTGGGGTATTCTTATGGGTGCGTAGCTCTGTCAGATCATCCCTATTTAAGAATATGCTTATGTATGAGACAACGACTGTTGGGATTCATGCAGGTACAGCAAGAGCTATATGTGATATTCTCATATCATACACTAAATATGGATAATACTTTGCATATAGGGAGTATTTATAATTTAGATGACTGCCTGAATTGTAAAGGTAACATACAATTATTGGATGATTTAAATTACCCTGGAATATTTTGGGAGTCACATTGTACTAGCTCATACTTTGCTTTACTATGGCATGATTCAACTGGCAAAATTCAATACCAGAGAAAAAAATATCTTGGATCTTACATTGACTAAAGTACCATAAAGATAATGTCATCAAATCGTATCTGTCTCACATCTGTTATTGACTATTCATTACTTGGAACTACACATTTAAAAATGCATGCATATGTAAAGTTAGAAATGCAATGTTTTGCTGAGCATTATGTGAGATGTGAATGGATGACTATAGTTGGTAGGTCAGATAGTTGCTATGGTTATAGTGTTCTGGAGAAGCTGATTCAGAGGGGAGTTACTACTATAGCAGGAATTACTACTATAGCAAAACAAAAGAGAAACAATTCCACTTTCCCAGTTTGGTGGAACAAAGAAATTCTGAGATTGTTCAGGAGGAAAAATAGGAGTTTTAAAACCTTAGTAAGGTTCTCTTGAAATATGAACAGAAAGAGATAAAATGTATCATGTAAGAACTTGAAAAAATGGAATTACTAAATGCAAAATACATTTTGAGAATGAATTAATTAGTAATACCTCAAATAAAAAGTTTTTTTATAGATATATAAATTAAATTAATAGCAATATTTTTTCATTACCTATGTTGTTAATTAATGGCAAGACAATTACTGAGCCTAGTAAAATTGCCAATGAATTTAATTTATTCTTCTAAAGCATTTGGTGGGATAGTATAGATAAAGATGATGTCTACAGCTATTTTGTAACAGGGGCATGCCCAGTGATAACAGGAACGAATATTAACAGATCACTTGCCAATTTAAAAGATTCTACCTCTGTGGACCCCGATCTGTTCTCAAGTCATTTGTTGAATTCCTACCTTATGCCTACCCAAATGAAGAAGTGCAGATCCTATCTACTCTACAGTCCTCCCTGGATGGTATTCCAAAAGGCAGTTATTCGAACCCAGGTTACCAGCAATAACTTATTCCAGTGCATTGCTCCATCCATTGCACCATCCATGTTCCCTTTGTTTCAAACTACAACAGCAAGGCTAGCCACCCGGTGGTGTAAACCTTGGCTCTAGATGATTGTCACTGTTGAGGTGACACCATGTGCAAAAATGAGAATAAGGGGTTGTAGATGGATGGATGGATGTTTCTATCCCTTTGTTTTGAACTAAGACTCTGTTATATTGTAGCTTTATCTTTCCAAATGATCCTGCCTTCTTCATCTTTTATTTCCCTGAAAATATTTGAGAGTTATGTCTTCCAAATGAATCTTCTTATGACTTTGCATTTAGGTTCCTTTAGTCTCCCTGCTAACAGTTTCTGAAGAAGATTCTACAACATTTGATTCACTATACTCTGTAAAGCAGTTATCTTGTCTATAAAATAGGGGTTATCTAGAAATGTACTTAGTAATGCAGATGATATTCTCCAATTGTTTGTTTCTAGTTTTGCTGGTTATTCATGTCCATGCAGTTCAGAAATTATTGATGCCATCTTTGGTGCATTCAAACATTTCCCACCATTAAAGCTTTAGCTGCATTTTTTGTGAGTCTACCATCCTCAGCCCCTAGTTTATAGTATTTTGGGTTTTTTTAAATCGCTTTGCATTAAATCTATCCTGATATAAAACTATTATTCCAATCTTGCAGATTCCTATTTCTCCTGTTCAATGTTACCCCAGGTGCTCTGTATCCTTTGAGCCCACATTTGTACACTAGGTGACCCTAGGTGAGTGATTTAAAATTCTTATGATCCAAAATCACCATTCAGAAGGTACATGCAGATTAAGTGGTCCATCCCAGATTAAGAAGCTAGGAAAAAAGATAACAATAAAAATAAATAACAGGCAGGAGGCAGAGGAATAATTGAAATACAAGTAAAAGTTGAAAATACTGCAAACTGTGTTATTCTTTTTGTGTGAAAGAACAAAACATAAATTAATTAAAAAATAAATCATGATTACTTGGAGTTCAATCTATGGCACTGCACCTACAGTATTTATGAAGCTCCACAATTAGATCCGTCACTATTCCCACAACAGCGGATTGGATTAAAATTGCTGACATTGCAGTGCAGCATTGGGGAAGGATACAGTACTCCTGAATGTGTTGTTCTATATGTGAAAGAGAGAAAGGGAGCGAGACCAGAAAGTCATCTGTTACCCCTGCACTGTGAATTCCTTTCAACAGGTCAATGGTCAGGTTGACAGGTACTTTGTTGTCTGAATTCCCTAGTGGTTATACACCAGTTTAGGTGTCTTCTATACCCACCAAAGAAGCTAATCATCACCCGATTGGGTCCAGCAAGCAATGTGAATGTACTGATTGCAATGCTCACTTCAGAGTCCAAGGCACAGGAGAGGAGCAGCAACTGCTAATACTACTGGGGGAATGCATGTATGAGGGGACAGACTGGCAATATCTAGGGTTTCACTGCACTGTAATGTACCATGATGGGCACTGTGCATGCTGTGGGGAACGACATACAAGCTATTAGGTGCACAATGGGGAATAGCCAGCAAAAAAATCTCTCTAGAGGAGATGTTCTCACTTCTGCATATCCTGGAAACATGATACTGCCTAACTCTCCATTTCTGCATATTACTGTGTAAGATGCTCCTGTGCTGAACAGCTCAATGCAGAGTGACTGACCTGTATGCATTCTGTGACTGTATTCTGACAAGGTATTTTGGGTATATCAGGGAGGGTGGTAGTTGGCTGGACAGCATTCAGCCATTGTTGTTAAATTCTAATGTAGGTTCTTGACATAGTTGATAAAAAAATTCTTCAAAATGATAAATGTTAAATGATGCTTCTACGCAAGATGAGGTTTCTGCACAACCTCGAAAATCTCAGCTTTTCTACAATACATAAGACTATCAGGGGAGTCTGCAGTGGCTTTGTTCCCTTCATTTTCCAAATTCCCCAGCCACCTCCTCAAATTACCCAATTTATACCCACAGATCCATGGCCTCTTTTATTTCCGTCACACTACCCTTTTCAAAAGAGATTAACTTAATATAATCAACATCCATTAACCCTCACAGTCAACAAAACTTCTGCTTTTACACCTCTTAGCACATCTTGGCTCATCATCATCTAATTCTCCGTACTTCTCAGCAGTCAAACATTAACAAACAGCCTTTAACCTACGACAAAGCATTTACACCAACTGCATTACCTCTCTTTCTAAATCTAAAATACTTCCCACTACTCTCACTTTTACAAAGACTGCTTTACCTCTTATTAGTCATCACTAGAAACCACTACGCTCAACACTTCAATCAATACCGCTGAATATCCACACCTTTACACACACTAATTATCGAACTAAACATCTTCAACTGTATAGAAAACTCTCCCACACACCAGTCATGTTGAGACTGCTCTTTCTGTTACTTTGGTCAATCACTCTCCCATGCCTCCTTCCTACAAACTCATCTCTCCTAGCCATTCTCTTCTCACCACTTCTTTTCATCCATCACATCTCTATGACTGTACATCTACTTCTAATACTCCACACATGACCCTCCTATGGAATGTCTTCACTCTACCCCAAGCATTTCATAAACTTACTCCTCTATATCTATTCTACTCCCTTTTCCATGCACAAAGGAGAATCATAAAATTGATAAAATTCTGTTACAAATTCACACACATCATTTTTGTTTTCTTAATAAGAGCAATTATAGAGACTAACCCGGGGCTCCCTCCATCACAACCCAGGAACCAGTGTTTTTGGTGAATGCTGTTTATCCAAATGACAATAGCATGAAGGCTTTATCACTGAAGGCCACGTTCTGCAAACATGTGAAGTTACATTTTCTCCACTATTGTGTTGGAGGGGTGTAAGGGTCTCTCCTGACACAGGGAGAGGTGCACAGGGGGGCTTGCCCCCTGCAAAAAAAAAGCTATAGTTTCTGTTGATTGAATGTGGCTTTCAGCTATTTTTTCACTGTTTTGTCCTTCAGACAAACTTCTTCATCTTTACTGTCTGCTACTTAATGCTCAAAATATTCAAAGCTAAATTAGTGACCCCCCCCCCCATCGGTATGATCCTGATCAATTGTCCATCATTTAATACTGGTTTAAGAATGGCAGTCCTCCTCTCAAATATTTTTCCCAGGTTGTAACTACATTTTAATGCTAGGACCTGATAATAAAAATTGTGGGCACACACTACTCCTGTATAAATTTCACCATCAACTACACATAAGATCAAAAGCAAATTCCTCCAAATATTTAGGCTCCAGATAGTTAATGACAAACATCCAATCCTCCAGTAATAACACCACTTATTACTAGCCTATCTTCTGCCACACACCAATCAGAGCACATTTCAGTGCTGGATAAACAGTATATTATCCTCCACAAAGAAATCCAATAATCCTCTCATCACTGGTGCCGTCATCCTAGTTATAATGGTCCTCTACATAATGACATCTAAAAATTCCTATCCAATTTAATCTTTCTCAGCATTTCCAAAATGATACCCATCCTTTCTCCCACCAGGCACTGCTTGACCTTATCACTGCCAGTTCCTCCTCTAGTATCCCACAACTAAAGGCTCTAGATCTTTCTGCTACTGACCACTGCAGACTCAGTTTCCAAATTCAGAATAGTCCACTCAAATTTCCACCCAAAATGATACTCTTCAGATACAAATTTTAATCCAGTATCAATAAACTCAAATCACATATGAGCTTACAGGATTGATCACACATCGTTCACCTTCTTGACCATAACACCACAGCTGAAGCTGTCATCCCCCCACCCTTCTATCACTTCAGGACAGTTTCTTCACAATTGTATCCAGACTTTACATACCCAGAAACAAGAATCAGCTATATGATGAATTAAATCCTTACTTCAAGTAAGGGATATGAAGCCCAACAGACCTGGAAAAAGACAGCTTTCAGCTCCAGAAACCATTTACACATGGCTATTAAACTTGACCAAACTTGCCATTCAATGTCATAAAAATTGCAAACTCAGGACAAAACAAAACTTCCTCTTTTGTAGACCTAGGGTATTCTGGAAAGAAGTCAATAACATAATAGGAAGGTTCCATCCCACACACTCTTTAAACATTCAGACTTTCCACTCTCGCCACAACATCATAACTGAATTTAGTAACCTTCCTGCCCTTGCATACAATAGCCATCATCCTCCCAGTTTGCAAATTACTCCCTCCATATTTTCCACACCTCTACTTCAAAACACTAAAATGGAACTGCAGAAAGGCACTCTTAAACAGATGACCCATGTGGAGCTGACAGTCTCACCTCTTGGTCTATTTATCACTGAAGAGAATTTGTCTCCACACCCCCAACAAATGTACAGCTCCTGTATTACTCAGAACACCATGTCATCATTCTGGAAATCTACCACCGTTAAACAATTTTCCAAACAACTCATCCCACCAAAACCTTCACACTTCTATCCCATTTCTATGCTGCTAGCTTTTGGAGAATTTCTTGAAAAACTAATTTACCTCCAGCTGTCTTAATATGCCTCCCAACACAACCATTCTCTTCCAAACTGTACAGCTTCTGTGCAGGATGAAGCACTATCACTGCCCCCTGGAACATGCCTAGTTAAATACTGCAAAATATGGGCAATGGCATAATGGCTGGAATAGTCTTTAAAGACCTTGAAAACAGCTTATAGCCTTGTTGACCACCCCATCCTAATTAATAACGTTAGACATTGGGATAAACCTTGAATTCATACTACAGTTTGAGAATTAGATCTTTTATGCAAAAATAGGCAACTGATAGGAAGGCTACTTTAAAGAGGGGGAGCCCCAAGCTTCAATTTCAGCCTTCTTGCTATTCTCCATTTCCATTAACAAACTTCCCTTTGACTTGCCATACTTTCAGTTAGTACTGTTTGCAGGGAAGTCACATCCACACTGCACACTAACCTCTATGCAGACACCCCCTCTCTCTGATAGACTGGATAAAATAAAATAAAACTAATTATCAATACCTCTAAAACAAAAACTATGCTCTTTGGCACCTTACAAAAAAACTTGCCTCTCCATGCCCCTTCAAATCATAGACCATAGCTGTGAAGTCACTGAAATTGCACCTCATTCCAAATACTTTGAAGTCTGTCTTAATCTGTCTTTCAACTTTTGTGTCCACACACACACACAAAAATAGAAAAAATATAAATACCCTTTTTGTTGGGCCAGAAAAAAAAATTCCATTTTCTCTCCTGGAGCTAGAGCAGTGATAAGCAAAGTGCTATTACTTGCACAACCAGAATATGCCCTACCCACACTGGTGATGTTTCCAAATCTAACTCCAAAACTTTACAAACCTTGTCCAACAAAATGTGTAAATTCATAACAGTCTCCATGCTTACGTAAGAATAAATGTTAAATTGTTGACAGTCAAAGAGCTAATCTCCTTGGTTTCCTGCTATTTAAACAGGTTTATAAAATGGAGGGACAGAGTGGCAGTAAGGGGAGATAATATCCCTACAGAATATGGCTATGCCATTCCATTTAGCTGTATTGTAAGTCTGAGATTAATACTGACAGTTAAACACAAGGGAGATTACCACCAGCAGACATTCTTCCTTATTACAGGGAGTGCAGTGTTTGGGGTCTGATGCCTGAATCCAAAACCATCTCCACCTTGGCTGCTAAACTCTCACTTAAAATATCAGTCTATAAGAATGTCAGTCCCACAGTAACCCACTACTTCAACTTCCCGTGACAAATTTATCCAGTACCAACTGTAGCTTCTCTACCCATGCTCCAACACTCTACCACCGTATCTTAACTGTGACTATATGCATCACTTTCCAGTCCCAATTAAAAGTACATCTCATCAATAAACCAAAGTACAAGTTGTCCCTATCAAGACTTATAAAAGGGGCTCTATCCTCTTACTAAACCACTATTACTGTTTTTGTTTTTACTTTTCTCTGCAGAGCTCATGCTGCCTTCCCACCATCAAACTCAGCCTAATCCACTCCCTTCAGTCCTATTGCCACACACAGCCTTCGTCCCACTGTATAATATAAATATGTTCATAGCTTGTTACTAATTTGAAGTTTCTAATAAACTGATGTTTTGTCTAACCTACATTACCCCTCTTCTTTCACTCCTCTCCACACCCCATCTCCTTTTTACACCACACATATTGCAAATCTGTATATAACTGTGGAATGCAACCACTCTTTTAGTGTAGACAAAATTGCTACTGCTTCTGTATATATTTAGTTTTGTATATATTTATGCTTTTTGTATTTGTGTTTTTTCCTATTTTTGTCTGTGTAGTACTGTACACACTCAAGCGGAGACTGAAAAGGGGCAGCATTGATCACTGTGCTCTGCTGCCTAATAAATGCAATAAAGAAGAAGGAAACATGAGGAAGAAAAGGCCTCTTTCCCTTTTCTAAATATACAGATTTTGAGATTGCAGAACTATACAGCAAGTTACATTTAGTATTACAAACATGAAAATAAAAAATGCTTCCAAAGCAAATGTAAAGATTTTTTTCAGAAATACTGATATTCACATAAAATAGTCAGCAAATTATTTGGCATTTTATAGATTAGTCATAAGAAATACTGCCTTACAGTTAAGGAGGGTTGTTAGCATATATAGATTTCTAATGGACAGAGAACATGTAAAGATGGTTACCCATTTATCTGCCATTTTATAATTCATTCCCTGACAACACAGCAATGTGGATTATGAAAGTTTAATTAAATAAAGCTATGTGTATTTCCACTGGAAGGAGACACTTTATCCATTAAGTCTAGGTGATTTATATAGCTTTCCTTGATATAGCTGCCACCTTCTTCCTATGTTTTTCCAACTACACCATGCCTTTCTAACCTTATCTATAGCCCTTCACTCTTCCACCCAATCCAAAATGTAGTCATACAGTCCTAGTACATTTTCTGGAAGTATCATTTCCTCATTTCCACACACAACTTAGTCCCTTCTGTATGCCTATCACATCCTTTCTTGTCCCAGTCCACTTCCCTCATTTCGTCTTTTGATCTCTCTTATGTCTCTTTTCACTTATAACACATTTTCTTGATTCTTTATCTCCCCCAGTATGTGCATTCCCATTGCCTTCAACCATATCTTATAATCTTATTCAAATATTTTGAACTCATTTCTGGACTTTTTTCCCAAGTCCAGTGCCCCTCCTGAAGTATGGCTTATCATCTGTCATTGTACATTAAAACAATGTACTTGGCTGTCAACGTCAGAACACTGTGTTCTTAGATATTTACTGTCCCTAGCAATGCTTTAAAACAAATGCTGCACACCTGACATGCTTACTCATTTGTCAATTGTTAAATAAATTATTACGCAACTTATGATTTGTACAGTGGAATAATGACTTATCTGGATGTTTTAATGAACATCCTAGTGTACTGTGTGCATTCATTAGAATCAAAGATGAGTCATCATTCTTGTCTGCCCAGTTTAACAACTCCTGGGCTAACCCCTCCTTTTGCATTCCATCCATTACTTGTAAAATACTCAACCTCTAATCTTTCCTTCAGATCACTTTTAAATTGAATTGTGTTGCACCTGCAGGGAATCTTCCTGCCTCTGCAATGAAACCACACATTTATATTTCATGCCTAAGTATTGCATATGTGTAGTACTAATTAATAATTCTTTGAAATGGTGATTCCATAACTCTTTTTTTTTTTTCAAATATTTCCTTTCAGCTTTCAACCTCGCATTCTAACTGTCTAAAAACATCCTCACTCTTCACGTCACTCAACCATTTTCTAGCCATCCATGCCCAAGGCTACACGTGTGGTATGTGTGTGTTATTTAAGGCCATCCATGCCCAAGATATATATATATATATATATATATATATATATATATATATATATATATATATTATAGAGAGAGAGAGATATTAATATGATTCATGTTTACTCAGGACTACAAACTCTGACTCCCATTTAAGTGATGCTTTCACTTTTTCTAAATTCCTGTCCTGGGTACTGGATTTCAATTGGTGGCTTTGTCCCTACATCCCTTTACTATGTATAATCAACTCCAAAGTCACTGAAGTTTGGTAAAGGGAGAAAACATAATTGAGTTAATGTGTATTATAGATTCATAGGTTCATAGATTAGTACTAGGCTAACAGCCCTTGCAAGCCATTTTAAGCCTAGCTAATTATCCCCTGTGAGATTCAAACCCTGTACCTTGTGTTTGTAAGGCAAACACCTTAACCATTAGGTGTTTGTACATTTTGATGTAGTCCCATTCTGCATGTGGCTTGTTTGATGCTAACTGACATGTACAGTGATTTTACTACACTTAGAGCCCATCATGTCACCATCCCTAGGTACTACATGACAACAAATGATTGGCTTTGATCATGTGTTCTCTTTATTTTAGTATGCATGACTCGTTTTCCTTTCCTGATTATACCCAGATAAGTTCCTTCATCTCAGTAAATCAAATTCCATAAAATCTAACACAAATGACTTCACAGTCCCAGACATTGAGCTCCAAATCTACATAGTCAGTGGTGCAAAAGGTAGTGCACTTGCCTTTGGTGAAGAAGGCTGCAGGTTCTATTCTCACACCAGATTACTTGATTGCTGACACTGCAGTGCAGCATACTGGCTATGCTGCATTAATGAATGTGTCATCCTTCAGATAAGAGATTCTACTGAGCACCCCTCTACTTGAATTGGTGGTAGTTCAGGTGGATATAAACAATCTCACAGTACCCATTGAAAAGAGTAGGAGAAGTTCCCCATGGCCCTGGCCAAATATCCTCTTGCAGTGTAACTACAACCTTGGGTCTCCCCTGAAAAGAGGCTATCATAGTGAGACTACATGGTCAACAAAGGATAAATAAATTTAAGAGATTGTGCTTTCAGTATGGCTAGATTCTCCATAACCCTTTCTCCACCTCCTCCTTTCACATCCAACTACAACTTTCATATTTTTTATTCTGTCTGCAGAACATGTGCCTTGTGCTACTCCTCTGGCCTAGTGGTTAGGGAGATGGTTTTAACAGCCTTCCTGAAGACACTGGAGAGTATAAATGTCTCCTCTCCAACCATATCATATTGTGTGACAACTACCCCAAACATAGACTGGGAACATTACTCAAGCCCCAACACTAGCCCAAAGGTTTCGTTCCTTTCATCAAAAAAACCAAATGGGAACAAACAGTCACCCACCCCAGGAGAAAAGATACTAATATACTAGATCACAACATCATCACAAAAATGGGGACACACGGAGCCCATCCGAAAAGTATGAATCCATTGGTGAATTAATCTCAATGATCTCCACATCCCCCACATCCCCTCTACCCCCACCCCAGACCAAGACCACAGTGAAGAAAAGCAAACTTCTAAACTTCACACTTCTTAAGACTGGCCCCTGCTGGGCCCTCCGTGCAGCCAGTGGACCACACAACCCACGCTTGCTGAAACCCTTCAGGCCCTTATGGAAAGCACCTCCAGGAATGTATGGATCAAGCAATCCCTAATAAAATCCAGACCCTTTCCACCAAAGGCAGGCTACTCCATGGTGGACTTCACCAGGAGAACAAACAAACTACACAGAGAGACAGAGCAAAATCCTTAAATGGAGAACATCAATAAATCATAAAAAGAAAAACTTGAATCAAACTAGCAAAACCACGCTCACTAAAAAAAGCTAAACAACTTTGAGAGAATCATAAATGACACAAAAAGACACAAAGAAAATCATCCTGAAACTCACGGAATAGAAACCTGGGTGGAAACTCCCAGATAAATGAGCTGAAGAATCAAACCAAAAAAAAAAAACCCACACCAATTTCAGTGCAAATTTCTCCCAGGAAATAGAAGGAATATCTATCCTCCCCTCCCTAGCCTCTCCAAACATCCACCATGCCCAAGTGAGCAGAGTCTAGCCAGATGCCCAGACAGCATCTCCCTCTAGAAGCAAAACCCACACCATCAATGGGACTAACTCCATGAGTAACGTGTCCCACATAAGGCTGCTGTTTAATCCTAACCTTAAAACAGGATCGTACCCAAAAGAATGGCGTCTGACAACTTGCAGCCCTCTCCACACAGGTGGTGCTTGACAAGGACCCACAACGGCGTTGGTGGTCCTACTGAGCCTTGTCTGCCCAGCTATGGACCCTGAATATGGAGCCCCACTATAAAGACATTGGGGACGCCCATAAATTTGGGGATAAATTCACTGGCTGTCCTGCAGATCCTGCCTCTTGGATTTGATTATTTTGAAATGCTTTTGAATTTGGCTGATTCTTTGAAACAGTTTCACTGCCATTGATGAGGACTAGCAAACTTCACAGCCACTGCTAAGGCCTTTCGGGCATCACAGAAAAAGCTCACCAGCACACATGCTGCCTCCCATCAGCATTCCAGAACCCATATCCAGAGCTGGCTCACCACAAAAGCTCAAGGACCAGATGTAAACAAGCATGTCATGAACTAAGCTGTCAACTGGCAGTGTTATTACAACTCTTGTCTAGTCATGCTCTTGTTCCTGCTTTATCCTCTGAAAAGTGTCTTCTGTGTGCCCATTGCAGGCCCTGAATGGGTTGCAGGCATTTGCATTTTATGGGCTGAGAAATTGACAATTGACGAACACACTCACACACATCCAGAGAAACTGCAAATAGAATGGCCTGAAGGTGCCAGAGCAGAGGCCTTAAGTAAGCTAAAAAGTCCTTACTAGGAATGAAAAACAAGGTAACTAACCATTACAGCCCTGGTAATCCATTAAATACGGAAGAAGAAAAAAGGGAACCCCTAATTACCACATAGGTGGTAATCTCGCGGCCTCACACAGCCAAAGTGGTTAGGAAGACCTTCTAGAGTAGTTTCCCCATTGACTGAGGATTCACCAACATTCAGATCAGGTCATTCTATATTTCTGTACTCTTCACTTAATCATGCAATGGAATCCACTTATCAGACCACATTGATATGCCTTACCCCACCTGCAGCAGTTGGAAAGACCCAAAAGTTCATCACTCATCTGAAGGGCTACCCTCACCAACATCTGATGCCGACTGGAAGAAGATACCAAAATATCCGCCGCTCAAACCGTACTCCATCATCAAACATGTGTAATAATGGCTCTCAACTGAATTACCGGACATGCTCCACAGTCCAATCCAACCGAATCAAAGCCACAGAGGCCACCCTTGAAAAACAAAAACACAGATCCCAGAGGGAGATGAGGACACCTTAAACACCCATAAAAAAGGGACACTATGGAGGAGAGATCAGCCCAGCAGAGACTCCTACACTGTAGGACACATCTCAGAGAAATCTTGGCAGATCATGGGAGAGATTGTTCAAGAGAAATCATCCTACAGATCACTGCTGGATCCAGGCCTCCATGGGAGGCAGGTCTAGTATTCTGGAGTAAGGGTGGTAATACACACACTGGGTATAGGGAGATCATCTGCCCTAGGGCAGATAGCCTAGGTATCTGGCTAGCCTATGCTGAGCCCTGTGTAGTGTGTGATATTGAAATCCTAACAAGAACTACACAGCAGCATTGTTCCATGAGAAACATAACTGATTGCAGGTGCGGAATACAATCATTTTCTATTGGTATGATCCTCTGAGGCTTTCCTGATAGCTCTTAAGACACTTGCATATCTTTTCCTCACATATTAATCCATCCAGCTTTTTTTCTCTACCTTCATAAAAGGGTATTTCAAAATGGTATATTGAATCCACTATATCTCCAGAAAACTAATATACATTAATCTCTCATCATCCCCCTTTCCAAGCAAACAGTCTTAGTACTGAGTAATATTTATCTGGTACAATCTTCCTGAGAAAACCAAAACTAATTATCCTGTACCCTGTTGTCGTTTTACAAATGTAATGTATTGCATTTTATTACTCAGTCTATCACTTTTCTAGTAAATTAGATAATTTTAACAAGCCAGTACTTTTACAGTTCTATTCTCAAGTTTTAGTTAGTTAGTTAGTTAGTTACCTATTTATGGAAGACTTAAACTACAGATTCATCTGTTCAATTTTGAGCACCTCTTCTTACTCAGAGATGGGCTAATCCCCATTGTCAGTGGTCCATCTGTTAGTCAGAGCAGATTATTGGTAATGTGTTTGTGTATTCAGCCTTTCTGGCCTTGATGCACCCTGCACTCGTGGAAGTGAGTACTTCAAGGGATCTTGTTTCATCACTTCTTAGCCACACAAGACACTATGCATCACACAATATGGAGTACTTTTATCAACCTCATTTTGAAAACTGAGAAGAACTAATCATTAAAACTCTCAGCATCACACCAGTCATCCAAACATGTATTTTTCCCTCTCACAATAACTCAGCTATGTAACCCCTCCCACACTCATCAGTACAACAAAAGAATTCACTACCGTTTTTGTTAAACCTTTGACTATTTCTCTTTCTTTCATTCACTTGCATTTTTGGTCTGTCCATCTGTTTGTCTTTATCTTCCTCCTTAGCAGTCCTAGCTAAGATCCCAGCTCCCCGATGCATGTTACAGATTTACCCATTCCTGACTAGCTGAACGAAGACGTTTCAGCTGAATAATCCTTTACTTTTGATGTTATCAGTTAAGTCCTTCATTTCCTCCTCTTCGTGTCTTAATGCCCAACAAGTCATTGTTTCTAACATCTCAAATGATTTTTTCATCTCTTTCTATTTGTCTTTTCATACAAAACTGTGCTTTCTAGCTTAACTACCCTTCATTTCACCTCTTGTTTCTTTAGATTTCTGCCTGGTTTTGGTTCTCACTCAGCTGTCATGGGTCATTATCTTAAAGAAAAAACATTTCCAAACTGCAACCAGCTATGATTTCCCAACATGGCTGCTCACTTGATCTCCTATTCTATGCTCCTAGTCTAGCATATGTACAGACATACATGCACACACACCTAGTGTCACCAGAAGAAATGCTACACTTCGTTTCTTACATACCTCTTCTAATTCCCTGAGACATTTCTATGAAATTTCAACTGCATCCCTAGCAAGAAGTCTGCTCTCATGACTCATTGCATAATGTTGACCCCTTCCTTTACAGAAATACTTTATTAGAGCCTGCAGCGTTGAGTCTGTTGTTAAACCTGTCCCAAGTCTTTTATGTAGTTCAATCACACACATCTTGGCTGACTCACTTTATAAATATTATGCCTAATTAATAGCAACTCTGTAACCTTTTCCTAGCATACCTTTCTGTTTTACCTGGCCTTGTGTTGCGTCATCTGCAGTTCTCTTGCAGATTCTAAACAACCTTCCCTCATATAAGCCTCTTCCATTCTCCTAAATCTATACTGCACCTCATCTTCTCCCATCATACACAAGCAATTGATGTTTATTTTAGGATATTACTTAATGATTTACTCATGTCGCTAGAGGTTTTTCATTCCTTTTTTCATTCCTTTATGGGAATTATTCAGTCAGATGTTCAGGTTCAAATGTATTCATTTATCTGGTGCTTTTTTTCAGTTATTCCTTGGTTGTTTTGTTGTCCCTTTTATTTAGTGCGTCCATTGCTCTGCAAACACATTTGCATAAACAGATTTAATTGACATCACTGAGCATTCTCTAATGAAAATAAATCTACAATAAATCAATAAATGACCAAAGGAGCAAAGACCAAAAGCAAATCAGATGCAAAAAAAAGCTTCTCAAAAGCCTAACATTTCCTAAGAAATAATCCCTCAGATGTAATAATATTTGTAAAACATTGCTACTGTTTCAGGCAGATAAACACATAGCTGTTGTAAAGACTCTAATCACATTGCAAGAGCCTCTGCACTGTCATTTCTACTAATCCCGGGTCACATTAATCTCATGGTGATATGTGAAGAGAGAAAGCCAATGCCCTAACATAAGCTATTTTCCCATTAGCCCTGTGTCTCTTTGTACTTTGTATTCTTGTTTTTCAATACTTGCCTTTGGCATTGTTTCTTAGACATAGGATTTGAGGAAGCTGACTTTCAGCTTTCTATAATCAACCAAGTAGGTTCTGACGTCATCATTTAACCCAGCTGTACAGTACTGCTAGTGTAAACAATGAAGGAAGAACATCAAGTGCCAATCGTTTTTAAACTACTGCACGTAAAGTGAATTATTTATGCTAATGTAGACAGGCTTATATACACTGTGCATGCCACTAGTTAGGTCAAGTCTGTCTCCTTTATCAGTTGTTTCATATCAGCAATTCCATTAATTCCTTTACTTTCATTTTTTTATGTAAACGGAGAACAGTAACAAAAAAGCAAAAAAGTATCCTGCTACCCAAAGGTCCAAGTCAAGAAATTGTAAGAAATCCAAAGTGAAGACACAAGGCAGGACCACCAGGCTCTAAAAATGAAACAAATTTATTGTATATTCAACGGATAAGCGCTTTCACATGTAAAAACATGCTTCATCAGATCTCAGAAAACAGTCAAACAGCTTGATTTAAACAGATTTAAAATACTGCCAACCAATCCAGTTCACAGCAAGAAAATCAAGTTAATTAACTAACTAATTAACCCCTTCAGCAGTAAGACAAATGCTGACTAAAGACAGAATAAAATCCAAGTTAAGCAGACAATAGGCAGTTGTGTGTGTGTGTGTATATATATATATATATATATATATATATATATATATATATATATATATATATATATATTCAACAGTCACACACACACAAATCCTAACATAATTATATGAGTGTATGTGTAGCTGTACAGTACTGCTAGTGTAAACAATGAATGAAGAACATCAAGTGACAATCATTTTTAAACTACTGCAGGTAAAGTGAATTATTTATGTTAATGTAGACAGGCTTATATACACTGTGCATGCCACTAGTTAGGTCAAGTCTGTCTCCTTTATCAGTTGTTTCATATCAGCAATTCCATTAATTCCTTTACTTTCATTTTTTTATGTAAACGGAGAACAGCTGTTGCAAGAGAATGATTTTATCATAGGGTCTATATTATTTCTTCGATAGCTTAGGTTGTTGAATGTTCAATAATCGACACCTAAGCATCAAAGTTTCACAATCGCAAACGGCCATATAAGCTAATTCTTTCCTCAGGAAAGAATTCGCTTGGCCGTTATCAGGGATTTGCCCTTTCCCCAAAGTAGAGTGCTCTCAGAGTTGGTATATGTTGAAAAGTTAATTTTATTTCCGGACAGCTTAGCAAATTCTTTCCCGAGGAAAGAATTTGCATATATGGCCATTCGCAATTTTTAAACTTCGACGTTTAGGTGTCGATCATTAAGCATTCGACAACCTAAGTTGTCGAAGAAATAGTATAACAGTCGCCCTGCTAGACAGGGGTCCAGGGAAGTAAATAGTGTGGGAAGAAATAGCCAGGGAATTGTTATGGCTAGGCTTGTATAGGCCCTAGGGCCGATAGCCTAGTACCAACCTATGAACCCTTATCATAAGACTGCTCCCTTTGTTACTTAATTCAGTACTCTGCTGTCAGTCAGTCCTTAATGACAGAATGAGACTTTAGTTGTTGGGTGCAGTAATAATGAGCTATAGCTTTCAGCTTGTATTTTTTTTTATTCTTTCTTTCACTGTTCACTACTCTGTCAGAGAAGTAAGGTTTAGCAACATCCTTCATGTGTTGGAGGACCTCATCACAGGCAGCCTCGACTTGCACATCATGGTAGCCTCTACATTTAAAGTCACTTTTAAAGTTCTTAAATGATTTATACATAATGCTATCATCAGCACTTAAATGTGCATATCTATAGAACTGTCCTTTTAGCACATTAGTGTGTACATGTTTTGGATGCATGCTGTCACGATGTAAAACTTTATTCTTACTACACTCTTTCTTATATAATTTTCTAGTTTTCCCATTTTCAGTAATCATTTCATGCACACCCAGGAAATCAACAGATGTAAAAGAAGAGGTCAGAGTAAATCTCAGGAAACTAGTTGTAGAATGTAAGTTCTCAACAAATGAATGTAAAGTTTCTATAGTGCCTGACCAAATGAAAAACACATCAACAAACTGTACATTAAGAAATAAATTACCTTGATTAAATATTTAGAGGGGCTCCCAGTATGACAGCACCATATTTGCATAGCTGTTGGCGCACATGGTGTCCATCGCAACTCCAGTCTGCTAATGATAAAGCTTATCATTAAATATAAACTTTTACAATTAGTTTTCTGTATAGAGGAGATGAGAAAAAAAGAGTGCAGCAAGAATAAATTGAAAGAAAGATCTCTGATGCAAGAGGCTCTGACTTAAGAATGTGCATGACTTATTCTATGGATGTTCAAACTATCTGCAATATTATTAGGAAAAACTGATAACTACTTGTATCTGATGATAGGTATATGTCAGTATTTGGTAATGCCCCCAAGTTTTGCTATAAGAGCAATATACTTTAGAACAGTTGTTGTGTTATAAATCCACGAATAAGAAAGTTTCTGTCACTGATAAATGTGGTACATTTCCATGTAAAGTCTGCAACATGTGCAAATATATTCACATCAATTATTCCTGTGTATATCCAGTAAGTATGAAGAGTTATGTCTTTCATTTTTATCCGAATTGCAGAAGTCAAAATGTAGTATATTTATCATTCTGTGTGAAATGTGAATCCTACTATGTAGGTAAGACAAACAGATGTTTGAAAGATAGAATTAGAGAATATTTAAATGACATCTGGAAGAATGATGTCCATAATGCATTGTACAAACATGTTCTGGAGAATGACACCAGTCATATTTTTAAGTTTTTAGTTTTGGAATTACTTACACCAAGCAATAGAAAAGGTGATCTAAGGAATAAAACAGAATGTAAAGAGATGCAGTGGATTCTAGAACTGCATGCAAATAGTAGGAAGGGACTTAATGGAACTGTCCCTTTAAGACCAATTCTTGGACCATGTGACTTGATGAGGTAACTCTGTTTAAAACGGGTCTATCTCATATAAGCAAATTGCACAAATTGCGTACGCTCATAGATATCGAACATAGCGGACCTCGAACTTCCTATTGTGGCGGGCTGCGCCCCCCACACTCCCTGCTAAATATATATTCCAACTCCGAGATCATGGTACAGTGAGGAAAGAGCAAATATCCCATTCTTCACTGTACCTTGATCTCAGAAAAAGCACTTTGAGGTCCGGTACTTTTGATATTATTAGCGTTCGCAATTTGTGCGATTCGCTCATATGATATAGACCCGTTTAAAACATGGTTTGCTTGTAACAGTTTTTAGATCTGTTGAAGAGCCTGTTTAGAAAGGTGTGAAAGCACTTATCTGTGTTTTAGCCTTGCTTTTTTGCTTTTATTTTCTTTCTTTGAATAAAATCCATGATTTTATACAGCAACTGCCGTGGCTGACTGGTTGGATTTACTTTTGATTTTACCATTTCATATTTAGCATTCTTAATCTGAGTTTACAACATTTTTTTCTAAATATTTAGGAATATTGGTGATTTCTGCTTCTTCATTAACAGTGATGAAGAAAGAAAGTGGTATGATGGAAAGATACTGAAACTAAAATATAAAAGTTGATCTGGAAGAGAGAGAAAGGAGAAGAGCTAATGAAGAGAAGATGGATTAGTAGAAATAAGTGCAAGAGTTTGATTGGAAAGGAGGAGGTATAATTGAAGATGAATAAAAGAGAAAAGGGTAGAATGAAGATAATTAAGGTGGTAGCATTCATTGAGTAGTGTGAGGTCCGCATGCTTTATCAGTCAAATGGATGACACAGTGAGTAGTATTGCCACCTCACAACAAGAGGTTCTCCAGTTCATTTCTCAGCTTTCTGTGTGAAGTTTGCAAGTCTTCTCTGTGTTCATGTGGGCTTTTTTCCAGGTGCTCTGGTTTCATCCCACATTCCAAAGACAAGGTAGGCAGATTGGTGATTTCTAAATTGTCCACAAATGTGCATTCGTAAGATGGAACAAAGGCCTGAAAATCTACATCTCTTTCTGTTATTGCCTAGTACATTCTGTGGGTAGTTATGCCCATTCACAGGGTCACAATAGAAGTCATCTACTGTTTAAAGATGGATGGATGGATGGATGGATGGATGGATGGATGGATGGATGGATGGATGGATCAGCCAAGTAGCAGTGAAATGGCTCGGTAACTTTACAATTTAGACAAAAAATCAGTGAGATATTATTACAGCATTATGCAAGCCATAATTTGATACTAAGAAATACTCCATAAACTGCTTTTGTTTCACATTGTTAATGCAAAGGAAATACTTGGTTAGTCTGTCTTATTCATTGCTCTCATGTACACATTAATAGCGATAAAAATTTTGTTGCAATTTAGAAAGACTGCAGGTTGCTCAACACAAAATCTTGAGCTGTTAAACTAGTACCCAGAAAAGAGTACACTACTGTGTCACTAATGCAGAGCTGTTGTCTATGTCTTTAAAGGATGTCATCTGGTTGGTTTGTCATATCTTCCAGAGTTTTCAGCTGGATCATGACAGGTCTATGCTCCAGATTTTAACTATAAGATATTTCTCAAAATATTTATAACCTGCATGCGCCTTCATTAATGTTGGCTTTCCACATCATTCTCTTAATAATGCATCTGCAGTGTTCACTTAGGGGCACCATGATGTGATACTCAGGTCCAAAGGATAAAATTCCCCTCTGCTGCGGTGAACTGTCTAAGAAAAAGTAACAGCAAAATAACGACAGTGAATCCACCAAGGCTAGCGTCCTGTTTTCATGCAGATAGCTCTCAGAATAAGTCCAAAAAAACAAGAAACTTGCTTTAAACTTGTTTAATAAAATGGAAAATAAAAATGTGAATATATAAAGTCCCTTTTTATCAAACGATAAGCGCTTTCGAATTATTCTTCCTCAGATCGTAGTAAAACACGGGACAGTCATTCGCTTAAATGAAAAGTGGCTGTAATTGTTCATCCAATGAAATTATGATAGATGTAAAATGAACCAATCATTCCTAGAATTTTTCCATCTATTTTACACAGTTAAAGCCAATGACAATCATTTATCCTTGACACACCTCCTTTCCACTTTATGAAATCAGAATCTTATTTTAAATGTAAATTAGCTGATGGAAATAGCCAATAGGGGCTTTCAAAATACGGCAATTGCCAACCTCAATACGATTCATTCATATTTTCACACTGTTTTACTAGTTTGACTTTTACATAAGCATAATGGCATAAACATTAAGTGTGTCCTAAAGGAAGACATTGGAGGACAGGCCCAAAACACCCAATCGCATCTATCATCATATCAACTGCGAGGGGGAAATGATCATATATAAAATTAACAGATCGCTTCCCTTAAAATATAAAAATTGCCAATCACATGCGATGTAATATTTCCAGCCTAAACGGCATCATAAACTCAATATGAATGAATTTTTCAGCCTCGTTCATAGATCCCAAGTGTTGGTCTGTTTCAAATTATATTTTCATTTTATATGTAAATTAGCTGTTATAAATAGCCAATTGGGACTCTCAAAATGCAGCAATAGCCAATCATAAAGAGAACCAGTCATAAATCCATGTTGCTTCTCTGAGTGTACTAAAACGTAAGCATTAAAGAGGCATGGAAAAGCAAGACCAAAATCTCCAATCACATTTTTCCTCCTGTCTTTTATAATAGTAAATTATAAGATTAAATAAGATAATTATTTATATTATTATTATAAGATAATATTAAATAAATAAGATTCGAGAAAAGGAGACATTGAAAATGCAATTGAAATAAGAGAAACCAAATGGATAATTAACTTAAGAGCTGATCAATATCCAGGATTAAACAGCATTATTCCTTTGAAACCAGTCCTGAAAAGGAGAAGATTGACCATACAATAATAGTAAGAAAATATGATATGAGCATTTTGAAAGTATGTGGCTTGAAATGGACCAGCATATGGAGCTATGAATGAGGCTGAAAGATCTGCTTATGTCAATTACATTACACCGCACGGTCTGGTTACACCAAATCATGCGTGATTGGTGATCTTTACATTTCAAAAGATTTGATTGGTTATCTTTATCCTATAAATTTACTCTTATAAAAGACACGAGGAAAAATGTGATTCGAGATTTTGGTCTTGCTTTTCCACGCCTCTTTAATGCTTATGTTTAAGTACACTCAGTGAAGCAACATGGATTTATGACTGGTTCTCTTTATGATTGTCTATTGCTGCATTTTGAGAGTCTCAATTGGCTATTTATAACAGCTAATTTACATATAAAATGAAAATATAATTTGAAACAGACCAACACTTGGGATCTATGAACGAGGCTAAAGAATTCATTCATATTGAGTTTATGATGCCGTTTAGGCTAGAAATATTACATCGCATGTGATCGGCAATTTTTATATTTTAAGAGAAGCGATCTGTTAGTTTTATATATGATCATTTCCCTCTCACAGTTGATATGAAGATAGATGTGATTGGGTGTTTTGGGCCTGTCCTCCGATGTCTTCCTTTAGGACACACTTAATATTTATGCCATTATGCTTATGTAAAAGTCAAACTAGTAAAACAGCGTGAAAATATGAATGAATCGTATTGAGGTTGGCAATTGCCGTATTTTGAAAGCCCCTATTGGCTATTTCCATCAGCTAATTTACATTTAAAATAAGATTCTGATTTCAAAGTGGAAAGGAGGTGTGTCAAGGATAAATGATTGTTATTGGCTTTGACTGTGTAAAATAGATGGAAAAATTCTAGGAATGATTGGTCCATTTTACATCTATCATAATTTCATTGGATGAACAATTACAGCCACTTTTCATTTAAGCGAATGACTGTCACGTGTTTTACTACGATCTGAGGAAGAATAATTTGAAAGCGCTTATCGTTTGATAAAAAGGGACTTTATATATTCACATTTTATTTTTATTTTTATTTTCATTCTCTGTTTTATTAAACAAGTTTAAAGCAAGTTTCTTGTTTTTTTTACTTATTCTGAGAGCTATCTGCATCAAAACAGGATGCTAGCCTTGGTGGATTAACTGTCGTTGTTTTGATGATATGATACTCAGTTCCTGAGAAAATTTAAGATCTACCAACTCTTCCCAAATTCCACTAAACAGATGAAACTACTGCAGCATGCAAGTATTCTGGTGTTACTACATTCACTGCTGTACTTATAGTGTGCTACAAGTCTATGCCTGACAGATTAACAGTATCACATACCAGTAAAGTGGTTTCAGGCTTACCCTATAACTGCATTTTGTTTCATATAATTCTTGTTCATTTACTGTACTAGACTATGACTGAAAAAAGGCCTAGAGGTACCTAGCTCAAGTAAATGGATGGATGGATGGATGGATGGATGGATCAGCAAAGTAGCAGCGAAATGGCTCGGCAACTTTATAATTTAGACAGAAAATCAGTGCAATATTATTACAGCATTATGCAAGCCATAATTTGATACTAAGAAATACTCCATAAACTGCTTTTGTTTCACATTGTTAATGCAAAGGAAATACTTGGTTAGTCTGTCTTTTTCATTGCTCTCATGTACACATTAATAGTGATAAAAATTTTACTGAAATTTATAAAGACTGCAGGTTGCTCAACACAAAATCTTGAGCTGTTGAACTAATACCCAGAAAAGAGTACACTACTGTGTCACCAATGTGGAGCTGTTGTCTATGTCTTTAAAGGATGTCATCAGGTTGGTTTGTCATATCTTCCAGAGTTTTCAGCTGGCTCATGACAGGTCTATGCTCCAGATTCTAACTATAAGATATTTCTCAAAATATTTATAACCTGCATGCGCCTTCATTAATGTTGGCTTTCCACATTATTCTTTTAAAAATGCATCTGCAGTGTTCACTTAGGGGCACCATGATATGATACTCAAGTCCAAAGGATAAAATTCCCCTCTCCTGCGGTGAACTGTCTAAGAAAAAGTAACAGCAAAATAACGACAGTGAATCCACCAAGGCTAGCGTCCTGTTTTGATGCAGATAGCTCTCAGAATAAGTCCAAAAAAAACAAGAAACTTGCTTTAAACTTGTTTAATAAAATGGAAAATAAAAATAAAAATGTGAATATATAAAGTCCCTTTTTATCAAACCATAAGCGCTTTCGAATTATTCTTCCTCAGATTGTAGTAAAACACGGGACAGTCATTCGCTTAAATGAAAAGTGGCTGTAATTGTTCATCCAATGAAATTATGATAGATGTAAAATGGACCAATCATTCCTAGAATTTTTCCATCTGTTTTACACAGTCAAAGCCAATGACAATCATTTATCCTTGACACACCTCCTTTCCACTTTATGAAATCAGAATCTTATTTTAAATGTAAATTAGCTGATGGAAATAGCCAATAGGGGCTTTCAAAATACGGCAATTGCCAACCTCAATACGATTCATTCATATTTTCACGCTGTTTTACTAATTTGACTTTTACATAAGCATAATGGCATAAACATTGTGTGTCCTAAAGGAAGACATCAGAGGACAGGCCCAAAACACCCAATCGCATCTATCTTCATATCAACTGCGAGGGGGAAATGATCATATATAAAACTAACAGATCGCTTCCCTTAAAATATAAAAATTGACGATCACATGCGATGTAATATTTCCAGCTTAAACGGCATCATAAACTCAATATGAACGAATTTTTCAGCCTCATTCATAGATCCCAAGTGGTGGTCTGTTTCAAATTATATTTTCATTTTATATGTAAATTAGCTGTTATAAATAGCCAATTGGGACTCTCAAAATGCAGCAATAGCTAATCATAAAGAGAACCAGTCATAAATCCATGTTGCTTTTCTGAGTGTACTAAAATGTAAGCATTAAAGAGGCGTGGAAAAGCAAGACCAAAATCTCCAATCACATTTTTCCTCGTGTCTTTTATAAGAGTAAATTTATAGGATAAAGATAACTAATCAAATCTTTTGAAATGTAAAGCTCACCAATCACGCATGATTTGGTGTACCAGACCGTGCGGCGTAATGTAATCAACATAAGCAGATCTTTCAGCCTCATTCATAGCTCCATATGCTGGTCCATTTCAAGCCACATACTTTCAAAATGCTCATATCATATTTTCTTACTATTATTTTATGGTCGATCTTCTCCTTTTCAGGACTGGTTTCAAAGGAACAATGCTGTTTAATCATGGATATTGATCAGCTCTTAAGTTAATTATCCATTTGGTTTCTCTTATTTCAGTTGCATTTTCAATGTCTCCTTTTCTCGAATCAGCATATCTGGTCTCAATAACTTTAAATAGAAATGAGTGACCTCTATTCATATTCACATTTTATTTTTTATTGTTATTCTGTTTTATTAAACAAGTTTAAAGCAAGTTTCTTGTTTTTCTGGACTTATTCTGAGAGGTATCTGCATCAAAACAGGACGCTTGCCTTGGTGGATTCACTGTCATTGTTTTGATGATATGATACTCAGTTCCTGAGAAAATTTAAGATCTACCAACTCTTCCCAAATTCCACTAAACAGATGAAACTACTGCAGCATGCAAGTATTCTGGTGTTACTACATTCACTGCTGTACTTATAGTGTACTACAAGTCTATGCCTGACAGATTAACAGTATCACATACCAGTAAAGTGGTTTCGGGCTTACCCTATAACTGCATTTTGTTTCATATAATTCTTGTTCATTTACTGTACTAGACTATGACTGAAAAAAGGCCATCTGCATCAAAACAGGATGCTAGCCTTGGTGGATTCACTGTTGTTTTGATGATATGATACTCAGTTCCTGAGAAAATTTAAGATCTACCAACCAGACTATGACTGAAAAAAGGCCTAGAGGTACCTAGCACAAGTGCCTTGGAAAATAAATAAATAAGTGATTGGCTAGTTAAATAATATAATAAAAACATTTATTAAAATATCTTTACTTAGTTATGGACATGTGCTATATGTTAGTGTATGTTTATTTATTTGGTTATGTACTCTATTGCTGATTTACTTATGTCCAAAGAGGTAAGTCAGATAGGTTTTAGAAAAGATGAGCTAATGACTGAGGAGAAGTTACAGGACACAGCTGTTGAAATACAGATAAAGATGGCATTAAAAGCTTGCAGTAGCTCTGGTACTATGCATCCCACTTGGGCCATGTCACGTTCTGTAGACATGCACTTACTTCTTCTGTGAGGTGCATATCAGTGATGCTTCAAAATATTTTATTTTTTATTTATTTTTTATTTTATTTTACATTTGTTAATCGGGAAAGTCCGACTGGACACATATCCATTTTCAGCGAAGGCCCGGGGAGAAAAGTCCAATAGCATGTCATAAAGAAATTACACAAGAATATCATACAGATATATAGGTTCCATAGAAACATAAGTTATGTATAGATTAACAATTCCTTTAGTAAAGTCAGCATACAGCATTTTAGTAGGAGGGTTTACATAGAATATAAAATATAAACACAAGAAAATTTTTTTTTTTTTGTCTTTCTAAATTATGAGTACTCTCAATATTTTGTTACAGAAATAACCAGTGATTATTAAGCTTTTACAGTGAAAGGAATTAGTGGACCTTTAGTAGAATCCTTGAACATGGTATTGGTGCAAATTAACCTGGGGAGTAGCTGAACAAAGCCAATTGTTTGAGAAGTGGGTTCTCAGGAGTTTCTTAAATTGAATAGTGGAGGTTATTTGGCTAGGTAGTGAGTTCCAGATTTTGGCAATAGTGCAGGCAAAGAGAGATTTGCCAGCATCATTTTTGTGTCTGATAATGCTTATTAGGTTCTAAGAACTAGATTGTAAGGCTCTGGTAGGGATGTGGGGGTTAATTATATTTTGAAGTGCAGGGTTTTTTTCTGGAAGGCAGAAGAGATTATGCGCTATTTTGAGTTGATTAAACAGAAGTAGTTGAGATAGCTTGAGCCACTTGAGTTGGTTAAGGGTGAGACAGTGGTGGGATTTGTATGAGGTTTCAGTAGCAAGCTTGGCTATTTTGTTATAACAAGATTCCATTTTGTTCAGATCACTCTGGCGAAGATTAGTAAGGATGGGAGAGGCATAGAGAAGGATGGATAAGAGATGAGTTCTTGCAATACTAGCTTTGGTTTGTTTAGTTATAAAGTGTTTGTTCCTATAGAGAAGTCCTAGTTTTTATTAACTTTCTTAATGGCTTGTGCTATATGGATGTCAAATTTGAGGTTATTGTCTATTTCTACACCTAAGAGTTCAGTGTGAGCAGTTGGAGTGATTTGAATGTTATATTTGGAGTGAATGGTAAAAGTGTTGTTGAGGGGGGAGCGTGACCTGGGCCGAAAATAATTAATTTAGTTTTAAGTTTGATGTTTGTGAACCATGTTTCAGCTAGAGTAAAAGTGTTTTGGGTGAGGATTTGCAGTTCCTTTAAGGTGGGGGCAGCACTTATAAGGGTGGTGTCATCTGCGTATTGTACTACTGATGCTGTGAGTGAGGAGGAATTGATTTGGTTGGTGAATAGTGAGAACAATAGTGGGCCAAGGTTGGATACTTGAGGGACACCTATGGATACTGGTAGCAGGGGGGGGGGGACAGCTGGTCATGCCATAGGACTGCTTGCTGTCAACCAGATAAGTAGCTAGTAAACCATGATATAGTGGAGGGGCTGAGGCTCAGGGTAGATAAAGTTTGGAGAAGAATGTTATGGTCTACGATGTCAAAGGCTTTAGATAAGTCTAAGAAAATGAAAGATACAAATAGTCCCTTGTTTCTATTGTGGTTAACTATATCTGTAATGATAGTAATGCTGTGGTGGTGCTGTGGGATGGTCTAAAGCCATGCTGAGTTTTGGAGATTAATTTGTTTTGTAAGAGGTACCAAAGTAGTTGGGAATGTACAACTCTCTCTAATATCTAGGATAGAGGTGAGAGTATTGTGATTGGGTGGTAGTTGGTGAGTTCTAAGGTGTTGCCCCCTTTGTGCAGTGGAATAATGTGTGATGTTTTCCACAGGGTGGGGACTTTGAATTCTGCAAGTGACCTGTTTATGAGGATGGACATGGGATAGGCTATGGCGTCTGCTGCTATCTGAAGGAATTTGGCTGGTAGGGTTGTCAGCAGCTAATGTGGTTGGTTTGAGTTTCTTAAGGAGCTTTGAAATAATTTAAGTGGGTACAGGGTGTAGTTTAAAGTTGGTGGTATTGTTTTGAGTAGTAGGGTGTGTTTTGCTAGCACCTGGTACAAGGCTGCTAGTGGTATTGAGGGCATTGGTAAGGGTTTGGACTGTTTTGGTACAGAACTTGTTAAATTGTTTGGGAATGTTGTCATGGTTGTTTGGTAGTACTGGGGTTGGGATGGTGGCTTTACCTGGGTGGATTATGCCATTTATTGTAGCCCAAAATTTCTTAGGGTTGTTGGCATATTTTTCCTGCATGTTTTTGTAGTAGTTACTTTTGTCTAGTTGGCTTTGTTTCGAAGTTCTTGGTAGGTTTGCCTCAGATTACTGGTTTTGTTCTTTTGATATTGACTCCAGGAAAGATCCCTCTCTTTCACTGTAGTCTTAGCATCTTTAGTTAGCCATGGAGCATAGATAGCTTTTAGTCTTATAGTTCTGGAGGGGGCATGATAGTTTAGGATTTGCAGGAAAGTGGAGTTAAAGTACTGTATGGCATCATCTAGAGATAATAGTTTTAGGGGTGTCCAATTACAGCTTTGCAGTGACTTGATGAAGTCAGTTGTTTTAAAGGTCTTTTTGTTACGTATTACTCTGAGGTTGGGTTGGTTTATGTAATGGGGTCTGTTCTGAATTAGGTAATTTGGTTGATGATCACTTAGACTGTCAGGTAGACAGCCAGGGTGCCATGCTAGAGTGGGGTCAGATAACAGAATCCAGTCTAGGATGGATTCGCGTTTTGAGGTTTTGTCTGTTCTGGTTGCAGTGGATATAATTTGGGTAAATCTATGGAGGTTAATGTGGGTAGTTGGAGTGTGGCTAGAGCAGTTCAGCCAGTCAATATTAAAGTCACCTAATAATACAGTTTCTTGTGGCATGGAGTTTGTGATCCTGTTTAGCAGGTTTTCCATTATAGTAGTGTTATTGCCTGGTGGAATGTAACCACCTGCAATAATGATATGTTTGAGTTTAGTTTTAATTTGGCAAGGATTAGTTCATCTTTGATTTCTTGGGTGTTATAATCAATTTGTTCAATGGTGAGATGATTTTGGAACAATATCACTACGCCACCTCCCTTTTTCTCTACTCTGTCTCTGCATATTATGTTATAGCCAGGGACTATATTCTCATTATTGTGTTGTTCTGGTTTAAGCCATGTTTCAGTTAGCACTGTTATTTCTGGTTTATATACAGCTAGAAGGGCATGAAGGTCCTGGATTTTGTTAAGTATACTTCTTGCATTTATGTTAATGAAGAGGAGGGAGGAGGTAGGTCTATAGTATAGGGGGTTTGGCTGATTAGAGTCTGTGTAGGGTGTTGTGGTGGGCCCTGGATTAGGATGAATGTCACCACAGCGAATGAGTTTGTGGAGTAGGTGAAGATACAGTTTAGTTAGTTTGTGTAGTAATTTAGTATGTCTTAATGAGGAGTGAGGGTTAGTTTTGACTGACAGTTTGTAGTGGGAGTAAGAGACTGATCTAGAGGATGTGAGGTCTAGTGGTGTGATAGGGAAGTTACAAAGTTTCAGGGGAGTGGATATAGGTTTGGTTTGCCATTGTGGGGGGGGTACTGATATGTAGTTAAGTGTGGTAAGAGGAGAGTTAGGAGAGCAGGAGAAAGATGATGACAGTACATAGGTAGAGTAGTGCTTTTATTAAGTGGGACTGTTGTTTATAGTTCACCATATCTGGTGAAGAGTGTTTAAGGGTAGTAACTTAAAGTAAGTGGGTTTGATATACTAATAATGAGTGATAGTAAGAGTGTGGTGAAGGGTATTGGTTTGTAAGTAATCTGTGTGGTGTGAAACTCTAATTGGGTGGGAGGGAACTGATAGAGGGTGTGGTGTATAACTATAAATGTAATTGATATAGGGGTGGGTGAGAATGGGGTAGGGTAGAGAAGCGGAGTGAGCATAGCGAATGGAGCAGGGCAGCGCCAGTAGTCCAAGACACTTGAGAGTTTGGGAGACTATCAGTGTTATGTGAAAGAGAGTCTATTACTGCAATATGTATCCTATATGGGTGGAATGTAGGTATGTGGCAGTTAAGTAACCTTAGACTAAATAAAAAAAAATAGTCAGTATATCAGAGATGTGTTGTGTAATTCAGGGAGCTAGATTGTGGGCAGGATGGGTAGGAAAAGGCAAATGTGCACTCTAGATTATAGAGGAAAAGGAGTGCAGTATAACTGAGAAGGTAAAAGATATGTGGGGGGGGTGTGATGCCTGCCGCTAATCTTTGATGCAGCGTTTGACCACACTAAAGTCAGTCAGCTGTCCTTAAGGGAGTACACTTTGTAAAGTATACTAAACCAAGAAAGTTAACATATATTCACTACTTTCAGGCTATGGTTTTCTCAAACTTCTTTGCTAGGTCCACAGTATTTTTTGGGCGATTCTTCTTAACTGATGTAGGTATTTGATGGGAGGGGGACCTCTTAAATAATGGCTATGAATAGTATTCACTACTTTCAGGCTATGCGTCTCGCAAACTTCTTCATTGGGTCCTCAGTATTTTCTGGGCAATTCATCTTAACTGATGTAGGTATTTGATGGGTGGGACCCTTAAATAATGGCTATGAATGGGATTCACTACTGTCAGGCTATGATTCTCTCAAACGTCTTTGCTGGGTCCACAGTATTTTCTGGGCAATTCTTCTTAACTGATGTAGGTAATTTGATGTGAGGGGGGGGGGTTAAATAATGGCTACGAATTGTATTCACTGCTTTCAGGCTATGGTTCTCTCAAACTTCTTTGTTGGGTCCACAGTATTTTCTGGGCAATTCTTCTTAACTGATGTAGGTATTTGATGGGAGGGGGAACCCTTAAATAATGGCTACGAATGGTATTCACTACTTTCAGGCTATGGTTCTCTCAAACTTCTATGCTGATATACATCAGCCCATCCATGTTAATGCATTTACACCAATATTTTACAATTTAATATCTGAAAACAAAGCAAACACTTTGTACAGGCTGTATTTTACATGGGAAATTCTAAGCCAACACCATGGTATACAGGGATAAAGCAGTAACTATGCCCAAAGTAACCTGGATTTGAATATCAGCTTTGGTATCTGAGGCGATCATGGGGTAAGACAGCTGTACCCATCCTGGAGAAAGGAGGGCGGGAACATTTGAACACAGCACACTAAAGTGGCTGATTTTCCTGATGGTGACAGAGACAACAGTGAAGGTACTTCTGAAGGTGGGTGGGATACCTGCTGGTGCCAGCTCTTTGTGGAAGTGAGAGATGGATCAGATCGGACACCCATAGCATGTTCCACTCTCGGGGATGTACTGAGTTTATGTATAGGGGTGAGAAAAAGTAGTAAAACACTTCACAGCAATGTGATTGTGTACCAGCATCCTTGATCACCACACTGGCCTCAGATGTGGGTCAGGTATAGTATGAGTGAGGCTAAGGCATATCTCTCAACCTTCCATCTGCAAAATGTGGAACACTACCTCTCATAATTTGGAATAAATAGGGTCAGATGTGTAACACCTAATAACAGCTTTCTAACAGCTTAACTAGGAGGTAAATAGTTTGGTTAAAATGTGTTGTCTTAGACTTATAAAAAGTTCTGATGAATTAATATGATTTAGTTTAATTTACCACAAATATCAGTTAAAAAAATCTTAAAATTGAATGCATGGCAGAACCTTTCAATGTAAAGCTGTGAGGAACTCAGACTTTTTAATACTCAAAATGAGGAACATTTGTCATAATGAGGTTCATGGGTTAGTACTAGGCTAACTGCCCTTGTGAGCCATTTTACACCTGGCCAATTATCCCCTGTGAGATTCAAACCCTGTACCTTGTGTTTATAAGGCAAACACCTTATTCATTAGGCCATCCTCCCAATACAGTTCAAAGGTATGGGCTTAGGTCACTCCAGCAGTCCTGGTGAATGAAGACGAGTAATCAGTGGCAGCTGATAGTCAGCTCTGCTCTTTATGAACCAAAAAGTGGGTCTGAAAAAATCTGCACAGTCAATTCTGCTCTTATTTCTTTCTCCTGGATATCTGATCACATTACTTGTTTGGCCAGTCAGTTACACAAGTAATTATGAAAATAATAATATTTAATATGCACATTTGCATAACAATCGGACAATTCTAGCTATCTCTGCATATGTATAATATAGGTCTCAGGTAACAGTAAGAATTTTGTTTTGTGTCATATGTGCTTTGACACTGTGATGTACTGATAAACAGCATCAGCTTCAAGTTATGAATGCAATTATCAGCATATAGTACATATTCATATCTCATGTCTAAGCACAAACAAATTGCATTCTGTGCATCTCTACATCTTGTTAGGGCCACATCACAGTGCCTAACTATTTAATGACTCTTCCTGTCACTGTCAGTGCCTCCTAATGCATAATGATATGTCCATTTTAATCCAGTTATAGCAGTGTTTTATAAGTTAATGGTATTGTAATAAACAATTCTCATGCAGGCCCTCCTGTACACAGATCAATTTAACCTTTTTCTTACTCTCAGCTGATCATCACATTATTGACTTACCCATTTGCTCTTAAAAGGAATGTATGGCAATCATACCTTTATAAACACTGAATTTGATCTATTGCACTGACTGTAGACATTTAACTGCTCTTTTTTCTACCTTTAACTCACAACAAATGAAGTCAGCACACAATGATTAGTTGCTGTTTATTATTGCAATATTATTGCAACTCCCCACCACTATCTAGAAATGTCATAGCCAAGTAAGAAACCTGGAGAACTGTCCGACATCTAGTGCCATAATGTTTCCTTCCTATAAATGATTACAGCCAATCTCAGTGATGCACATTGTTCTATAATAGTAAGGGCCATCTGGGAGTCCTTTCACTATTCAACTGGGTGTACATAAGAGGCAAGTTTATGGACTAATGTACCTCATCTTGACAATATAAAGGACTATGCCAATATATCAATCATCTTCCCACTGTGGCATCATAGGAAACATCACCTAATAGACTTATGGACTGATTGTTGTACTAGCTGACACACATCTTCTACATTAGTACATATATGTTAGCATGTCAGCCTACCCAACTCCTCGACTGTGTGTTTTACTATCTGAGAAAGCGAGTGGTATATGTAGAATATGTGTATGAAACTGCTGAAACTTGTTTCAGACTGGGAAAGCTGCAGCATGCTATTTAGTCAATTATAAAAACACACAGCAGTCTTTGCCTAGCTACATGAGTTGTTAGGAAGATGTAGGTTGCATAGCCAGTTTTTACTACAGTAGTATTAATAGAATGTTATAAGGAATAGGGGTCTAGAAAGATGTATTTAGTGTAGTGTATTCATAATTTTTACAATTCTTGATTTTCACTCTTTATTATCCAGAATGCGTACAGTGAAAAAGTACAGCCTTGAAATCTGTGAATCTGGTTCTGCAGTAGTCAAGTTAACACATCACAATTGCACATTTCTGGCTGCCCAGCTGCAATGGAAGGATTCTTCAATCTTGACATCTAACCTTACATGAGTTCCTCATAAGCCATAGGTCAGCAGGCATTTTTTCCATACATTCTGCTTCTAAGTATGTCTCCTTCTCATGCTGCAGGTGATTGGTCATGAAATAAGAAATTAGCTGCATGTGACCAATATGTCCACATTCAGATATTACAGTGAGCTTTGAAAAAAGGCCAGTCATGTTATCATGGAGAAGAGGGATGTCAGGAGTCATACCTCCATCCCTCATTGCTCATTGCAGTGGGAGAAGTACATCATAATGCAGATCTCTTCAAATCACCCTCTTAACTCAGGAAGTGGCCATTTGGAAGCCACAGGTTATAGCTTCTTGATGTCTTACTTGCATGATGGGGTCTTCAGTGGATATATGAGTGGCCATAAATGCAAATGTACTTGGTTTCTGCATTCATATCCATAGGTATTTCAAAATGTGAGAAAACTGTAATAATCTTAGAAATGTTACAGTCCTTTCAAGGAAAAGTTCGTAACAGACTGTAATATAGCAGTATTAAATCTAGATAAAAGTAAAAAGTAGCACTGTCCTTCTCTTTTTAGCAAATGTGCAATATGTGCAAGATATTGTATAACTGTGTATATGCCTCAATGGAAATGCATTACATCTAAGAGTAAATCTAATCTCTGCTTCTTTACTGTTTGCACTATTATAGAGTTCATTGCTTGGAAGTTGTTAAGCTAGGTCACATAATGATGTCTTTATCTGGCCTCTAGCTTGTTAAATATTGCCCTTCCCCTTTGCACTTACAGTTGTAAAAACAAAAAGGGCATATTTTAAATTCTAACTAAAATCACATGAAGCTCTGTTTGACACATTATAGACAGAGGTATATGTTCTTAATGTAAACAGTACTACTTACAGAATTACAGAAGTTGCAGTAGTTACTGCTGGATGGCACAAATGGAGCCAGAGCAAAATTATACAGCCTACTAGGACTTGGAAAAATGAATTTTGGACTTGGCAGAAACAGTAAGGGTACTTTTGCCAATAGAAGATGGTTTCTAGTTCTGTTTTCAATTTCTTATACAAATCTTATGTTCCTTTTTATTTGGAAGAAAAATTATTTAACTTAAAATAAATAACTATGTTATTCACCATTATTCACCTCTAAATGACTGGAGTTGATTGTTTTTATTTAATAAAGGGTTTGTGCATTTCATATTTACCTACAACTGTGTGGCATCCACTTACTGAGAAGGTCCACTGCTCAAAACTAATTGCTATGATTTGAATATTTAATGACTGACTTATTTTAAGAGGAAATAGTAAAGTGCATTTTTGTTTTGTTAGTTTTGATTAACTACTGTCTGTGTATCTTAAAGCTTGGGAAAGAAGGAGCTGGTTATAGACTGTCATGATTTACTCCCATGTTTGAGAAATATTTTATGGATGTTGGACAGAATAGTTCTGCACTGAAAGTAATTGGACATTGTATGAGGTAGGTGTAATTCTTGAAAACCAGTGATTATAATTCTGATCTGTATTTGTAAAGCAGTGGCGGATTTAGGCATGAGCACAGGGGCATGTGCCACCCCCTTTTTTTAACTGTTCTCTAAGTTAAAAAAAAAGAAATGCACTGCACTATGCTTTTAACATTGGAAAATGTACTGCCAAAATGGAACATTTCTGTTTTAACTTAACAACATTTTTTTACATGAAAGATGCATTGGAGATGCAATTGGAGGTTGCAGTCAGGTGATCTGTAAAATGATCCATCTGATGTTGTAAATCTTCATTCATTCCTTACTGATAGGACTTTGGTTCTGTCCTCAGAACCAACCTGGCCAATACACAAGCTCGCACTAGCCAAAAACTCTCGAGCTAAGTCCTATCCACAGTGCCCCTCTTCTCTTCAGATCTCGTTTGTTGCGTACTTTTTAAGACATGCCAAGCCAGCTCTCTCAGCTAAGTGACATATATTTTTGTATATTTTTCTAGTTATAATCTTGGTTTTTCTTTCAAAATAGTTTCTTATAATCTATTACTCTTAAGACCACTTTTCCTACCCTTTCTGTGGTAAACTTTGTACCTTTGTTGGTACGGCCCTATCTTACCCCTGTGGTAGCTTCTCATACCATCATTGGTATTCCCTTCTACTTTCCACTCTTTAAAAAAAAAAAAACTTTGTTTATACAGTTTTTGGATTTATATATTCACTGCTTTTTTATACTAATTGTCTGTACTAATTTTACTGGTTTCTTCTCTGCTGTGCCTAGTATTTGTTGGTTTCAACATGGCACACAAAAGAGGGATGATTGGCTTAAATCAGTGTGATAAGTGTGGGTGAAAGATGCTTAACTCAGACGGGCATCTTTTGTGTATTTACTGTCTTGGAGTTCCTCATCTCCAGTTACAACCCCCTTGAGAGATATGTAAAAATATTAGTTCTCGCACTCTTGTAGAGGACAAGAACAAACTAATTCTAAAGGGTCTATTAAAAAACCCTTTTTTGTGGCCCTTTCTGAGGCAGAGGTCTCACCATCTCCCAGGAAAGATAGAAAATAAAGAAGCCAATTGGTTCTGGCTTCCCCGAGCTCCACAGAACTGAAAAGCTAACAGACTGCCTTTTCCAAGGTTCCCAAAATGTCTGCTCTGTCTGCTTCAGCCTCTGCACCATCAGCTACCTCTATGGCTCCAAAGCTACTGTTGGTTAAGACTACTGAGACAAGCATTCTTATACCTGCTTTGGTAGCAGTGGTATCCTTGGTACCAGACACTTCCTTGACACTGACTGTGACTTCAATTATGGCTCCTTCCTCAGTGCCAAAATCTGAAATCTTGCTAGAACCAGGTATTCTCCTACTATAGAACCTTTTTTGGGACAACAGTATAGCCCTTTTCTTAAAAGACCAGACTCTCCCTCAGGAATGTCAACAATGCCGCAGAAATATCTCACTAAAAGAATCACATGCCTAAAGCAGATGCCCTATGCTGACCACCTTAAAAAACTCCAGCTATACTCTGTTGCATATCATCTACTTAGAGGCAATCTCTGCTTAACATACAAGGCTATGTCAAACCCAGAGCTGTTGGACATGCTACACAAAGAAATCCCAATCCCTCAGAGCCACATGCTCCAGGGATCTAAACCTTGTCATCACAATAAACAAAACATGCTGGAGGGATAGGTTCCTGACCCAGAGACTCCCCGGACTCTGGAATAGACTCCCCATACATGTCAAGCAGAGCACCTCCTTGGCCCTCTTCAAAAGTAACCTTGACAATTTGATGGGAGAAAGGAAATTCACCCCGGGGATCATGTCAGTCGCCCTGCTAGACAGGGGTCCATGGAAGTAAATAGTGTGGGAAGAAATAGCAAGGGAATTGTTATGGCTAGGCTTGTATAGGCCCTAGGGCCAATAGCCTAGTACCAACCTATGAACCTATAAGGTCCACCAGGAGTCTTTCTGAAATTGATGTAGTGTGGCTTATTGATCAGCTCTTGGCAGCTAGAGGAATTCTGACCCCCTACCAAAACTTCCCTCCCTTCTGGAGCTGAAGTTTGTTCTGCATTGACCCCAACATATCCTCCTTCAGCCTCTTCGCAGACCTTGGAGCCCTTCATACCAATGCCTGCCCCAGTGCCTACACCTGCAGTTCCAGTGACAATTACATCTATGGCCCATGCTGACCCACCCTCAGGACTGTGACTGGTCTGTCGGCACCATGACCCTTAGTTCTACACCAATTTTTTCTATGGCATCATCTATGGCTCTGGTTGCCCAGGTGGTTTCTGGTCCTCCCGGGGCTCCTGTCCTGAAGATAGATTCATTGGGACAGGATGTGACTCTGGTTCTGAGGTTGTCCCTCTTCGCTCTGGGTTCCCATTCATCTTCTGGTGGCCTGCTTTCCCGGTGATGGAGAGGGCTCTTGCTTCTACAAGCTTGCAGTTGGCACCTCCTACATCGGAAGCTAATCTTTCACTTTCTTCTAGCATGCAGTTGCCACAGCCTACTACACAGGGACTCCAAGCACAGGAGTGGCAAGAAACCCTGCTCCAGGAAACTCACTCTTCAGTGTCCTCTTTGGAAGATCCCACCAAGAAGCCACCCAGAAAGAGAATGTGTAAGAGAAAGCATGTAGATTCCCCAGAGGAATCAGTCACTGAAAATATGGATTTTGATGAGGGAGAAGGGTCTCCACATTCACCCTGATGATGTCTCATTCAGAGACGTACTTGAGATCCTAAAACAAAGGGGTGACTGGCAGATCATCAACCTTTCTACTGAGGAGTCTGTATTCTTGTGTGCTTTCCGTACTCAGCTTTCTACTTCCTGGGTGACCCCCCCCCCCCCTGTAGATGAGTTGATTAAACTCATTGTGCAGCGGGATTGGAGGGCTCCTGACAACATTGAGCTGATTCCCATGGAGGCCTGACAAAATTCTTTCTCCCTAGAAGACCATCCACACTAGTCCAGAGGTTTGGCAGTAGACTCCATGGTTATGGTGGTGGCCACTAAAAAAGAACTGGTGGAAGAAAGTTCCACTATCCATCCTCCAAACAGGGAGTCTTGGATGATAGACAGACTAAGGAAGTGGACATACACTTCAGTGACCTTCGCTATATGGTCTCTGAACTACATGGCACATTTTACACATCTCCAGAGGGACCTGATCAAAGAACTTTCAGGTACTTTGGCTGGGGTACTACCTGATGAGATGCGAGACAAGGTTGCCTGTCAGCTGGCCACCCTAGAGTCCATCTCCAACTCCTCCATGCGGTTGATAGCACACACAACCAAAGGAGAAGCCAGAGCTGCCGCTTCATGCATTGTCATGAAACGTCATGTCTGGCTGTGACTATGTGACTTTGCGGACCCCTTCAAGTCCTCATTCATCAGGACAAATTCTCCTTATTTAGCCTAAAGGTTAAGGACATATTAGCCAGGTGTGAGAAAGATGGAAAGACCCTATCTGCTGTGGGCATACATTTTTCAACCCCTCAGCGATCCTACTCCAGGAATCAAAGGGGTGGAAAATGTGATTCAAGAAATCCCAAGGACCTTTCCATGACACACATGGTGAGCAATCCCCCTGGGGCAGAGGGGGGATCTCCTCTAGGAGAGGGGTTCCACAAAACCAGCACTCCAGAGATTCCTTCTCTGGTCAGCCCTACCATTGCTCCTGAGGAGTGGCCCAATTGCTTGCCTCTGGAGGCAGTTGGTGGATATTTTTCTAAGCACCACTTGGCCTGGCAATCGATAACATCAGACTCCTGGGTGCAGAGAATAATAGCGAAAGGTTACCTTATCCCCTTTGACCTCTACCCCAAGCCTCTAAGGTGAATCCCCAATGTCCTACCCAGTCAGAAGGATGGAGCAGCACTAGAAGTTTAAAAGCTGTTAAGAAAAAGAGTCATCCAATTAGTCCCACCAGATCAGATAGGATCCATATTTTACTCAAGGTTCTTTTTAGTGCCAAAAAAGACAGAGGACTGGAGACTGATTTTGGATCTCAGCGTACTGAACAAATTTGTCAAACCAGATGGTCACGGTTCAGTCCATTCTTCAATTTCTGGAGAAGGAAGACTGAATATGCTCTATAGATCTCCAGGATGCGTATTACCACATAAAAATGGACAAACGATCCAGGAGATTCCTCCACTTCCAGCTAGGAGCCAGTCATTACTAGTTCCAAGTACTGCCCTTTGGTCTCTTCACAGCCCCCAGAATGTTTACCAAATGCAATGGCAGTAGTAGTAGCAGCTCACCTGAGACTACAAGGATTCTGCATGTTTCCATACCTGGACGATTGGCTCCTTACCACCCCAACCAGGAGTCTACTGCATAAGCCCTATCGTACACTCAAAATCTGGCAGAAAATCTAGGAATCTCCATAAACTTAGATAAATCAAAGCTGTTTCCAACTCAAATCTTAGAGTTCATTGGGGCAAATTTCGATACAACTTCCTGCACTGCTGCTCTACCTCTACACAGACTTCAAAAACTGAGACCTCAGCTTCAGATAGAACTATCTCGAAACATGATCTCTGCTCGACAGGTCCTGCAACTGTTGGGCTGTATGGCTGAGAATCCCACTGGTACCACTAGCAAGGTTCCACATGAGGATACTCCAATGGCTACTATTGTCTCAATGGTTTCGCATAACACAACCAATGTCTTATCCGATCCGCATTACAGACCATTGCAAACAGGATCTACTTTGGTGGATGAAGCCAGAAGATTTGTGGTGTTGACCCTTTTTTCCCACCCAACCCAAGGCCACAGTGACCACGGACACTTCCTTGGTGGGGTGGGGGGGCATCTAGCATTGCAAGCATTCCAGACAACCCTTCTGTCGGGACAATTGCTATCCAATCAGACAATATGTCAGTAGTCTGGTACATCAACAAGCAAGGGGGAATCAGATCCTGCCCTTTATGGTGGGAACCCCTCAGGACGTGGCAGTGGACGATAGCTTCCAACCACTTTCTACTATCAATCACATTCCGGGAACTACAATTTGATTGCAGATAATCTACTCAGGAACATTCTGATGCCTCACGAGTGGTCTCTCAACCCAGTAGTAGCGACTTAATTTTTTTGTCACTGGGGATAGCCTTGCTGCAATCTCTTTGCTTCCCCCCCTGAACCACAAATGCAGCAGCTACTTTGCCCTGATTTCCCCTCAGGGGGAGTCACTGAGGGATTCTCTGATTTAAATTGACCCATGGGTCTCCTGTATGCCTTTCCTCCTATTCCACTCATCCCGTAGTTTCTGAAGAAAGCACAACAGCTGAGAAGCAAAGTTTTCCTCATTGTCCCTTGCTGGCCCTGTCAAGTTTGGTTCCCCTTCCTATGGTCTCACCTGATTCACTGCCCGTGGATCCTGGACCCAACCCGGGACTCATCTCACTCACAGGGGCTGGTTCACTCCAACCTTCATGGCCTGAAGCTGACAGCTTGGTTTCTCCACTTCCTTTGATAGCCAGTCAAATAAATCTATCTCCCTCTGTCCAAAAATTCCTTCTGGGTTCCCATAAACCCACCACCAGAAAACTCTACCACAGCAAATGGGCCAGGTTTGTTGTTTGGGCTAAACAACAAGAACTAGACCCCTTCCCAATGCCAGTCCATAGAGTTTTGGAATACCTGTGAACCCTTCTCCATGCAGGAGCCTCAGCCTCTACTATTACAGTACACCTATCAGCCATTGCCTAAAGACTCTTCTCTTATGTCCCACCATCTTTGCAAGACCTTTATGAAAGGAGTCATACACTTCAGATCACCTATTAAAACACCAACTGAACCATGGAACTTGACCTTGGTTCTACAAACTTTAACCTATCCACCCTTCAAATCTTCTGATGCATGCGACATGAAATTCTTATCCTAGAAAATCCTGTTCTTGGTAGCCATCACCTCAGCTAGGAAAGTATCAGAGTTGCAGGCCTTGAGTATTAACCATGCTTATTTGATTTTTCACAAAGAAAGAGTATCGCTTCAAACTAACCTGTCCTTTTTTACCCAAGGTTATCTCAAATTCAAGCTTAAACCAGATCATTGATTTACCAGTCTTCTTTCTGAAATTTTCTAACAGAGGTGAATACCAGTTGCACACACTAGATGTGCATATATAGCTACAGTTTTATTTAGGCAGAACTAAGTCCTTCAGAAAGTTGGACCAGCTCCTCATTGCCTTTTCAGGCCCCAGACTGGATAAAGCTGTTTCTAAAGTTACCTTGTCAACATGGCTGAGAGATTGCATTACATTTATCTACCATCTAAACCAATTAACCTTGCCTGCTGCAGTCAAAGCTCACGCCATCAGGTCAGTGTCCACTTAGGTGGCTTTTCATTCCAGAGCTTCTATGGATGACATCTGCACAGCAGCCACGTGGGCATCCCCTCATACCTTTATCACACATTACAAATTGGATATGGCCTCCAGGGGAAGAGCATCCTTCAGCTCAATGGTTCTCAGGAATATCCTTCCACAGGGCCACCAAGGTCACAATTAGCTGGGGATTCGGTCCTATCAGTAAGGAATGAATGAAGATTTACAACATCAGATAAAGAAGTTATGTCTTACCATAACGTTCCATCTGTGTTGTAGATCTTCATTCATTCCATGCTTCCTGCCTTCCATCCCCCTACCTAATGACTCCTGGTGGATCATTTGATCCGGTCTGCCTGATAAGGTATTTGCTCAGATAGGGCCTCTATTGCCTCAAGTATCTCTATTATTTCCACTGTCTTATACTGGGCGGGGTAACTCAATCTGAAGAGAAGGAGAAGAGGGGCACTATGGGTAGGACTTAGCTTGAGAGCATTTGGCTGGAGTGAGCTTATGTATTGGCTGGGTTGGTTCCGAGGACAGAACCAAAATCCTATCAGTAAGGAATGAATGAAGATCTACAACACAGATGGAATGTTATGGTAAGAGATAACTTCTTTTTAATTTCTCCTCCAACTGCATCTCCATTGTAGTTAAGTGAAAGTGAGTTTCATTACAGTGAGAAATTAGATGGTGAAACAGATTATATATTTTCAGGATAGCACCGAAGTGCAGAGTGGTATGATATCCTGTTCAAGCATTCAAGGAGAACTGCTGTAGTAAGCACGGAACAATGTTCAGAAACACTGAGGTATTTTTTCCTTAAAGGGGCACTATATCAACTGAAAAAGCTTTTTCTGTTATCAGACTGAAGCCTAAACATCGGCATTCACCCTCATATCCCACTGATGTAATGGGCAGTTCCACCCACAGAATCATGTTTCTGCATAATCCTTTCTACCTTTACTGTTTTTATTCCCTGTGGAATGAAAAGCTCTGTTCCTGAGATTCAATAAAGCTTACATGGAGTGTAAGAATAGTACAGCCACTCCTGCATGGAATATGGCCGCCAAGCGATCCAGTAAACAAGCCTGGGGACATGCACGAGCTCGGCAGCACTATTCTTGCACAAACACCACTCAGTAATGCTATTTACCTCATTTGCTAGTGAAAACCATGCAAATGAGGTGAATTAGCAATTCAGTAAGCAGGCAGCCATCCATGCATTTATACTGTTACTGGCAGAAATGGATTCGGCTACTAGCCGAATACATTTTGCAAAAATCAAAATGAAGGCATGACAACTCAAATAAAAGCATGTATCATAATCTTTAGGCATACCAATGGCCAAATATATGGCCATTGGCATGGAAAAGTGTTTCACTTTTACAAAAATAAAAGTTTTTTTTTTTGGCCTATCTTGGCCGTTTAAGCATAGGGCAGCGGCGTGCAAACAGGATCCTGAAGAAAATATCAAAAAAATGTTGAAAAGGCATTTTTAAGTGAAATCTGCATTTTGCCATTATAGGCTATGGCATGCAGAATCGAAACACTACCAGGGAACAGTGGTTGCTAAGGGAAAAGGCTCTGGTGTAGTGCAGTAACTAGGGATTAAGGCAGTGGGGTATGCAAATGAGGGAATTTTACTGAATCCCAAAAAGTTTCTAAGTCCCAAACTGCACCTAACCATGTAGGTGCTATAAGGCAGTGGTGCAAGCAGGAGGAGCAGGAGACATAAAAAGGGAGTGTGTCATGCTTGGTGTAAGTACATTGGAGCTCCATGGCTCCCAGATAAGCTTAGCTAAGCACAGCGAAGCAAGGGGGTGTGTCTGAGGCTGTATTGACCTATTCCATGAAAGAATGTTCACGTCCAGGGAGGGCCATTTCTCAGTGTTGGCATTAGCTAAATGGGTTTGCTTGGTGCACACCAGGTTTAAAACAAAAATAAAATGTAAATAGTGTAACTGCCTCAGGGCTTAAAAAGGGAGGAAATGGGAAGGGAAAAAGGGAAATAGCAGAATAAAAGCAATCAAGAACAAATTACATAGCTAGCAGGTGGAATATATCATAGTCAGCCAATCATAGAGTCAGCATCTACACCACAACAACACCTTACAGTCTGTTTTTTTCCCACAAACTCTGCACCATTGGTGTACACATGCAGGAGAATTTTAACTGGAAAAATGTTAGGGGCTGCCATTGCTTTGATCCATCAGTGTATGCTAGATGCTGAGGGCAGTGAGCAGGATAATGCTGACAACCAGCACAGACCAAGGAGGAGGAGAAGAGTGTTCAGACACAGGGTAACTTACCAGGGGCTACATGATCTGGAGATAGTAGAGTGCTGCAGGGTGGACACAGACATACTCCAGCAAATCCTCAAGCTGTGCCAGCCTCAACTCAGTCCCAGAGCCAAAAGAGGGGAACCCATCCAAGTGGATACCAAGGTATGTGTAGCCTTAAGAACACTAGCTACAGGTATTTTCTAAAGACCTACTGAGGACATCATGGGGGGGTCTCACAGGCATCCACATCCTGAGTACTCCACCAGTTCCTGGATGCCATCCTACCACATGCTGGTGAGCACATTTACTTCTCCAACACCCATGAGGTGAGGACCAGCAATATGCATCTCTTCCACCATGTAGCAGAATACCTGGAGGTACTGGGTGCGATAGACTGCATGCACATCCACATCAAAGCACCACCCGCTGAACAGGGTAGGGTCTACATAAACCACAAAGGGTTCCCCTCCATCAACTGCCAGGTTGTGTGCAATGCCCAGGGCATTATCATGAATGTGTGTGCTGGCAGCCCTGGAAGTTATCATGACTCCCACATCTGGCATTTGTCACAGCTGTACCAGGCATTTGCCAGTGGGGACATCCCATATGACCCTCTGGTGGGGTATGCTGGCTATGCACTGAAGCATTGGATGACGACACCCATCAGAAATGCACACACACCCACTCAAGAACACCATAATAAGGCACACATACAAACCAGGATCATTATAGATCATGTGTTTGGGATGCTCAAGTCACGGTTCCACTGCCTTGACATATCTGTTGGAGCCTTGCAGTACTCTCCAGCCACATCTGCGCACATGTTCATAGTATGTGCCAAGCTACACAATATGATCCTGTGGAAACAGCTGCAGCAGGAACAGCATGGGGAAGGGCCACACAGCCCACCACTATGCTGCCTAGTAGCACAGCAGTGCATTCTGTCACTTACCATTGTCACCCCAGGGGGGGGTCCACTGCCTGGTAGCCTGGGAACATATGAATTAAAGAATGCACTGCCTTGTCACAGATAGCCTGCAGTAGTCTCACGTGGCCTACAAGCCTCTGGCAAACTCCTATGCCTCACCCATAGTGCCTTTATAGGGAATGTCATGTTGTCCATACTACCAACATAACACAGTCAACAAAATTCAAATGTAAGGCCATGCCGCTAAATGCTAGTAGCATACCTCTCAACCACATAGAGGAAGAAATATGGACAAAGTCATACATAATGGTGGGATAAAGGCCCAACTATAGGGACACATTTGAAATATTGCTCTCATAATGTTAGACAATTGATAGAATAACAGAGGGGGGGGTGTAGTAGCATAGATGTCATCAAGGGTGTGAAGTCTGAAACTATAATGTTCTGTCAGTATTCCCTGACTGCAACCCTGACTGATTTGCAACAAATGTGCTAGAAAACTACAATATTAAGGGAAAACAATCAACTATATGAGGCATGCATCTGGATAATCTGTGGGAATCAGTAAAGTTGACAGGCATGGCCACACCAGGATATGATTTGTCAGGTAAGAAGAATACTGCACAACCAGAAGATCCCCAGCCAGCATATCACCAAGGTGCTGGACCTTTTACACAGCTTCATCAGTCAATTGGCTGTAGCCACACCTTCCAACTGGCTGGATTGTTCAGGAATGTCTAGCATTTACCTCATAATATAGGACTGTGCATCATGCATCTTATATTTCTCTGGTAAATAACAGTGATGATCCGATTATATCTGTCAGTAGGTAATGAAACAATACTGTACAGTGTCAAATATTACATATGTCAGAAAATGTCTGCTAAAAGAAACCCTGCCACTCAAGCAACTCATACATTGATAACATCAATAGTTACTATCCCCCATATGTTTGGCCCATTGTTTCCCCATACTGGCAGCCTATCTCCAGATATCTTGCACAAACAGGTTGCAATGTATGGCTGTAGCACACAACACCCCAGACTGGAGTACAACTATCCCTGGAATGGATTCCCACACTTACTATAGAAGGTCATACTGAGCATGCTCCTACACTTAGAGAAGTGAAGCCCATGTGTGAAACCACATTGGGCTATATATTTCTGTATTGTGAAAATGTCTTTGCATACACATAACTATGTAAACCTAACTGCCTCCACACACACACATCAGACAGGATCACCCACAACCAGCTGTAGGTGGCACATATGTGGTATATCTGCATCTGTTGTGTGTGATACATGCACACACACACACACACACACACACACACACACACACACACACATATATATATATATATATATATATATATATATATATATATATGGGTAACATATTACAATATGTCAAGCATACACACACATAGACATGAGGGAGAGAGGAACAGACAGTGATAGAGTGAGACATACAGTGAGACACACACAGAGTGAGTCATATACAGTGATACCCTGTAGAGTGATGTCCTGCTGCAGACAGTTGCATACCAGTTGTAAACATTGGCATGTGCCAGCATGAAGATGAGATTCATTATCTGATGGTACTGAGGTGGGGTTGGAATATCACATTACCTACCTTTGTGTGTGTGTGTGTGTGTGTGTGTGTGTGTGTGTGTGTGTGTGTGTGTGTGTGTGTGTGTGTGTGTGTTTGTAGGTCTAAGTATTATGATGCCTTACCCACCCAGTACACTTCACATTGTCCTACTTTATAACATCTGCCAGTGTCATTCACCTTAGAAATACCTTTGGACTAGCTTCAGTCCTGCAAGCTCTGTAGCATGTGTGATAACTGTGTAATACTATCATATAAATAACTAGATAGGTAGGGGTTCTAATCACAGTCCTGGCATATGTAACAATGATTCTGTGTGTGCGGGGGTGTAGGAATAAGTGTTTCAGTCCATTCCGCCTAGTACACCTCCCATTGCCCTACTTCACAAGATCTGCTGATGTCATTCACTGTAGAAGTACAGTTGGACTGGACTCTGCCCTATAAGCTCTGTGGTGTGTGTGATAACTGCATAACACTGTCGTACAAATAACTATTTAGGTAGGGGTTCTAATCTCATTCCTAGCAAATGTAAAAGTTATGTGTGTTTATAGGTTAAAGATTTTGAGCCTGTTCACACCCAGTACACTTCCCATTGCCCTACTATAGCAGTCCTGCTGATGTCAGTCACATTAGAAGCACCTTTGGGCAACCCTCAGCCCTATAACCTTTCTGCCATACCCCTTGTTGCCACATGTGCAATAATTGTGTAGCACTATAGTACAAATAACTAGTTAGGTAGGGGTTCTAATCTCAGTCCTGGAAAATGTAAATGTGTATGTGTGTGTGTATGTGTGTGTGTGTGTGTGTGTGTGTGTGTGTGTGTGTGTGTGTGTGTGTGTGTGTGTGTGTGTGTGTGTGCAAGCTAAAGATTTTGAGCCTGTTCACACCCAGTACACTTCCCATTGCCCTACTTTAGCAGTCCTGCTGATATCAGTCACCTTAGAAGTACCTTTGGGCAGACGACCACCAGATAAGCTCTGTGGTGAGTGTGATAATTGTGTAACACTGTAGTACAAATAACTAGTTAGGCAGTGGTTCTAATATCAGTTCTGACAACTGTGTGTGCAAGTATGTATATGTATTGGCTGAAGTATTTTGTGGCCTCTCTCACCCATTACATCATACACTGCCATACTTTACAAGGGCCGGTGATGTTCCTCACCTTAGAAGTACCTTGGGAGAGCCTTCACCCTGTATGCTTTGTGGTTCTTGCAATAAATGCATGACACTGTAGCAGCAGTAACTAGATAGGTATGGGTTCCAATCCCAGTCCTGGCAAATGTCTGTGTGTGAGAACCATATGAACCATATCCATTGGGGGGTGGGTTTTGTGAAATGTTGCTGTCGCCCACACAGTACATGTCCCAATGTCCACTTTACAAGGCCCACTGTTGTCATCCACTGTAGAGGTAGCTGTAGACACTCTGCAGCCCTATAAGCTCTGTGCCATGTGCAATAATTATGTAACAGTATGGAATAAATAAGATAGGTGGCCCTTCTAACCCTTGGATACCATTCCCCACTCAGGAATCATGGACAAACTCACTCAGCTAGACCTCAACCCCTATATCACTAGGTGGCTTGCAAACTGGCTCACAGATAGAACCCACAGTGTAAAAGCAGTGAACTCCATGTCAGACTGACGATCAGTCATGAGTGGAGTCCCACAGGGTTTGGTCCTGGGTCCCCTCGCATTTGGGATCTGCACCTCTGAAGTCCAGCCCAACATGAAGGGACTAGCTAACGTTTGCAGTTGACTGCAAGGTGGGTGCTATTATTACCTCTCCACGTGATGTTGAAATCCTGCACAAAGACCTCATGGAGACCTATGACTAGTGTCATAACCTTGGACTTTAGCTCAAAGCCAGAAAATGTGCCGCCGTCCCCTTTGGGAACAACATGGTTCCCATGAATTTCTACACTGATGGTAGTCCACTGAACACTGACATTGTTATAAGAGTACTGGGAACACAGGTTGTCAGTGAGCTCGCTGTTGACCACCACAGTGCCACTGTGTTCAGAAAGTCCCAGTGTCACATCTCCTAAGGGTGCTGCATCCAGGAAGTAAGAGGTCATTGTCTCCCTGTACTCTCCCCTCATTAGGCCAATCAATGAATATAATGGCCCATTTGGCATGTACCCCACTGAACATGAGCAACAACAGCAGAGGCTGCAAAAGTACCTCACAAGGAGGATCCTAGGCCTTAAACACTTGGCCTATATGGACAGACTCCTATAACTCCAACTGTTCTCTGTCTCATATTGGCTACTTAGAGATCATCTCTGGCTGACTTACACAGCCATGTCTGACCCAGCTCTGTCAGGAATGCTACATCTGAAGAAATAATCTTTCCACACCACATGCCCTGAGATCCCAATCCCATTTCCACAATCAACAGAACATGCTGCAGAGACAAGTTCACAACCCAGAGACTGCCCATGCTATGGAATAGACTACACATACATGTCAAGTAGAGAACCTCACTGGCCCTCTTCAAGAGAAATCTGAATGAGTGGATTGGGAATGGAAATCTCACCCCAGGGATCACTCCAGTGGCTATACTCATTAGACACACTAGGGACTATCATCAAGTGGCACAATGCCAGGGTAATCCCATGGGCTAGGCTTGTAAAGGCTCCATGGCCATTTGCCTAGTACACACATATGAAGCTATGAAGCTATGGCTCTCAGGACTGGCAAGTGTGTGTGTGTGTGTGTGTGTGTGTGTGTGTGTGTGTGTGTGTGTGTGTGTGTGTGTGTGTGTGCATTAGTGTGTATAAAAGTTTTTGTGAGTGTGTAAACATGTGGGTGAAAGTAGTTTGAGGCCCTTCTCACTCAGTACACCTACAATTGCCATACATTACAAGGGGTGGTGATGTTGTTTATGTTACAACTGTGGGACACTCTGCAAACTATAAGCACCATGGCATGTGCAATAAATGCATAACACTGTATTAGTAATAACTAGATAGAAAGGGGTCATAATCTCAGTCTTGGCAAGTGTGTGTGTGTGTGTGTGTGTGTGTGTGTGTGTGTGTGTGTGTGTGTGTGTGTGTGTGTGTGTGTGTGTGTGTGTGTGTGAACAGTGTTCTCTGTGTGTTTGGTCAACACAATATTGTCTTGGGGTGTTTTACCAATCTGAGGTGTGTTCTACCCACTGCACTTACCACTGTCCACTTCACAAGGCCTGCTAACATCAACCACCATGGACTTACCTGTATGCACCCTTCACCCCTATAAGCTCTGTGGCACATGCAATAACTGTTACACAAACCTGGTACACGTGTATGTATACAGCTGTACCTTGGCTCTGACATGATTGATGTGTTACCACTCTGCCATACCCCTTGTTGCCAATTTCGGCAGAGACATCTCCTGTTGATGCACAGACACATAGAACACAAACAGAATACATCATGTGAGACTACATTCAGTCAGTGTTACTAACACCAATAATGCATCATGGCTGAAAAGATACACACACTCTGAAGTGTCCCCATTACAATTGCAAGCAGACAGCACCTTACACAGCATTACATAACTAAACTGTACCTAATTCACCCTGTCCATCAGAACCATATTAGCATGTTCCTACATTGGTGGTATGGATGACAGGGATGTGGCACAGGTATCATCATATGCACAGGGTGTTGTGTGGGTTTGCCAGAGGCTTAGGCTGGGCCATATGTTTGACGTCATCTGTGTGTGTGTGTGTGTGTGTGTGTGTGTGTGTGTGTGTGTGTGTGTGTGCTGGAGGGGTGTTCTATGAATGGGCCATGCCAAGGTGGTTTGTGTGCGTGTCTGGAGGTGACTTGGCTGTGATGGTGATGTGTGTGTGTGTATATATGCCACTGTCACGCTATGTGGCTTCCCTACACAAGGGTATGTTGGACATTTGTGGACTATACATGGCATGGTGCACAGTTCACAGTCTCCGGCCAGGGACATGGGAACTCATCCTGCCTGGGGTCTCACAGGAACCACCAGGCCCAAGGCCAGATGCAGTACTGTTTCCCAATGGTGATTGCTGTCTGCTGGATCAGTGCCCCTGACAGGACCAGCCAAAACCATGTGCCCATGGCCTGCTCCATTGTGTTGTGGACAGCACCCCCCCTTCAGTAGTGCTGGTGGCACTGCCATTATGGCAGAGTGAAGGTGCATGGCTTCATAGACTCTCAGCTGATGTTGGTGCTGACCTATGTCCACATGGCTGACACCCATCTCCCACCACACACTCTAGCACAGACATGCTATGGTCAAGGATTGCCAAGGTCTCACCCCATCATCTATTCATGACCTCAGTATTTTGATGTGTGGCCTCAATAGGGTCATGTATGTCAACATGTAAGCCATGAAGATTTGCATCCAAAACTCTCAGTATTTGTCTGCTGCTGTGTTCACTACATGCCTGTGCATCCATAACAGCCTGAAACATGTGTCTGGTGACACCTGCTGTGGCACTTGTGACAGCAGTTTGCCAGGCAGCAGGCCCCTTCAAGTAGCCTCGTCCATCCACCTGTGTGGGACCTCACCTGCACTCTGGCTATGGCTAGTGGCTACGCTCACACTTGCCATAGTCACCACACTAGCCTGTTCCATGCCACTACCTGCCAACTGTCCATTATCTGTGGCTGCTGGGGACAGGGTATGTGTGGGAATTGTGATTCTGTACAGGAACATTGTGGATGACTGTGTGATGCCAACTGATGGCACAGATTCAGACCCTGACAACCCCACCTGTGCCACACTATGACTACCATCACTGTCGGAGTCTGCAGAGACAATGACATCAGATTCTGAGTTGGAGGGACCATGCCCACCATGTCCACCTGTGAGGAGAAAACATATGTAAATTAATACCTACACAATAAGGTTTGCTGGAAAAAACACACATGCACACACACACACACACACACACACACACACACACACACACACACACACACACACACACACACATACAGGTGAGGTGGAACAAAGGCATTACACAGACCTCACAATAGCCAACTGGTGACATTCAGGGCACAGTCAGACCACAATGTACACACTCTAGACAGGCCCTCAACATCATGCAGTGCAGCCCTTTTCACTTAATGTTACTACTAATATACACCTATGGGATATGTGAGGAGTGTTAGTAGGTAATGGGCCTTTACCTAGCCCACATTGCAGCCATGTACACATTATTACTGTTCAACTGTATAGCACAGTGCCAACTCCTACAGAACATACCTCTCAACTGTACAGTGTGTTTCATTGAATGTCTAGATGTGTGGCTCATATATTTGGTCTGTTCCTCATAAATCCTGTGCTTGTCTGATACATTACTGGGATGATCTGAGGACTGGTGTCACTAATTAATGACATGGTTTGAGATTCGCACTTCAATACCTGCAGTACACGTATGTTAAAATAAAACCAGTTACACTAACAATCTGCTAAGATTGCCGTGGATATAATAAGTCTACACACCCCTGTTAACATGTCATTTTTTATATATATATAACGAGACCACAGAAATCATGCCATGACATTTCCCACCTTTAAAGTTACTTATAACCTGTGCAATCCAATTGAAGAACAAACACATTGGTTAGGGGTAACATATAGAAGGTGAAATATGTACAATAGGCTGGTTTCATGAGTGTGCACACCCTTAAACTAATGCATTGTTAAAGCACCTTTTGATGTAATAACAGCAGCCAGTCTTCTTGGGAAGGTGTCTATCAGCATGGCACATCTCGACTTAGCAATATTTGGACACTCACCCTTGCAGAAGCCCTCCAACTCTCACAGATTGTGAGAGCATCTCTTGTGCACAGCCTTCTTCAGGGCACCCCACAGATTTTCTATTAGATGTAGGTGTGGACTGTGGCTGGGCCATTCCCAAACATTGATTGTCTTCTGGTGAAGCCATTTGTTGTGATGTGGATGTTTGGTTTGGGTGATTGCCATGTGGAAAGGTGTAATTCCTCTTCATCTACAGCTTTCCAGCAGACACATGAAGATTTTGGGCCAAAAGGGACTGGTATTTGGAACTGTTCATAATCCCCCTCCATCTTGGCTAAAGGCCAACTTCCAGCTTATGAACAGCAACCTCAAAGCAGGACACTGCAATCACCATGCTTCACCATGGAGATTGTGTTCTTTTGGTGATGCACAGTGTTGTTATTGTGCCAAACAAACCTTTTGGAATTGTGCCCAAAAAGTGCAACCTTGGTCTCATTACACCATAACACATTTTCCCACATGCTTTTGGGAGACCTAATGTATTGTACTTGAAATTTTCACCAGACCTGGATATTGTTCTGTGTGAGAAAAGGCTTCTATCTTCCAAACCTACCCCATAGGCCAGACATGTGGAAAATACGGGAGACTGTTGTCACATGTAGTACACAACCAGTACTTGCCGGAGATTCCTGCAACTTTTTAGTGTTGCTGTAGTCTCCTGGCAGCCTCCCTAACCAGTTTGGGTCTTGTCTCTTCAACACATTTGGAGGGATGTCTTCTTCTTTGCAATGTCACTGTTGCCCTGTATTTCCACCACCTTTTGATGAGTGTCTGCACTGTGTTCCATGGCATATGCCATGCTGTGGAAATGTTTTTGTGCCCTTTCCCAGGCTGATACCTCTCAAAATTGAGATCTCTTTGCTGCTTCTAAAGCTCTATGCAAACCATGAGTATTGCTGTGGCAGGCAACTGAGTCGATGTCAGGTAAATCCTGGTAGGACAGCTGACCATTATTTGCCATTAATGAAGGAGTCTCTGTAATTGATGGCAAGCGTATACCCAAGAGGTCATAATGCTGTAATTATATTGAAAGCTTCTTCAACACAGTATTAGCTTCAGCCTGTGCACACTTATGCATCTAGCTTCTTGTACATTTTTCATTTGTCATAAATGTTCCCCTAACAGATTTGTTTGCTTTACAACTGAATTGTACAGGTTATAGGTCATATGAAAGGTTGTAAGAGTTTGGAAATGTTTTATTGTGATCTTATCTTTGTATATCACAAATACCTTGCATTTTAACAGGTGTGTGTACACCAGTTATATGCACTGTATAACACTAATTTATGGAATATGTGCCTAGTTTTGGGCCTTTGTCCTCCCAATTTGTCAGCCTTTGTCCAGATTTCTTGCAATGACAGATTGTGAGGTATGCTACAGATACGTTACATCTCCTGCAAATAGGCCCCTGTGATGACCACTGTGATGCAATGCAGTTAACCCCACCACAAGTGAACATGCAGATATCACAATATGGTTGAGAGTAACAGTTGTGTGCATGGTAAAATGCATGGCCTTAACATGCATGGGGTACTGGTTAGCTAGAACAGGACAATCCCATACTCACCAGCTTCAGGCTGCTGTCCCACATCCATACCAGAGGTACCTATATAGTTGTGGGGGAGAGCTATTGTCAGCAGACTCACATTTGGCATTAGTACAAGATGAATGCTACTTTCCAGCACATGTTCAGTACAAGCTCTGAAAGTACACAATTTGCTGTCCATCACCATAGATGTGCACTTCTGTGCATTACTAAACCCCACCCACAAATGCAGTTTGACCTCACATATGCATCTAGATACTTTACAGAAGCCAGTATGACTGCTACATGATTCAGTTGATGTGCATTGTGGCCTTACCTGGGTGCTCCACGCCTGTTGCCTGGGTGCCTACCATCTCCACGACTTGTGTTTCTTGTGTTGGCTAGTGTGTGAGGGCTACCCCAAGGTTGGCAAAGAGCTCCTCTGTTGCCATAATTGTGATCTGTGTGGCAGGACCTCCACCTTAGCATTATGGTCCCTGGCCATAGCAGCAGCCCTTTGTCGGGCATGACGTATCAGGTCAGTCGCACAATGCCTGACCTGATCGTATGTGCAGCCATGGTGGCCAGTGTTGTTCACCATGTGGACCAGCTCAATACACAGGGCAGTCCACTCCTGCAGATCCTGTGGCCTATGGCCAAACATCACCCCATGGTGCTGGATGATTAGGTTAATGATAGCCTCATTTTCAGCTGCAGAGTACTGTGGCTGATGGACACGTGGCATATCACCTGGAAGACATAAACAGGAAAATGCATTACAGGACCTCATACGTTGGTCAGTGTTCTTTATCTAACCTAAACATCAACATTTATCATTATCCACCACGTATGACCACATCATACCTCTGTCATCTATCAGCACAGTATGCGCTTGCATTGCACTCCTGGTCCTGATGTGTCATGTTACCCCAGTGAGAGCCAGTAAATTGCATTATCCAACATTCATCTTTCACCTTTGTGTAGAGGGATGACAGTGGCCATCTTACTTGCAGATGGTATGGCAATGTTGCTCAAGCTTTGTTCGAGTACAGTGTGTAATGGAGCTGGGAGCATATGCCTGAGTTTATGTAGGATGCAGACAGGGATGATATCAGGTCCCATGGAGCCTTATTTTGTTGCCTTTGAGTAGGCATTATGTACCTGCTTCCTGATAATGAGGGGAGGGGTGTGGGTGCTGTGCATATCCACCTATACTTATGGTGGGACAGAGGGGTGATGTTTTCCCTTAACCTGTCTGCAGCGGGATGGCTATAGCTATGCTGTGTATGTATGTGGTGTGAGTGACCACCAGTACAGGGTGGGTTGGGTTG